>NC_133335.1:172929418-173243918 GCF_042186555.1 Aquarana catesbeiana | reverse complement strand
TCGATATAGTGTAGATATCCTTTGTAAAGCAGACCTTTAATCAGGTGTTATCTTGAAGTGTATCAGTCTGTGCTTGCAAACTTAAAGCGGTGTTCCACCCGCAAATTTAATTTTTTTTAAAAGTCAGCTACAAATACTGTAGCTGCTGACTTTTAATAAGGACACTTACCTGTCCAGGGAGCCTGCGATGTCAGCTCCCTTGCGCCTTCACTGGCCGTTTCCTAAAGCGTGCGAGTTGCGCGGCGCTTTGTGAATGGCAAGCTGTCTTCTGGGACACACACAGGTCCCAGAAGACAGCGGGGGAGGGGGCTCGCCGCTCAAAAGGCAATTGCGTCCTGCGCCACGGACCTGATGGATCGGAAGTACAGGCTGTACTTTATAAAAAGGTGCGATAGAAGAAAATTTTTTAATATCCAAAAACGAGTGGTGGAAAGGTGGTCTTTCACTTAAGACCACCGTTCAAACGTGGATTGAACTCAGCTTTAAGCCAGCCATAGATGAAGCAATTATTTTTTTTCCCCTGCAAATCGCTCGAGTGAGCAATAATTTTAGTACCAGAGCTCCTGCGCAACATTAAACTGATGACTTATAAAGGCTTTTAAAGCGTTGCTTATGGAAAATAAAGGATATTGATGTTTTTCGCCATTCCGCGGACGCAAGCAATTTTAGGATGTGACATGTTGGGTAATTTATTGCGTTGTGTGCCCAAAATGTAACTTTCAGTGTGTTTTTTTTTTTTTTTTTTTTTTTTTTTTTAACTGAAAACCCTTTGCACTAATTTTGTGTAACATAAAAAATTAGAAGTGCCACTATTTTGTTCTCTAGGGTGTCTGCTTTCAGAGAATATATAATGTTTGGGGGTTTTATGTAATCTTTAGGGCTAAAATGATTTTTTTAAACGTGGAAAAAACGCAAAAATTACTGTCGCCAAGAGGGTTAAGCAGGCCTCACCAGTTGCCTGCACAAATATTTATTTTCTTCTCGAGGACACATGGAACTCTGATTTGGAAACTGTGATCAGACTTTGTTTACCCTGAGGTCTGCTGCCCTCCCTTCCTTCCTCTCCTCTGTTAATCAGTTAGTGTGATAACATTCTCAGCACTGAGAATAGGAGGAGTGGGTCACAGGTCAGCCATGCAAGGTGTGGTCTTTTTTGCATGATAGACCAACCACAACCTGATGCTTACTGGAGAAAAAGTAATCATATGTGCCAGGAGCTGGAGGTTCCTGCTATATTGCCCTGCAACCAAGATGCAAGTATGGACCAGCCCACACGTTTGCTTCAGAGCAGAACTGTAGTCCTGAAGTACCTATAGTTGCAAGGTTACTAATGATACAGAAGGTGTACTCCTGCAAACTGACCTCCCTAGTGTTCACCTATGCACAGTGTATAACATATACACACTTGGGCATTTTGTATCTTCACTGCTTTCAAACTGTAATGTCATTTTGTCTAAATTCTCTTATGTGTCACTTGACTAGGCTGCTGTACTGATGCCGGTGGAAGGACTGGTTATGTCACCCAGTCATGTTGATTTTTTTGAGAAGAATTGTGTGGTACATGCGTGGTGAAAAGGACTCTGCATGTCCAATGCATCTACACACTATTCTGTGCTGTTTGTTATCATTTTTTTTTCAAAAGAGAAATGGCTGATAAACTAGTAAATACAACACTAAAGGATGTAAAGGAATTTGATTTTATGGGAAAAATTCTACTTAAAACTGTTAATAGGCTTGCTGGGGTCCACACAAAAAGCAAAAGAAACGCTGATATAACATTTCTGGAGAAAATGCTGCTCTCAACTCCTAGTCACATAACAAAATGCTTGAGTATTTGATCTCATGATTTCAACTAAAGGAGAGCATCAATCAGTCTAGAGTGATTTTTATCCTTTAGAGATCATGTGCCCAGCCCCAGGCAAAGTTTGGCGCAGCATTTTTCAACTTTTTTTTTTTTTTTTACTGTTTATCCATTCTAGTAAGATTTGTAATGTTGTTGATTTGAACTATAGTACTCTTTGCACAATTTTATTTAGAGGATAAATGCACCATTAAAATGCTTCTGCTCTTTTAGGCTGGGTTCACACTAGTGCGATGCCAGACATCGCATGTGATTCACACAACATTGCTGTGTACATCACATGCGATCTCTGCAATGCGAATTCAGCCATACAAACTGTATTGCTGAAATTGCATTGTATTTGCACCTTTTTTTCTTTTTTTTTTTTTTTTGGTCCACACTGGAATCGGGTCACATGGTTATTCAGACCCATGGAATCTGATTCCTGTCCGATCTCACAGTTCACACTGCGATCTGCGAACCGATTTAGGGGTGTCATTAACTTTACATTGACACCCGCATCGGTTCGCAGAGAGCCGAGTGAAATGCAGTGCGGGAACCCGCCCAGGAATCGCGCTGGTTCCTGCATCGCACAAGTGTGAACCGGGACTTGGTGTATCCAGTAACGCCAATGCCTTTCTCTGTGCTTTTAAAGACAAAGTAAACATTGCTTTGTACAGTGCAGACAGGGAAAATGTAATTTAGATAGCATTGTGACTGCAGACAAAAAGACCAAGACTAAAAAAGAGTAGTGTTTGCTACAACTACCTGTTAATATTTTTTGGCTTTTGGCATTAAATCTATTTTCAATTCCTACTACAATAGTTACTGAAGAAACAGATCAAAAGCAGGCTACCATTTTATGCCATGTGATTCCAGCCATCTACTTGTGGAAAGCAGAATTTATATCTAGAGTGGTCCCTGATGTTTTCCTTGTTTTTGGGCTGGCCATAGATGGCTAATTTTTTTTTTTTTTCTTCTTGAATGAATTTCCCCTTCCACACAAGCATGGTAGATTGAGGAATCCTTCCACTGTGCCATTGTATTCCGACGACAGGACTCCTCTACTGTCAGAATCGAAAAAAAAAGTACTGACAGTTCCAAGCAGAAGTGGCTGCACATGGATTTAAATTTGGCCATTCCCTGCTAAACTGCCAAAATATGGACCCATCTTTAACCTCAGGTCATAGTCATGTGCCCCCCTAAACGTTTCAGCAGGCAATGTTTACAGTGGCCTGGGCCTATGATAACGGCTCCTGTGAAAATTGCTGAAAAGGAAAAAAGTACATACACTGCCTGCTTACTTCTAGGACAGCGACTAAGAAAAATATGGAAGCAAGGCCATAACAGTAGCCAGAAATCATAAGCTTCCCATACATGGGTAAAAACTTAGATTCCTCCATCTACACACAGAAGTGGATGGATTCTCCCTGCCTAGCCATTGTATTCTGACAGTGGCACCCATAGCTCTCAGAATACATCAGCGGCTGCCTCCAACTGATGGAGAAATATTTTCCAACATGTCCCTTTGACAGAAATCAATCAAAAATCAATCAATCAGAAATCCACCACACACTGATTGAAATTCATATTGTCTCTGCTGAACTAACCACATTTTGATCAATGTATGGCCAGCTTTACTCGTGACAGGTTGCCATCAACTTGATTTTGTTAAATTACAGTATTGTATGGCTGTTTGAGAAAGATGAAGTAAGCATTTAAATTGAAATTGCTAATCGGGTTGAAATGGTCAACAAATGTACCTCTTTTTATTTCAGCCTTCAAGTGACACTATTGCACACTTTTTTCATGAACATGTTAGTAAAAGCTAACTGTATGTTTACACACGGATTAAATGGTTTGAATCAGTGAAAAATTACTTGTTTTATCAATCATACTTAATAAATTTGATTTTAAAATCATGAGCTTGAATATATGGGACTTATTCTCTACAGATCTTTTGCCAAGATACTCTACAAAGTTACATTTTCTGAAAGGTTAGTCCCCACACAACTAACATAAATAAAACTACCCAGCTGGGTGGTGATCATATGGTCTGTGAGTGGCACCCAACCTTGCTCACTAGCTGTCAGGGAAAACTGAAATTTTTTTTTTTTTTTATGATGGCCAATTTTCCCTTCCTTTTTAATAAACTGGATTCATCCCCCATGGTTTTACCCACTCTCTTTTTTGAAATTACTTTAAAGTTCTGCAAAGCTTACAGCTTATACTTCTATAGAGTGCTGTGGTGTAAGCGTGCTTTCTCAAATTATATAAGCAGGTTTAGTAAGATTCCGAAGAGCCTTCTTTGAGGTTTTTGAGGGCAGCAGAGGGGAAATTTCCCTTGGTGTGTTCAGTGCTTTGCCTCTCGACCAATAATGATGTCATAAAGCACTTAGCAGGCACTGAGGCAGGTTTACAGAGAAGGGAGCTTAGATGGCACTGGAGAAATTATTTATAAGAAAGACCTTGGTTAGGTTAAAGTACCCACCAGCATTTATCCTATATCTGAACTATTACTTTATATGGATTAGTTAATTCCCTGTGTATATACCACTATGCCAGTGGTTATTAACCTCATTCCTCAAATACCCCAACAGGTTACATTTTGAGACTTTTCTTCACCTTGCACAGGTACTTTAAAGCAATGGCTTAGTTTTATGGGAGCTATTTTATCTAGGGGAAATTCCCAAAACATGGCCTGTTGGGGGTACTTGAGGGCTAAGGATGGGAACCACTGCACTAAGCTTATCCATTTCATCATTAGATTATCCATCTTCTGCTGTGACTGTGGGACCATGACTCTTTATGCTCTCGATGGAAATATTATTGCAAAGCGGCAGTTATTTTGAAGCTTAATATATCTTATATTAGAGTATATCCGTAAAACGGATTTTGCTGCATTAAACAGGTTCACATCAGAACGCATAATGAGCTTTTTAACCTCATTAATAATTTTTGTGGTTAAATGTGATTCCGTTTAGAAATGTATACTGTTATGGAAGTGATTGCCTTCAAGATCTCATTACTGGAGTGAAGAGGCATTTTTTTTTTATCATGAAACCAATGTTCTGGAAATGTAACTTCTAGCTGTAACTATATTGTGTGTTATTGGAAAAGGAAAACAGCAGGGACCCGGACTATTCTGTGTTTTATTATTATTTTATAAATTGTAGGAATTGAGTACTGATCAATCACTCATTTTGCAACAGAACACATTACAAACAACATGAGTGCCTGGTACCAGTAAGTCAAAGTGGCGGGCTGCTTACAGATCTGGCTACCAAATTGAACTGCTATCTTTTATTAAGTGAATTCTGCCTAATAAGCGTGTCTCACCTGTATGACAACCATTCTTCCACCCATGCATTCTCCAGCCAGGGAAATCTCATGGTAACTGTCACTTTATTCATTACTGGCATTCTTCCAGGACTGCTGGTTTCCTAGCAGTCAGATTACAATGTAGGAATAAGTTCAAGTGTAGTGCTTCTAAGGATGCAGTCCATTCATTAAACCTTCATTTAAGGGCTAATGTATTCAAAGAAGTTCCTTCATAGAAAGGTTACCCTCACAGGGGATTTAGCCTTATACAGAATGCCATACAAAGCTTCAACCTCCTAGCTATATTGTTCCTTTTTAGGCCCACTCTGTTTCAGCATGGACATCCACTTACTCTTTAGGCAACAGCCTGGATGGAATGCCTGCCTTTCAGGCCAGAACACACCTGCTTTCTTGTAGCGTAATGCTCTCCTTGGCGGAGAAGCCCTGACCTATAGTCTGCACCCATACTAAAAGGGCTGTACATGACTGCACAATCGGGATACTGGCTGCCAACAAACCATGGGCCTAGGTCTGAAGGCTTAATCCTATCAAATAATGTACAAAGTCTCTGGGCTCCAGGCTTTACAAGTCCCAGAGGTAACGGAAAATCCCAGTTTCTTCCCCATGCTTGTAACTGTCAGCCTTGCAATGCCTCATGGGACTTGTAGTTCCGCCAGTTTGATACTGGGGCCCTGATTGATACTTCCTGCGTGTCACTTTCCAAACTGAATGCCGCATTCTGTTCTCCCCCAGACACATTGGGGGAGATTTACTAAAAATGGAGTACTCCAAATCTGGTGCAGCTGTGCATAGTAGCCAATCAGCTTCTAAATTCAGCTTGTTCAATTAGGCTTTGTTCAATTAAACCTGTAAGCTGATTTTGATGCAGACCTGCCCCACATTTTGTACTCTGCAGTTTTAGTAAACCATTGTGTTGGGCACCTGCATCACCTTCAAAATGATGGTCATTGACAGAAACCACTGTTTAACCACATTGCGATATTAGCAAGTAGGGATGAGCCAAATACCCCCCAGCTCTGTTCGCAGCAGAACATGCGAACAGGCAAAAAATTTGTGTGCGAACAGCGTTAAAGTCTATGGGACGCGAACGTGAAAAATCAAGTTTTAAAGGCTTATATGCAAGTTATTGCCATAAAAAGTGTTTGGGGACCCAAGTCCTGCCCCCAGGTTACACGTATTGATGCAAAAAAGTTTTAAAAACGGCCATTTTTTTCAGGAGCAGTGATTTTAATAATGCTTCAAGTGAAACAATAAAAATTAAATATTCCTTTAAATATCGTGGGGGGTGTCTCCCTTAGTCTGCCTGTAAAGTAGGGCATCTTTCCCATGTTTATAACAGCACCACAGCAAAATGACATTTCTAAAGGAAAAAATGTCATGTAAAACTGCTTGCGGCTGTAATGTATTGTCGGATCCTGGCAACATAGATAAAAATCATTGAAAAAAACAGCAGCAAAAAAAAGGCATGGATGCCCCCCCCCCCAATGTCCATACCAGGTCCTTCAGGTCCAGTATGAATAATAAGGGGAGCCCTGCACCAATTTTTTTTTTTTTTTTAAATGGCGTGGGGTCCCCCCAGGCACTATATACTCTGAACAGAAGCTAATGCAGTATCTCACAAAAGTGAGTACACCCCTCACATTTTTGTAAATATTTTATTATCTCTTTTCATGTGACAACACTGAAGAGATGACACTGCTACAATGTAAAGTAGTGAGTGTACAGCTTGTATAAAAGTGTAAATTTGCTGTCCCCTCAAAATAACTCAACACACAGCCATTAATGTCTAAACCGCTGGCAAAAAAGTGAGTACACCCCTAAGTGAAAATGTCCAAATTGGGCCCAATTAGCCATTTTCCCTCCCCGGTGTCATGTGACTCGTTAGTGTTACAAAGTCTTAGGTGTGAATGGGGAGCAGGTGTGTTAAATTTGGTGTTATCTCTCTCATACTGGTCAGTGGAAGTTCAACATGGCACCCCATGGCAGAAGACCTCTCTGAGGATCTGAAAAAAGAATTGTTGCTCTACATAAAGATGGCCTAGGCTATAAGAAGATTGCCAAGTCCCTGAAACTGAGCTGCAGCATGGTGGCAAAGACCATACAGCGGTTTAACGGGACAGGTTCCACTCAGAACATGCCTCGCCATGGTCGAATAAAGAAGTTGAGTGCACGTGCTCAGCGTCATATCCAGAGGTTGTCTTTAAAATAGACGTATGAGTGCTGCCAGCATTGCTGCAGAGGTTGAAGGGGTGGGGTGTCAGCCTGTCAGTGCTCAGAACTGCATCATATTGGACTGCATTGCTGTTGTCCCAGAAGGAAGCCTCTTCTAAAGATGATGCACAACAAAGCCCGCAAACAGTCCCAAGACAAGCAGACTAAGGACGTGGATTACTGGAACCATATCCTGTGGTCTGATGAGACCAAGATAAATTGATTCAGATGGTGTCAAGCGTGTGTGGCTGCAACCAGGGGAGGAGTACAAAGACAAGTGTGTCTTGCCTACAGTCAAGCATGGTGGTGGGAGTGTCATGGCCTGGTGCTGCATGAGTGCTGCTGGCACTGGGGAGCTACAGTTCATTGAGGGAACCATGAATGCCAACATGTACTGTGACATCCCAAAGCAGAGCATGATACCCTCCCTTCGGAGACTGGACCGCAGGGCAGTATTCCAACATAACCCCAAACGCACCTCCAGGACGACCACTGCCTTACTAAAGAAGCTGAGGGTAAAGGTGATGGACTGGCCAAGCATGTCTCCAGACCTAAGCTCTATTGAGCATCTGTGGGGCATCCTGAAACGGAAGGTGGAGGAGTGCAAGGTCTCATACATCCACCATCTCCATGATGTTGTCATGGAGGAGTGGAAGAGGACTCCAGTGGCAACCTGTGAAGCTCTGGTGAACTCCATGCCCAGGTTGGTTAAGGCAGTGCTGGAAATAATGGTGGCCACACAAAATATTGGCACTTTGGGCCCGATTTGGACATTTTCACTTAGGAGTGTACTCACTTTTGTTGCTAGTGGTTTAGACATTAATGGCTGTGTGTTGAGTTATTTTGAGGGGACAGCAAATTTACACTGTTATACAAGCTGTACACTCACTACTTTACATTGTAGCAAATCGTCATTTCTTTAGTGTTGTCACATGAAAAGATATAATAAAATATTTACAAAAATTAGAGGGGTGTACTCACTTTTTTGAGATACTGTATACTATACGGCCTGCCCTATATACTCTGCAGAAAAATTGGGTGTTTGTGGTACCAGAACACTGTAACCCCTCACAGTTACTCTTGGGAGCTGGAACGGGCCCTGCTGTGAAATATTGTATTAAAAATTATAATCGCATGCCCCTGTTAAACAGAGGCAGAAAAATTGGGCCTTGAGCAGTGGTGGTGGTGCTCTAAACCAAAAATATTGTGGGAAGCTAGCATCATCAAGATTGAGGAGGAATAGGATAGGCAGTCTTCAAGGGATCCCACATCCATAGCAAATTCAATCAGTTGAATGTGCGTTCAGAAAGTACGCTGGATGCAGGACAGGCCAGTAGCCCAATTGCATATTAAGTTCTGGCCGGTGGTCCATCCTCAAGACCCCGTAACCCAGTGGATGCTCTGTTGGAAAAGTCTCCAAGTCTGCTCTTGCCCCTAGATATTCCTGCACCATGTAATGCAGATGCTGGAGATGGTTGCTTGAACCGATAAGACCTTGGTGCTGAGGACTGAAAAATTGTTTAAAGGCATCGGTCAGCTGGCCACCTCCACCGCTCTTCCTCTGACTAGACAAAGCCTAAGCAACACATTGTCCAGCACCAGGAAATTGTAACCTCCCAGGGTCTGGAAATGCATTGCACAAACCTTTCTTCAAGGCCTCCTGAAGAGCTTTCATCCTCTGCTACCTCTGCGAAGGCAGGATGAGTTCTGCAACCTTACCCTTGTAACGTGGATCAAGAAGGGTTGCCAGGCAGTAATGATCCCTCTCCTTGATACCACGTATCCTAGGGTTCTTTCACAGGCTTTGCAGATCGGGGAGGCCATGCAGCGTAACTTTGCAGAGGCATTTGATTCTGAGTCCTCTGGGTCACTAAGGATCACATGATCCGTAACTACTCTCCTCCCAGCCATGTACAACTCCTTGGGTTTCTGGGGACTGAAATCCATCCCTTGAAGACTGCTGCTGAGTGTTATCCTCTGTCCATGCTGACACAATCCTCCTCCTCTTCTTCCTGTGTGCTTGGCGGGCCCGCAGGAATTCTATCTGGATAAAGGGGCCTTGAGAGGTAAGGAAGTCCACGAAGCATGTGCTCCAACAGGAAGACTAGAGGGACAGTGTCACCATCCTTGTGGCCATCTCAAATGATGACAGGATAGTGCATGCATCCTTGATCAGTAACCACTGGCATGGCAAAAAGAAGCCAAGCTCCCCTGACCCTGTCTTGGTGCCATACTCGCACAGGTACTCATTGATGATCCTCTGCTGTGTGTGCAGCCGCTGCAGCATTGCCAACGTTGAGTTCCACCTGGTGGGCGTGTCACAAATGAGGCTGTTGGTTGGCAGGTTGCATACCCTTTGAATGTCAGTCAGCCGAGCACTGGCATTGTATGACCGGCAGAAATGACCACAGACTTTTCTGGCCTGTCTCAGGAGATCCTGTAAGCCTGGGTACCTGCTCAAGAACTGCTGCACCACCAAATTCAGGACGTGTGCCAAACATGTAACATGGGTCAAGTGTCCCCGTCGGAGAGAAGGTTGGTGCCATTGTCGCATACAACCATTGCTGGCGTGGCATCAACTACCGCTGGGCCTGCCCCTGCATAGCTGACAGAATCTCTGCCCCAGTTTGGCTCCTGTCCCCTAGGCATACCAACTCAAGCACCGCATGACATCTTTTAGCCTGACTGCTTGAACACTTACGGAGCACTGCTGGTTCAGAGGACAAATCTGCAGAAGAGGCCATAGAGGAAGAAGAAGAGAAGAGGGTGGAGGAGAGAGCTGTGGCAGAATCACCACTAGCATTTTGGAGGCTTGGTGGGGGAACAAGCTCCAACAACACTAAACCCTGTCCTGCATCTTTCCCAGCTGCCAGCAGAGTTACCCAGTGCTCTGTGAAGGAAAGGTAACATCCCTGCCCATGCCTGCTGGACCATGAGTCAGCAGTAATATGAACCTTACTGCTGACCGCCCTGTCCAACGAGGCCAAAACATTGCCTTCCACATGCCGGTAGAGAGCCAGAATGGCCTTCCCTCAAAAGAAATGGCGTTTTGGAACCTGCCACTTAGGTACAGCACATTTCACAAATTCACGAAAGGGGGCAGAGTCTAAAAGCTGAAAAGGTTGCAGTGCTAGCAATTTGGCCAAGCTAGCATTTAGACGCTGAGCATGTGGATGGCTGGGACCAAATTTCTTTTTACGGTTCAGCAACTGGGGTAGGGAAATGTGCCTGCTAAAATCAGATGGTGGTGTACTGCTAGCAGATTGGCTGCAAGTACTTAGAACACCTATTGCTATACCTTCATTCCTCTCAGTGCAGGTTTTTGGAAGGACTGGAGGTATAGTGGGGTTGGAGATCCCAGATTAGGAGCAAGGAGAAGTCTGCCTTTTTCTATGATATGGGTCTTTCAAGTGCTGTTGCCAACAGACTGCATGGCAGGTCGTCATATGTCTGGTCAAGCATGTGGTGCCCAAGCGGCTGCTGTTCTGGCCACGCTTGATCCGCTTCAGACATAGGTTGCAAACAGCAATGGTGCGATCTGCTGCACACGTGTCAAAAAAGGCCCACACCAAGGAACTTTTAAAAGTCAGCGAGGGGTCAGCAGCGCCCTGCACCTGCGGAGCTCTACGGTGTGATGCAACAGGGTGGCTGCTCTTAAGCTGCCCCCTATAGGACATCCTGCCTCGTTGGAGTTGTGCCTCCTCCTCCTCTCTTCTCTCAGACACCCAAGTACAGTCAGTGACCTCATCATCCCCTCCCTCCTCATCACTGGAGTAAACTTGGCAGTATGCTGCAGCTGGGGGAACATGACTGCCAATTTCTTGTCCTTCTGTGGCACCCCCTCTCTCTAGGCTCACGTTATTCCCTTCCTCAACCTGTGAACCGACATTGGAGCCTTCAAATCGCTGCGCATCCTTCAGCAGCATATAATCGACACTGTGGTCGAATAATTCTGGGGACTCTTCCGTGCATGATGGTGGGGCTATAGGAGTGACTGTCAGTAAGGAGTCAGTGGAATAGGCCGCTTTGGCAGCAGCGTTGGAAGGCAAACTACTCTGAGCATGGGTGACGGAGGATGAGGACAGCTTCGTTATCTACTCCACCAACTCTTCTGCATGTTGTGGCTCAATAACACGGCCAGCAGCAGAAAAAAAGGACAAGCTTGCCCCACTGCCACCTGCAGAGGATGCACCATGTCCATGACCACCACTGTTGACTGTAGACACAGAGGCTGCTTTTTGCTCTTTTTTACTGGCCATTGCGCGTCTGCCTCTACTTGGCCTTCCAGACATGATGTATTTTTTGTTTTGCAACACCACACTACACTGTATTATATACTGTGTACACCACCTAAAGTGTATTAGAAACTATACACCACCGAATGCACTGTATATATAGGCTACACTGAATGCAGAGTGTGTGTGTGTGTGTGTGTGTGTGTGTGTGTGTATAGATATATAATATGTATGTCACAGAACCCAACATGCAGCTGACACAGCGGATTTATGCAGGAAACCTGACACTAGGCTAATCTGCCATGAGCTTCACTGTGCTAGCTGCCCCTGTCCCTGATCCCATCCCACCCACCATCCCTCTGTCCCTGATCTCATCCCACCCACCATCCCTCTGTCCCTGATCTCATCCCACCCACCATCCCTCTGTCCCTGATCCCATCCCACCCCACCACCATCCCTCTGTCCCTGATCCCACCCCACCACCATCCCTCTGTCCCTGATCCCATCCCACCCGCCATCCCTCTGTCCCTGATCCCATCCCACCCAACACCATCCTTCTGTCCCTGACCCCATCCCACCCACCATCCCTCTGTCCCTGATCCCCACTATCCCTCTGTCCCTGATCCCACTCTCCCCCACCATCATCCCTTTGTCCCGGATTCCATCCCCCCACTGATCCCACCCCCCCACCACTGCTGCTGATCCCACCACTGCCACTGATCCCATCCCCCCACCACCACTACTGCTACTGCCACTACTGCATTAAAGGGGCACTCTGGAGGTACTGTTCTAGTACCTCCAGCGGGCCCCCCTATATCTTCCAGAGTGCTCCCTTACATCCTCCAAAATGCCCCCTAGTAATAAGGTCAGTGGCAAAACTACCAGGGTCTCAAAGGTTGCACTTGCGACTGGGCTCTGGCATTCCACCACTATGCGGGGGCCTCAAGATGGCAGGAGGTGGCCCCCTGCAGAACATGAGAAAGGGCCCCGGAATGGGGTCAGGGGGGGCCCTTTATGGTTTCTTGCACTGGGGCCCTGAAGGTTGTAGTTACGCCTCTGGACAGGACATCCTGAGACTTGTAGTTCCACAGAGATCAGAACACCATAGGTTTATTTGTCAACATGCACTTTAAGTGATAATACCTTGTGTAGATCTGCTCTGAGTTATGGATTCAAGTGATATTGAACCCAAAGGCAAACATGTAAGATATTGCATTATTCTAGTCCCTAAATGTGATGACTGTATTCGTTTTATTTTTTAGGCTTTCTTGTACTTCATTGTCTGCGGTGACCTCTGCCTATTGCTGTTTCCTGAGCACCTTTTTTTGTGCTTCCTGGTTTTTTTTTTTCTCTGGTGAACGAGGAGTGTGGCTGGGCTGTGAGACAGATTGATGTGTCATTAGAGTCCTGTGTATAACAGACAGCCTGGTATATGATGTACAGAGCACTGTGTATAATGTACAGCCTGGTATATGATGTACTACAGGGGACAGAGTTGGTGGATTCTATAAGGGGTGGGGCTTATAAGTGGGAGGGGTCAAAAGGGTGGGTGGGGTCTAGCGCCCCCTCCCCCCCCCCCCCCCCATCTTAAAACTTCACCAGCCGCCACTGCATACAAGTCTATGAGAATGCAACACATGACTAAGCCTGGGTTCACACTGCCTGCGACTTCTGCACAACTTGCAGGTGACTTCTTTAAAAGAAGTCAATGCAAGGCATACCAAAGTCAGACCAAAAGTAGTGCAGGAACCTTTTTCTAAGTCTGAGTGACTCAAGTCGCACCAATTAGAACAGTTCCATGCACAGAATGGGGTCCAACTTCTGATGAGACAAGTGCTCCAAAGTTTGGGGGATTGTCGCATCAGTGTGAACCGGGCCTGAAGCAGGTCTAATGCACCTGTTAATGTATTCTAAATGATCCCAGAAGCCTCTCGAATCTCCAATTGTGTCAATACAGACCCTTTAAAAAAAATATTCAACACTCTGACATTATTGATTTTTCTTTATACAGTTTTACAAATTGGTGCACTTTGCTAAGTTTTTTTTATTTCAATCCCATCAACTCATGCAGATTAAGCTAAGTATAATGCTGATGATTTACACCCACCACTCTCTGTACAGATATTTAGCTGCAAAGTGATCTTTGTAGCCATCCTGCGTGCAAAACATGGACCTCCGGATAATGGATATAAACAGCTAGGGTGTGTATGCACACAGACCAACTACCAACTTTCACATTTATCTGTACTGCTCTAGGAGTGTGAATACTATTTAGTACTAGGACCGCCTTACCAAAGTGTATCTCCATCAGAAATGTATAGAACAGTTACTTTAAAAGAGAAGTATGGGGTACAGCTTTTTTCAGAATCGTACTTGCCTAGGTGGATGCATCAACAGTCCAATGCTGCATCTGTCCCCCGCCGCCTCTAACACTGAGAACCGAGTGATCTAACACCACCAATTGCTTGGTTCTCGGGGCTCCCCCAAACAGAGAGCTGGTGACTGTCAGTCACCGCTCTCTGCTCTGCCCCGTCCTCGCTGACTGTAGCGTTGGGCTGTGGAGGGGGCAGGAGTGACCGGCTCAGGCTCGCAGAAGCTCGCTGAGAGGCTGAGTCAGGTACTGGTCCAGGCATGTGGGCAGATCCCGACTCCATTGTCACGATCTTGCCTGAGACTGGACCGGCTCTGTGACGTCAGCAGAGAGCGGACTTCAGCCCCTTGTCTGCTGAAAACAGGTCACAGGAATGCAAAACAAACTGCACTCCTGTGATCCACAAGAAAAGTACAGCCAAACGAGCTTTGGCTGTACTTCTCCTTTAACCACTTTATCCCTGGAAGGATTTACCCCCTTCCTGACCAGGCCATTTTTTGCAATATGGCACTGCGTTGCTTTAAATGACAATTGCTCACTTGTGCGACGTTGTACCCACATAAAATTGACGTCCTTTTTTTTCCACAAATAAAGCTTTCTTTTGGTGGAATTTGATCACCTTTGCGGTTTTTATTTTTTGCGCTATAAAAAAAAAAACCCGTCAATTTTAAAAGTTATAGCGTCTACAAAATAGGGAATAGATTTATGGCTTTTTTTTTTTTTTATTTTTTTTTTTTACAGTAATGGCGGCGATCAGGACCATTGACATCTATACAATGATCAGTGCTATAAAAATGCACTGATTACTGTGTAAATGTCACTGGAAGGGAAGGGGGTAACATTAGGGGGCGATCAAGGAGTTAAATGTGTTCCCTATGTGTGTTTCCAACTGTGAGGGGATGGGACTGACTACAGGAGGAGCAAGATCGTTGTTCCTACTTAGTAGGCACAGAAGATCTGTCTCTCCTCCCCTGTCAGAACAGGGATTTGTGTGTTTACACACACAAATCCACGTTCTGGCTCTCGTGCCCTTAAATGCGGGTGGCCGGAGGAGATCACTCCCAACAGCCACACACATCGGATCCCCCCGCTGTGCAGCGGGCGCGCCTGCTACGGCTTTTAAAGGAGCCGCTGTACAGGTACGTATGTTCGTTTGCGCAGCGGTGCCATTCTGCCAACGTATATTGGCATGAGCCGGTCGCCAAGTGGTTAAATAACTTGATTTTGTTGCAAACCCCCCCCCAAAAAACAACATTCCCCTCTGTATGTACATTGCAAGGATTAGAACAACCTGTTGCAGAGCCCTGCCAGTTTCTACTCTGAAATAGCTCCTTGTCAGATCATATCTTGTGCAGGACTCATTAGAATAGTGAATAACCCTTAGCCCCCGTTCACACTGGTGCGATTTGTCATGTGATTTGACAGTTCCAAATCACATGACAAGTTGTACTCTAATGTCGGCAAAGGAACCGTTCGAATTGCCTTGAGCCATGTTGCAGCGATTTTGAAAAAGGTTCCTGCACTACTTTTTGCTGACTTCATTGTGGCTTGTATAGACTTCTTTTGTACTTATGCTGGCCATACACTATACCAAAAATCGGCTGAAATTCATTCATTTAGTTCGTTCGTTTTTCGGCCAGTTAATGGGCACAAAATTGATAATCATTGGGATGTTTTTGAGCCGAAAAAATGAAGGACAAGTTTGGAAATTTTCTGCCAAACGAACGATAAATTGAAAGGTTAATCTGTTTCCCATCCGAACTGTTTGCACTAGGTATATGTAAAAAAACAAACAAAAAAATGGATTCGAACATGGGTTTGGCCGATTTTTCGTATAGCGTATGGCCAGCATTAGTTACCAACCCTAAAACTGACCCCACCAAATGCCTGCTAGTCTATGGGGGTGGATTTACTAAAGACCAATAGGATAGTGGCGGCCCGTCCATAAGTGTCACAGTGGCGCCACCCCCCTAATTCCTGCGCCGGGCCCCTAATCTACATCCAGGGTGCTGGACGCATTGGATTTCATTGTTTTTTTTTTTTTGTTTGTTTTTTTTTTTGGAAGCACATGATTAAAGCCTGAGGCTCTAACTTGCTTCAAAAATGGTGGGCTCGGGGCGCAGAGCACTACACCCTGAGCCCACCCAGATGTGTGACAATAGCAAATGAATATTTGCTATTGTCTTCCTGATTCTCCTATCGGCCAATCAAGAAGCAGGTTGACCCAGATGGGGTAAGTGAGGGGCTGGTGGGTGGATGAGTGAGCGAGCGATGGGGGGGTGTTGTGGGGTTGCTGGTGGTTTGTTTGCCGCCCCCCAAAAATGGAGCATCAGCCGCCACTGCAATAGACTGTGCATTTTGCAAGTGCAGTTGTACTCTGCAAGGGAATTTGCTGCCAAGCTTAGTGAATAAGGTGAGGTTTTACTTTGTAAAGAATACCTAATCACATGCAAGGGAATTAAAAAAAAAAAAAGCATTTTTGCTTGCACATGTATGGATGATGAAAGCCAGCAGAGCTTTCCCTCATTTACTAAACTTAGAGTGCAACTGCACTTGCAAAGTGCATAGTTGATTTGCCTTTAAATCAACCACTATGTGTGTGCCAATGTCGCCAACCATGGAATTTTTGTTTGTGCTAAGAGAAGCCATTGAGAAGAATTGCTGACAGTCAATATCAAGCACTGATGACAGGTAAATGTGCTGCCTGTTTATTTGAATGGTATGGCACTGAGAGCAGACCCACAATGTTACTGTGACCAGAGCTGCTGTTCAAATCACTGGGCCCCGTAAAGCCTCCATGACAGGAACACCCCCCGCCCCGCGGAAATATCTCGCTGATATTTTCACTAAAAATACTTTAAAATCATTATTAGTGGACACAAACTTTGTCATACATGAAAAACCTAAATTTTGCCTGCAAGCCAAGTTGAAATCTCCCCCTCCAGCACAAATCTCCCCCCCCCCCCCCAGTCCCGCCTCCCAGCTCAAATTCCACCCCAATTCCCCCTCCTAGCACAAATATCCCTCACCCCAAAAAAATCACCTGCCTAGCACACATCCTCTTTCTTTTCTCAAACGTTCTATCCTAGCACAAATCTTCTCCCCCAAATCTCCCCTGCCAGCACAAATCCCCCCCTAATCCCTTCTAGCAAAAATCCTCCCAATCCCTCCTATTAGCCCAAATTTCCCCACCTCCTCATAGCACAAATCTTCTTTTTTTTCTCCAATCCCCCTCCTAAAACATGTTCTCCCACATCCCTCCTTCTAGCACAACCTCCTCTAAAATACCCTTCCCAGCGCAAATTCTTACTCCCTGCACTAATTCCCCACCCCCCTTCTAGCACAAACATTTTCCCCTCCTGACTCAAATCTCACCCAAACCCTCCTCCTAGCACAAATCCCCCCCCCCTTCCCCTCCCCAAAACCCTATCATACATCCCAGCACAGATAGCCACTCATTCCCTCTGGGAGGAAGAGTAGGAGAGTAGGAGAAACCGGCTTTCAGCTGCTGCAGAGAGCCGCACGGGGCATTGTTCTGCAATTGGCTCTGTTCCAGCGATTCCCCCCCCCCCCTGTCTGGTCCCCCCTTCCTACAGGAGGAATGGTGGTACTCCCCTATCAGCGGCCCTGACTGTGACACATAATGACAAGACTTGTTTCTCTAATTTCAGAAAATTCCATCTGCTTTGCTCCTGCTATGCATTTATGTTGTGATTGACTTGATGACACAACACCTCCTGATTGGTCAGGATGGGATGCAAGCATAATGGAAGCATTTTAAATGCCTGCAAATATACCGATACAGTACTATCTGCCAAAACCTCACAAATTTCAGCATAGAAAATTGTCAGCACAATCTGTACACTGATTATCTTATCTCTGTACAATACTTCTTCATTGTCCAAGGACAGACAGTTCTCAATGCAATATAAAACTGCAAAGGGAGTTAACTGTCTAGATAGGGTGTGATTTACATTTAACCAGCACAGGCTCATCTGGGAGGTTTTTTTTTTTTCTCAAGCTAACATAAAATCCTATCCAAAACCTACAATATTTTCATAAACCTACAAGAATGCTAAATGTCATGAATAGCAAACCCTAATTCAATGAAAACAGAAGACCTCAATTTTATTCAAACCTGCAGATATTTCTCTGCATGCTGAAGATAATGTTTGATGTGAAGAGGGAGAATATAAATCTTTAATGAACTGGCTCTTTTGATGTATTTTATTTTTGTATTTTCTCTTTAATCTAGTTCCAGTGAAATAAGAGGGCTGCAGGTAATATGAACCTGTGCTGGGCTGTTTGACCTAAGAGTACGAAGTATAAAAGCTGCAGGAAAGGAAATTGAATGCATTGCCCTTAGCAACCAAACTTTTTCTTTTCTTTTGTAACCACTGAAAACAGCAGTCAGAGAATCTGTTCACTTGCTACAGGCAGTTTCTTTCATATTACATGGCACTACCACTGTTAAGGTATAGGTAGATTATGAAGTCATCTATTTTTTTTTTTTTTTGATGCCTTGGCAAAGCATTTTGTAATAAAACCATGTTCTTTTTTTATTAGAGGCTGACACATGCTAAAATGTTTTTCAAAAAAGTAAATTTTTTATTTCTATTTTGTATTAATGTGTTTTTATATTTTTTTAAATTTATTTTAATACTGTGATTGTATCTGACAATTCCAAGATTAATAGATGAACACTGACACCTTCTGGCTGCAGTGCTATCTGAAGGTTTTTTGTTTTTTTTTGTCATTGATGCTTTTAGTCTGCATGTGTTTACTATATCATAACTGACATAATGTCACGCTGACATAGTGATCACAG
Organism: Aquarana catesbeiana; assembly: GCF_042186555.1. Lineage (NCBI taxonomy): Eukaryota > Metazoa > Chordata > Amphibia > Anura > Ranidae > Aquarana > Aquarana catesbeiana. Next base: position 173,225,091 of record NC_133335.1, on the reverse strand, counting down.
GATCGGAAAACATTCCCAATTGCAAATGGGGACCAGAGCTGTCAGTGATACCTGGGGTCAAGGCGCCACAAGCTGTGCAAAGTTTTGCTTTAGGGTATTCTATTGGGGAGATTGAATATACAGATTATGAATTTGTGACTGGGAAGGGGTTAAACAAACTGTTCAAATTTCAGTTTTGTTGAGAACCTGAGTTTTTATATTTTTTGCAACAAATTTGGTTAACTTCTATGCAGACTCTTACCTACTTTTATTGTGTGGATAACGAGATATTCCATTCCAGCAAGTGATAGGTGGGGAGGGTCTGACAACTATAATCACATACTCTGTTAAAGCGGTGTGCTTTAAAGTGCTGCAATCCACTCTTCAACCCCCAACTCTTGGCAGGTATGTCATGAAAGGCAAAGAGAGGGATGACAGCTCTTTAAAAGAAGTACACAGAGTACTGTTGCCAGAGTTGCAAAAAAAGCATAATGTGGTTTTAGAAAGTCAAAGGTGTCTACAGTTTAAAATTTAAGGTTTTTTTAAAATGTATTTTTCATTAGCAATTATGATTTCCCTGCTAACAGCAAATCTTTTTCGTTATATGTTGCCTATATAAAAAAACAAACAAAAAAAGACTTTCTTACTATAAAGACAAGTTTTAAATACTTTTTCTTGCTTTATGAACTGAAGTTCTAAGCAAACAGCCCAAATGAAGTGGAAACTAAAACTGTCTAGAAACATTTTGGCTTTGTAGCTTTATAAAAAATGAAATATATCTGTAATCAAGATTGATCCACCTGCTGTTTGCCACTGAGTTTTGCTCCTTGGACATGGAGTTGAGCACTCGCTATATTAACTGTAATTCAGTTTTTATTAACCTGACATTATAAAATGACTTGTAAAAGAATTAGTGAATGGTTAATTATCTCTAACCTAGTAGGCCTGAAGTTGGAAACTGAATTTAACAGTTTTACATAATGAAATTTGCTAAGTGAACAATCCCTAATAGTGTTTCCTTGCTACAAAGACTTTTCTTTCAGCACCTGATTGAAGCCTTTGTGGTAGGTTCTGCTATAGATCACAATAAAAACACTATGGGGTATACTTCTAAAAAAAATTGTTGAACAAATGTCAAAAGCATTCGCCCAATCATCACAAACTGTGACCATATTTAGCTTAATATGTTGGTTTTCTATAATCATCAGCTCCATCTAGTGGCCACAATGTGTTTTTCCCTTAAATATCTCAATCAGGAAAATACTGCATTATGGCCACTAGATGGAACTGATGATCATAGGAAATTAACTTGTTAAGAAAAATTAGGTCAGAATTCGTGATGGCTGCACAAATTCTTGTGACAAACTTCCATTTTTTTTTTGTATAACTATACAACTATAAGTGTTCACAATAAGAAAATACACTAGGGACCAAGGATTTCTCAAATGAAGTTATCTTTTAACTGGCATACCTAATAAAACAGAATTTTATCACCAAACATTTGACATTGCTTTTAGGAAAGCGTTTGATACTCCTCCTGATCTTTATTTTTGTCCATGACCTTGCTTTGGGTGGCCTAACCATAGACAGCTGTGTGTTGGATGTCCTGGTTTCGCTGTGGAATGCATTTTCCCTCTAACTGTATTGAGAGTCCACGATGTTTCACTGACTCCATAGTGGTGTAATCATTGGAAGAATTGGATAACGGGGAGACATCAAATTCTGCCTCAATCCACCCTAAATAAAAAAAAAATGCTGGTATTTTACCTTAGCTGCTATTAATGATTTGTTATACATGTTAAAGCCTAAGTTTACTTTTTTAGTGAAGTTGTGTGAAAAGTGTGTATCTGTCAGATTTTTATTTTTGGCTCACCGTCCGTCCTTATTTCCTCTCCCTGTGAGACCTGCACAAAAAATGGGCAGAACAGTTGTTTCCAGAACATTAAGGCATAGAGACACAAATTTTGCCAGAGATCCCCATGAGTAAGCTCTGGTGAGCGGAGTGAAACGCGTTTGGGGACGTGGCCTGGCAGGGGTCCAGGCTGAGACTGCCATTCACTATCATACAGTAGGTCTTGACTTGCTGTGCGGCTCTTGGGACACCTGGTCACTCTTGACAAACATTTTACCAGCGTTCTAACACCTCTTTCCTCAGTCTTCCAAAAATGTGTTTTTGTCTATGTCCCCAATGGAGAGATTTCTTATTTCCTGTCCTAACAGGAAGTAGAAATCTGCCCCATAGGGACACAGGCTACAAAAAAAACCTGACAGAAGTCAACCTTTGATCCATTTTGAGGAGACTTAAATAAAGACTTGCCACTTGCCAAAGAGGTAGGTATTAAGAGTCTCTCAGTTGGTTTATCAATTTTTTTTTTTTCCTTAATCCCACCTCTGACACTGAAATAACTAGAAAAACTTAATTGCAGCTGATGTATCTATTTTATTATACTAAAAGGGATGCTTGCATAGATAGTTCTTCATATTATTTATTGGAAAAATCCACTTAAAATGTTATGGAACATCTTATAGCAACGTTTTCTATAATTGTTCCCATTTCACTTCCATTACCATAAACAGAAGCGAAACAATAACTTACCCCTTTAATGTGTTCCATGGCCCTCGCTACCATTGCACAAGATCTATAATAGCACTATAATTACTGTATTCAATATAGGATTCACTTACAAAAACAATTTCAATTTTCTTGAAGAGGCAGTTGTGATAAATACAGACAAGTGGGCTGTTTTTCTGCCAATGAGGTATATGAGCTCTCATTTTTCCTTTGTAGTTAGAGGCTGCAATCGTGTTGATTTATGAGAGTTTGAACTGCTTGAAGATTACAAGTGTGGAGAGAGAAAAGATCTCTTGTGGGTTAGAGATCAAAGAGGGGGTCTGAAGTGTACAGTTAATACTAAGGCGTGTTTATGGTACTACTGCTCCAGGGCAACTGAGTGCAGATGAAGCTGCACACAGAGAAAAGTGCTGAGCATGTTCCTTAAATGGTGCAAATTGTAGAAATACCAACCAATGCGAGACTTGATGTTACAAGAACATATATTAAAAGGAGAATGTTTAAAATTCTTGTTGGAAAAAATAAGCAGTATCTTGACATTAAGTCTGGGTTTGTTCAATATATTTTTTTTAAGCTTAGGATTCTTTTTTAGCTTATTATTAGTATTTTTTTTTTTTTAAATCCATCCAGGATTAGTATGTACAAGCAGTGTCTACATATTCATGTGGATGCAAAATGCTAATCTAATTGTGACTATCCACACAGAAGAATATTTTAAAAATATTTTGTTTTGCCCTGCTCAGTAGTGATCTGAAATCTCAGCCTGCATTTACATTTAGCATTACATGATTGTGTGCAAAATCACGCTGTGCATATGCACGTTTTTGCGTCATGAATAGGGCAGCCCATTTATTTGATTGGGCTGCCCTATGTGCATCAAAACACGGCAAAGTAGTTCATGAACCTTCAAAAGTAAAGAGGAACAGGAAGGGGGGATTTTTGGGATTGTACAGTACCAATTAGTGCAGAAACTGATAAATATTTATATAAATGACAAATCTTGATTAAGTACTAACCATTAAAATATATATCGTTTACTGTAGTGAATATAAAAAAATTCACAAAGCAGCTCCATATAGTATGGTGTGTAATATATAGCAACAACCACTATTCCTTTCGTTTGTCAGAGAAGAAACCCTGATGCATTTCAGCTTATTAGTCTTCCTCATGGGGTTACATATTCTCACAATGGATTATATTGCAAATAATATATGCATAAGTATATTTCATATTGCAAAGAAAAACCATTTATCTGGTATCACATACTGTAAAGTACATAATTCAGAATACCTTCTTATTATACAGGATTTATATAGTGCCGACAGGTTATGCAGAGCTTTACAAATTGAGGGTAGACAGTACAAATACAATGCACTTTAATACAGTAGGAATCAGAGGGCCCTGCTCATTAGAGCTTACAATCTAAGAGGGAGGGTCAAGAGATACAAGGGGTAATAACTGTGGGGGGATGTGCTGATGGAGAAAATAAATGTACAGTTGTTAGGTGGGGGTCAGATAGGCTTCTCTGAGGAGATGTGTTTTAGGGGATCGTCTGAAAGTGGACAAAGCAGGAGCTAGTCGGACAGATTGGGGTAGAGCATTCCAGACGATGGGAGAGGCTCGGGAGAAGTCCTGGAGGCGAGCATGGGATGAGGTGACAAGGGAGCTAGAGAGAAGGAGGTCCTGGGAGGAGCGAAGAGAACAATTTGGTTGGTATTTTGAGATCAGGTTAGTGATGTAGCTGGGGACAAGATATTGCATGGCTTTGTAAATTATGGTTAGTATCTTGAATTTAATTTGTTGGTTGAGTGGCAGCCAGTGGAGGAATTGGCAGAGGGGTGTAGCAGACACTGAGCGGTTTGTAAGGTGGATGAGCCTGGCAGCAGCGTTCATGACGGACTGAAGAGGGGATAGCCTATTTAAAGGTAAGCCAATGAGGAGGGAGTTGCAGTAATTGAGACGAGTGATGAGCAGCGAGTGGATTAGAAGCTTTGTGGTGTCATTGGTTAGGAAGGGGTGTATCTTGGAGATGTTGCGGAGGTTGACGCGGCAAGCTTTGAACAGTGACTGGATGTGGGGCTGAAAGGATAGTTCAGAGTCCAGGATTACACCTAGGACCTAGGTGTAGGTGATTTTGAGAGAGAAATTAGGGGAAGAGGAACATGGGGGAGGAAACATGAGCTCAGTTTTGGATAGGTTGAGTTTGAGGGATTGATGCGACATCCAAGCTGATATGTCTGTTAGTAAGTTGGTGACGCGTGAGGAGACTGATGGAGTGAGCTGAACATATAGATTTCTTATCCTTGCAATTTTTCCCTTTCCTCCTTCTCACTCCTGCCCTTTCTTTTTTTCTTGCCCTTCCTTCTCTATTCTGTTCCTTATCTTGCCCCTTTTGTATCACCCCGCCTATCCTACCCTCTTTTTTTTTCCCCTTTTCATTTTCATTTTCCTATTCCCATTCCATTTACCTCTCTCATGTTCTTAACCTTTTCTCTAATCACACTAACCCTTTTTTAACCCCCTTCATTCCTCCCCTTGTTCCACATCTCTTCCCTCTCCACCCATTTCCTTCACCTTTCCCCACATCCACTTCACAGCCACTTCATTTTCTTTCCCCTACAGATTTGGTCCCTTTGTTTCACCATCATCTACAATGACACTCCTGCGGGACGTCGTCCATTCCTGTGTCTTGCCCGTTGCTACATGTCCCCTCAGCTCCCGTGCATGGCATGATTGGCTTGGCCTGTGCGTTTCATGGCCGCACCGCCACTGTGTGGACCATACATGTAAGTGCACAGGCGGTTCGGGTCCATCAGGGAGGACCCTTCCTGCCTGTTCTGAGTTTTTCCTTTTTTTTTTTTTTTTTCCCCTTTATACTTTCAATTAAACATTTTTTCCTTTAATTTTTAGATTATCACTATGGTTCCTTGCTCCTGATGATAGGTCAAATACCTTGAAACGCGTAGAGCCAATAACAACCTAGTGTACATATTGATGCATTCTACCAGGCCGTTCCATAATAATTTGTTTTTTGCCCCCTATGATCTGCAACCCTCCCTTTTCTTTTTGGTCTCCAACTTTTCCAATTAATCATGTAACCATGCTCTAAATGTTTTTACATTATGTATTATGTATTGATTCCTTGTTGGAACATGTATGTATGTATATCTTTTCTGGTTTCAATGAATTGTAACAGTTGTACGAATGATTTTATATATAGCATCATGCATTGAATTATTCGAATACAGAAACTCTATAATCATTTGATTCCATTAAAAATTATTAATTTTATTCCCGCTCCCGAGTGTCTATATATAAAGTCCCGCTACCTTTTTTTATTTTCTTATTATTCTTCATTTAACCGGGATGGAGGGGGGGACCTGAACGGCACCCCTATACCTCATATAAAGTCCCACCAATTCCCTCTATCTTTTTTTTCCCAATGAATATAGATTTGGGTGTTGTCAGCATAGAGATGATATTGAAAGCCATGGTAGGCAATCAACTGACCAAGGGAGGAGGTGTAGATTGAGTAAAGGAGAGGTCCAATAACAGAACCTTGGGGGACCCCAATGGAGGAAAGAAAAGGAGAGGAGGTAGTAGATTTGTAAGTGACACTGAAGGTGCGTTGGGACAGGTAGGATGAGAACCAGTGAAGAGTACAGTCATGGAGACCAAGGGAGTGGAATTTTTTGAGGCGGAGGGGGTGGTCCACTGTGTCAAAGGCAGCAGAAAGGTCCAGGGGGAGTAGTACAGAATAGTGTCCATTGGTTTTAGCCATTAGTAGGTTGCTTGTGAGTTTAAGAAGGGCAGTTTCCGTAGAGTGTTGAGGGCGAAATCCAGACTGAAGGGGATCAAGAAGTTTGTTCTTAGTCAGATGGTCGCTTAATCGGTCGTAGACCAGTCATTCAAGGAGTTTGGAGGAGAAGAGGAGTAAGGAGATGGGACATAGCTTGTGAAGATTGATGGGGTCCAGTGAGGGCTTTTTAAGGCTAGGGGTGATTAGCGCATGTTTTAGAGAGTTGGAGAAGGTGCCAGAAGAGAGGGAGAAATTAAAGATGCGAGTTGGAGAGTATAGAATAGAGTCAGAGGGTGAGCGTAGCATTTGCGAGGGAGCAGGATCCAGGGGGCAGGTGGTTAGATGGGTGTTAGAAAAAAGTTCAGCAACCTCATTATTCTAGTGGGGTTTAACGAGGGAAGTAATGATTGTGCCTGTGGACATGGGATGTTAAGTGGGGGAGGTTTCTGTGCATTAGAGATCTCCCCACGGAATTGTATCAATCTTATTTTTGAAGTGATTGGCGATCTCCTGCGCAGTGAGTGGAGGATGGAGTAGAGCGTTAAAGGTAGAGAAGAGTTGACAGGGACTAGATGAGAATGTGTTAATGAGAGTGATAAAATATGTCTGCTTGGCAGGGAGGAGGCAGGAATAGCCTTTTATATTGGTTTAGTCTTATGCCACAGGCGCTCTAGAGCGTGGCTACATTTTCTGAGACTTCTGGTGTTTGTCTGTTTGCCAGGGTTGTAATGGTCGGGGCCTGATTCTGCGTGTAGTGAGGGGGGTGAGTGTCAGGGCTGGGCTCAGCCCTTCCTTCTCTGAGCTGACCACTCAGCTATCAGCTAATTGCCAGCTCCTATCTCTCCACAGTTACTCAGCTGTTCATGATATCCTGCTCATCAGTCCTGCCTACTTAAGCCATCCAGCCCAGAGGATCTCTGCCTTTGCCTTAGTCAATATCACAGAGACGCTCTCCTGCATTCCTGTCAAAAGACTTGCTTGGCTGACATCCCTTCTGGCTCCAGATCCTGCTTGCTGTTTTACTACACTCATCTCCGGCTCCCTGACGTTTGGCTTGTCTGATTATCCGTTCCAGTTCCTGAACTCTGGCTATGTTTTGACTACCTTTGTTCTATTTACTTTTATTATTAAACAAGTGTGATTTAACAGTACTTCTGTTTTGGTCTGATCTCATGGTTTCTGACAGCAAGCGAAGGCCATGAATTCAGAAGATACAGTCAATCCACTTGTTGGTAATATTTTTTCCAGATTGGATGAGCAGGATCACTGCATGGATCAGTTTGCCACAGCGTTACAAACACTCCTGAGTTGCACGGCTCACCTGGAATCTCTCACTGTGGCTGCTCTGGTACAACCTGAGTTGCAGGCCGTTTCTGCTGCTTCTGCGCCAGTCTCTGTGCAGGCAACCGCCTCAAGTATTACCTCTATAAGAGGTATGTCTGGTTCAGCTCTGCTTCCCCAATGATTTGGGGGCAATCCAGTTCAATGCAGAGGGTTTCTCAACCAGGCTGAGGTATACTTTGAGATGCTGCCCCAGGCGTTTCCCACGGACAGAAGCAAAGTAGGTTTTGTGATATCTTTGCTTTCTAAAAGAGAGCCTTAGCCTGGGCGAACCGTCTATGGGAGAAGCAAAAACCTGTTGTCTTGAGTTACCCTGAGTTTGTGCTTTAAAAGGGTATTTGATGTTCCTGCATGCTCCGCTCCTGCTTTCTGCTGCCAAGTGCCTCATGTCCATCAAAGTACGAGAACTGTTGCCGACTATGTCACTGAATTCCGTACTCTGGCAGCAGAGGTTGCTTGGAACAATGAGGCCCTTGTGGCTGCTTTTTGTCATGGTCTCTCGGATTCCATCAAGGATGAGATAGCAGCCCGAGATATACTCACTGAGCTGGAGAAGATCACGTTTGCCATCCTCATTGACTCCAGACTCAGAGAAAGACTCTCTTTTAAGGAGCGCTTGCGGAAGCCTCCTGTACGTTTGCCTCCGAGCTTTGCAATCCCACCCATGCCTCCTGGTTGCTGAGTCGGTCAGTGAAGATGAACCCATGCACTTGGGCTTCACGCGTCTCTCTGCAGATGAGAGAACCTTTAGGAGGAGGGAGAGATTATGCCTTTATTGTGGCCAGGCAGGTCACTTTTTGAAGTCTTGTCCTACCCGTCCAGGGAACGCCCGAACCTTGAGGTCCTGTCCCAGACAGACCTTAGGTGGCATTGTTTCGTCCCCAGTTATCCAGAAGGATAAGCCCCTGGTTTCGGTCACCCTTTCTTGGGCTGAGCCGTCCGTCGAGATACAGGCTCTAATCGAAACTTTGTGGCCGCTGCTTTGTCCCAGAGAGTCTCCATATTGCCATGCTCCAGATTTACCATTCTCCCAAGGCTGCTGGCCACCCTGGGAAGAATCAACTCTTTTTGGCCATTTCCCAACAATTCTGGTGGCTTAGTTTACGCGCTGATGTAACCACCTTCGAAGCTGCCTGTTCCATGTGAGTAAGACTCCACGACACCTTCCAGTGGGCTGCCTACAACCCATACTCAATGGAGAGAGGCCTGGACCTACCTGTCTATGGATTTCATTGTGGAGTTACCCAACTCCCAGGGCAACACAGTTATCCTTATGGTGGTTGACCGGTTCTCGAATATGTCTCATTGTATTCCACATAAGAAGTTGCCCACTTCTGAGGAACTGGCTTCCATTTTTGCTCGGGAGATCTTTTGCTTACATGGGCATACAGTACCTGGTGCATTGGAAAGGGTACGGTCCGTCAGAACGCTGTTGGGTCTCATCCTTGGGCGTGCATGCCCCTGTCCTCCTCCGAGATTTCCATAGACGTTTTCCCCTCAAGCCTGGTTGTCCTAAGAGGAGGAGGGGTCATTGAGGAGGGGGTACTGTCAGGGCTTGGCTCAGCCCTTCCTTCTCTGAGCTGACCGCTCAGTTGTCGGCTAATTGCCAGCTCGTATCTCTCCACAGTGACTCACCTGTTGATGCTATCCTGCTCGTCAGTCCTGCCTACTTAAGCCATCCAGTCCAGATGATCTTTGCCTTGGTCAGATCTCTAGAGATGCTCTCCTGTGTTCCTGTTAAAGAGTCGCTTGGCTGATATTCCTTCTGGCTCCAGATCCTGCTTGCTGTTCTACTATGCTGTTCTCTGGCTCCCTGACGTTTTGGCTTGTCTGACTTTCCGTTCCGGTTCCTGAACTCTGGCTATGTTTTGACTACGTTTACTCTGTTTTTACCTTTTTTTAATTATTATTAAACAAGTGTGATTGATTTAACTGTACATCTGTCTCAGTCTGATTCATGGTTTCTGACGGATGTCTCCTCATTTCCATCCATGCCCACTTGCTTCTTCCCTGTTAATACTCCGCACTGCCTCTCTCCTCCCTCTGTAATAATTTCCCTTCACTTTCCTACAGGCCAACTCTTCTTTCCTCTGTGATCACTCCTCACTTTCATCCATTCCCACTCTTCTTCAATTGTGATCACTTCCCACTTCCATCCATGCTCACTTGCTTTATCTCTGTGACCACTCCTCACTTCCATGTATGCCCACTCTCCTCCCTTCTGTAATAAATTTCCTCCACTTCCATCCATGCCAACTCATGTCACTTCTGGGATGACTCCTCATTTCCATCCATGCCCCCTCTCCCCCTCCCTCTGTAATCATTTTCCTCAACTTCCATCTATGCCAACTTTTCTCACCTCTGTGATCAATCCTCACTTTCATCCACGCCCTTACCATCATGTAATCCCAATTTACACACCTCTGTAATAATTTCAACTTCCATCCATGCCCACTTTTCTCCCCACTATAATCATTTTTCTCCACCTCCATCCATTCCCACTATCTTCACCTCTCTGATCAGTCCTTGCTTCCATCCAACCCTATTCTTCTCTGCGATGAATCCTCATTTTCATCCATACCCACTTGTTTCTTCTCTGTTATCACTCCCCATTTGCATGCATGCCCTCTCTTCTCCCTTTGTAGTAATTTTCCTCCACCTCCACCACGGCCAACTCCTCTCTCCTCTGTTATCACACTTTCATCCATTCCCACTCTCTTCTTCTCTGTAATCACTCACTACTACTTCCATGCATGCCCACTCTCTTCTTCTGTTATCACTCCCCACTTCCAAGTATGCCCACTCTCCTCCCCTCTGTAATAATTTTCCTCCATTTCCATCCATGCCAACTCATGTCTCTTTTGTGATCACTCCTCATTTCCATCCATGCCCACTCTTTCACTCTGTGATCACTGCTCACTTCCATACATTACCACTCTCTTCTCTGTAATTCCTGGACACTTCCATCCATGCCCACTCTCTTCCTTTTTGAGATCACTACTCACTTTCATCCATGCCCACTTTTTTCTTCTCTGCAATCACTCCTCCCTTCCATATATTCTTACTCTTTTCTTCTCTGTAATCACTCCTGCTTCCATCCATGCTCACTCTCTTCCCCTCTATAATAATTTCCTCCATTTCCATCCATGTCCATTCTCTTCCTCTCTGTGATAACTCCTCACTTCCAACCATAACCACTCTTGCTCTCTATTGTCACTCCTCAGTTCCATCTCTGCCTGCTGTCTTCCAGTCTCTGCAAATTCTTCACTTCCATCTGTGACTACTCTCTTCTTCTGTGTTCACTCCATACTTCCATATATGCCTGCTCTCCTACCTACTGTAATAATTTTCCTCCACTTCCATCCAGACCAACTCCTCTCTCTGTGATCACTGCTCACTTTCATCCATTTCCACTCTCTTCTTCTCTGTGATCACTCCCCACTTGCAGTAATGCACACTCTCCTCCTCTCTGTAATCATTTTCCACGCCAACTCATGTCTCTTTTGTAATCACTCCTCATTTTCATTCATGCCCACTCCCCCCCCCCCCCCCCCCCGTAATCATTTTCCTTCACTTCCAGCCATGCCAACTCATATATCTTCTGTGATCACTCCTCATTTCCATCCATGCCACTCTTATCCTCAATGTGATCACTTCTCACTTCCATCCATGCTAATTCTTGTGCTCTCTATTGTCACCCCTCACTTCCATCTATGCATTCATATACATTCTGTGATAATTCTCCACTGCTTCTTTCTGTTAATGCTCTTCCTCCCTCTGTTATAATCCTCCTCCACGTATGTCTTGCACTTACCAATTATATAAAAAAGAAATGTGCAAAATAAACTACATTTCTTATATTCGACATGACACACTATGAAAATGACTATACAACAAAATACACCCACTCCCAAAATTACTTTGTTCATGAATGGGCACACATTTGCTAGTCACAGTTAAATCATGGCATGAATCATCCTTTTGAATTCTATTACTTACATTAATAAGCCCTGTCAGCTCTGAAAACTTGTGATGTATTATTTAAAGAGATCTTCTCGTTAAAAAAAATGCCTATACAGTCAGTAGACTCTAGTGTTCTAAATACCAGTTTATTTTGACAGGCAAACTTCTTACAGACTTGAGTAGTCACAGAAGTGCCAATGTCAAACTGCCAAGAAATCCCCTTATGCCCCATCCCTAGCTCAGCAACACACTATACCTGGAAATATTACTGTCCTCATCCCTGACTTACCAACGTAGCATCCAGAAAAATAGGGCCGGTGCAAGAATTTTTGTCTACTTAGGCGACTGGCCCCTGTCCACACCATCCTCCCACCATACCCACTCTTGCGTCAGGAGGGCATTGTGACAAGAGAGGGGTATCTGGGAAGTGTGACAGGAAGGGGGCAGTTTGTCAAGTGGGAGGGGGGCAGCGTGACAGATGGGGAAATTGTGACAGGTGGGGTGACAGTGTGTTAGGAGAGGGGGAGTGTGACAGGTGGGGGCCTTAGGGCACCGGGATAGGGGGCAGTAAAATTTGAATCCCCAGCCACTTGCTGGGGATTTGGATTTAAAAAATAACTGTCTTCCCTTTCCTAGGTCAGGGGGGGAGTGGGTGGTGCGTTTGAATAGCGGAGCACGGTCCCAGCATGGTCAGTCCTTGTCACAGATGGATGTGACAGGAGACTTGCTTGCTAGGACCACTGGCAGCTGATGATGTGCTGCGCACAGCAGGAGGAGACCTTACCTTCTCTGTGCTGAACTGCTTCATCAGCTCCACCCTGCAGCTCTGCCCCCAAACTCCGGTTCCAACTTGTTTATTCCAAACTGCTCCTGCTAGATTGCTGTGTAAGGTAAGAGAGTTCCCCATAAACTGTGAAAAAAGGGAAAGGAGAGGGATCTCATATGAACATATCACAATCACACATACTAAACAAAAGCATAAAAGTCCAAGTGACTACACCTAAAATGTTTGTCTATTCAAGGTAAGTCTGCTCAAAAGATCAGCATATAATGACGTTTCTAGCTGGGGCAAGTTGAAGTACATTCAGTACGAAACATGTCAGGTACATAGCCTGCCAAGCTTGATATACCACGCTTTCTTTTTTATCTTTGTCTGTGATCACGTTTGTACACATCGTGAGTGATGTCTTGTACATCTTTTGAACCATTTTTATTTGAATACATTTTTTATATCGGAGTTATCTGCTCTAGGTGGAGGTCTTTTTATTTTTTTCTTCTCGTGATTTACTCTGCTGGGTAGAAGAAGTAACAAACCTTCTCTCTGGAGTTCGGATGGTGACCACTTCTTATGGAACCTCCTGAAAGTTGATGTTGTTATGCACCATCTGGTTTGCAGAAATCCTGGTCGGATGATTCATCGTGGAGGATCGTTCCATGCTTGATCGACTCCCCTCTGCTGGTGTGTTGGTCCACACCCTGGGGTAAGAGTACCCATTGCCTTTCCCTGATGTTTGATGTACATCTATTATTACCATGTGTGAAGTCATGCCTACCATGCATTTCTGTTATCTGTGCTTTTAAGCAGGATTGCACCGATTTATCATCTATAAAGAGACTATATTGATTTCTTCTATGAACCATCTAGAAACTTCATTATATGCTGATCGTTTGAGCAGACTTACCTTGATTAGACAAACATTTTGGGTGTAGTCACTTGATGAACTTTTATGCATTTGTTTAGTATGTGTAACTGTGATATGTTCATATGAGATCCCTCTCCTTTCCCTTTTTTCAGATGTTATGAATACGTTCTAACATATTCACATTTTTTTTACACTCACGAATACATTTAGTGAATATTCTTCCCAAAGGTGTCTTTGGGTTGTTATATTCTCTTAGCACTGCATCTTATATTTCTTTCACTCTTTCACAATTCCAAACATTGTTGATGCTGGCTGCTATTTTTCATTGTTTATCATTGGTAGTGCAACTTTGTTCTATTCTTATAGTTCCCCATAAACGTTTAATGTACAAAATAAGGTCTGTTTGCATGGACCATAGGGTGAGTACATGGATTGAAAACTGGCTACAAGGGTGAGTTCAGAGGGTGGTGATAAATGGGGAGTACTCGGAATGGTCAGGGGTGGGTAGTGGGGTTCCCCAGGGTTCTGTGCTGAGACCAATCCTATTTAATTTGTTCATAAATGATCTGGAGGATGGGATAAACAGTTCAATCTCTGTATTTGCGGACGATACTAAGCTAAGCAGGGCAATAACTTCTCCGCAGGATGTGGAAACCTTGCAAAAAGATCTGAACAAATTAATGGGGTGGGCAACTACATGGCAAATGAGGTTCAATGTAGAAAAATTTTAAATAATGCATTTGGGTAGAAAAAATATGAATGCAATCTATACACTGGGAGGAGAACCTCTGGGGGAATCTAGGATGGAAAAGGACCTGGGGGTCCTAGTAGATGGTAGGCTCAGCAATGGCATGCAATGCCAATCTGCTGCTAACAAAGCAAACAGAATATTGGCATGCATTAAAAAGGGGATTAATTCCAGAGATAAACAGATAATTCTCCCGCTCTACAAGACTCTGGTCCGGCTGCACCTGGAGTATGCTGTCCAGTTCTGGGCATCAGTCCTCAGGAAGGATGCACTGGAAATGGAGCGAGTACAAAGAAGGACAACAAAGCTAATAAAGGGTCTGGAGGATATTGGTTATGAGGAAAGGTTGTGAGCACTGAATTTATTCTCTCTGGAGAAGAAACGCTTGAGAGGAGATATGATTTCAATATACAAATACCGTACTGGTGACCCCACAATAGGGATAAAACTTTTTCACAGAAGGGAGTTTAACAAAACTCGTGGCCACTCATTAAAATTAGAAGAAAAGAGGTTTAACCTTAAACTATGTAGAGGGTTCTTTACTGTAAGAGTGGCAAGGATGTGGAATTCCCTTCCACAGGCATTGGTCTCAGCGGGGGGGGGGGGCTGCGCATTGATAGTTTCAAGAAACTATTAGATAAGCACCTGAACAACCACAACATACAGGGATATACAATATAATACTGACATATCACACACATAGGTTGGACTTTTGTATTTTTTTGACCTCACCTACTATGTAAGAGGCTTCCTGCCCTGAGAGTTCTCCCTCCATGTAGCATACCATTAACCACAGCACATTGCCATCTCTTGCTGAATACACAGTGCCCAGAGCGTGAGCAAGTGTGTGTCCAGGTGTCCTTCGTTCACACTGCCCCCCCTCCTGTCACACTGTCCCCCACCTGTCACACTATCCCCCTATCAGTTACACTGCCCCCCCACCTGTCACACTGCCCCCCCACCTGTCACACTGCCCCCCCACCTGACGTACTGCCCCTACACCTGTCAAACTGCCCCCACACCTGTCACACTGCCCAGATACCCCTCTCTTGTTACAATGTCGTCCTGTCACAATAGTGGGTATGGTGGGAGAATGGTGGGGAGGGGCAGCGCCAAAATTAACTTTCGCCAAAGTAGACAAAATTCCTTGCACCGGCCCTGTAAAAAGACTTGTGTCAATTTATACCCGCCTACCACGAATGCGGTCCGCGAAAAAAAACAGAAGGAGATCCTTCTGTCTGCGCAAATCGGAGGGCCCATAGATTAGAGCAGGCTGCTGTCCTTGTCCGCTCTGCATATGTTCAGTGGACACGACCTGTGATCCGCCCCCTCTGCTCATTGTGGCGCGCATCTGGTTACCAAGTGGCCCTCGCTCTTCAAAAGGTTGGGAACCCTTGTTATAAGACCTGCATAACAACCAGCATCACTCCTTATCTGACTACTGTACCCTGAACACTGGCTGTTATAGTCTACAACCCTTTGTGTGTCTTCTGTGTTTTTACGGAATAAGCCTGAAAGTAAATTATACTTAAGCTACTGGACTTGTTCTGTAATGTTTAAGATGTTTTGTAGCTTACCAAGCCATGTCTTTAGTTTACATTAGAACTGAAGAAGTAGCTTGGTAAGCTACGAAACATCTCCAACATTACAGAAGCATTTCAGTTGAATAGGACAAACTACTACTAAAAATGCCATAACCTAGATAAATGAAAACCTTCACAGACATACATTAAACTTATATTTACTTTGAAGAGACTTGGTATCCGAATGATTGGTTGCCATGGTGATGGTACTCCGGCAAAGTGAAGGCAGCAGGACTGTACGAAATCCTTTAAGAAAAGGAGAGAACATTTACAAATAAATAAATTCATAACAAACATTCAGAAAATGTTAATAAAATGACAAAAACAGTCTGGCACCAGAGAAATGGGACATATGTTGCACTGGGAACCTTGTGAATATCCAGAAAGAGCCCAAAAAGCAGCTGTGTGGGTGAGTACACCAGGAGGGGTGTGAATACAAGTAAAAACATTCAGGGGCAACCACAATTGGAAGCGCTGATTGGGACAGAAAGGAAAAACAATCAAAAAGCTCAATGAGATAAAATTGTGTGCTTATTTAATAATGACATATACTTAGATGAACAGTTATCTAAAAATCTCCTTGCATAGATGGAGGGACTGCAAAGTGTGCTCCTCACTGTGACAGTACCTTTAGCAACAGTTGGTGGTTAGATAGGTCAATTTGGTTGTCTGCAAGCTGGTGGTAAGTAGACTTTGGCTTTTTCCTGGGCATTCCCCAGACTTTGTTGGTACTTGTTTTAGCCTCCCAATGCTGCTTGCTGCGATAGCCAGCTATAAATGAGAGTGGTGGCAAGATTTTGTTATCACGTGTGTGTTTGTATTGGTCCAGCAGCGCACCAACACCTTTGCAGCCATTGTGCTATTGCTGGGTGTTTGGTGTGCTCCTGTACCTTTTAAGGAGGGGTGGGCTCCCCTCCAGTCCACCTGCTCTCATTTATCCATTAAAATGCATGTGCCTCCACTGTGGGGACACTCATAGTTTAGTGTTAGGACCACAGATACAAGGGTGCCGTGACGTGGCTCTGTGGCTCACGCATGCATTTGCAAATGCGTGCGGACTAAACCCCTTTTTTAATGCTTACTGTTAGGTCAATTTGGTTGTCTGCAAGCTGGTGGTAAGTAGACTTTGTTTTTTTCCTGGGCATTCCCCAGACTTTGTTGGTAACAGTTGGTGGTGGGCTGACTTGGAGAAGCAATGCTGCGATGACAAAACCTTCATGTATTCCTGGATGTCACTAGGAGGAGGGAAGCCAGCGTGTGCAGAGCCAGAATGGACAATATGAGGCCTCGATCGAATCCTCAATGATATGTGGCAGGATGGTGGAACAGCCACGGAACAAGGAAGGGACAGAGAGGCCGCTGGAACAACCACCGTCCGGAGCTGGTGGATGGAAACACCCGAGCGTGACGTCTTACAATCGGGGAACACAAGTCCAATTTGAGGCTTGAAGCACAAAGGGTGGAGAGCAAGCCGAGGAGAATAGAGAGAGAGGATAGCTGTCATCTTGACAACGCATATCGGGCGTGGCCCTTCTTCAGGTCTTGTGACATAGACAGCCAATGGGGTTTAAATAGGGGTGGACCGCGGGAAGGATCACAGATTTAATGAAACCATGATTGTTTTCTCCACTGCAGCATATCTCCATTGTTGAAGCAACCTGATGATAACAATTGAATCTATATACACTGCAACTACTCAAAGACATGGGGAACAATAAAAGTAATGGACAAGAAAAATGGTTAGAACATCAAAAAATTAAAAATAAATATTAATTAAATAATTGTCACAATTGAGAAAAAAGATGTAGTAAAGTAAAAAAAACAAAAAACAAAAAAGCTAAATAAGATTTTTAATAGAGCTTCTCTTAACCGACAGGAAGTGGGTCTTCCTTCTTCTCATGTTGGCTCTTCTCCATCAGACAAATGGAATCTCCCACCACATACACCAGAATTTGAAGCTCAGATGAGAAAGGCTTTTTTTAAGGTTCAAAATGCCCGAGAATCTGAGTGTACTCAATGGTGGGATCTTTTGTTCCTTAAAAAATATTTGGAGCGAAGTATCACTCCCAGGGGATGTGGGAGCAGTGCAGATTTTTGGACCCTCATCTCCACAAGGAGTGGCAACTAATGTCCGAATTTTGTACCACAAAATGGATAAAGATCCTGATAATACAGTGAGAACGAAAGCTAGATAGCGCTATACAAAAGAAGACGACTATGGAAGAGGGATTATTGATATTCTCTTCTTCTTGTCTGTTTTCAAAATGGACAACCGTTCTCAACAGGAACACTCAGAAATTTGAGAATGAATTGATAGATAAAAAAAATGGAAAATTGGACAGGGATGTTGAGGACTGCAGGTTGAACCGTGTTTTTGACTGTAAAACTTCCAGACAGGACCCTGGTCAGGCTGAAGATTTGACTCAACCTTCATGTAGTTCATCACTTCTAAAAAAGCCCAAAGGCACGTCAAATGCAAACAAAAATAAAAAGGCCATACGCAAACAGGGCCCCTCTAAACAGAATTATAAGCAGAATAATAATAATACCACCAAAAAGATTCACGAGTATAATGTTGCTAAGCAGGCACATAGTACCAACGCCAGGAATTATCCATTATGCAACAATTTACCTAACAGTGCTTCTCCCATTGTTGACCTTGTAGTTGACTTGCCCATTGAGAAGGCCTCCCACCATGTTTCACCAGTTGATCCCATTGTTGTGGACATTGGTTCACCATTCAGCATTACATACACTTCGCCCAATAAAAATCAGTTTGACCTACCAATAGATTCATCTTCCAGTGCACATACAGGACAGCCAATGGTCTGTGCCACATATTCCAACATTTCCATAATACCCCATACCTCGCCCAAATGATTGTGTGGCGTCTGACCATCTGGTGCCTTCCATTCCCACTCATAATAGGTACAGTCCTCTGGCGAGGGATCTTGACATCTTCTCTAAAGAGGCTGCATCACATACCAGGGTGGGGGCGCGGATATAATTGGTTCAGAGTAAGCTTCTAACACTATGATTAATCATTTTTTAGTACTGTCCCCAACCAACCTTGTAAAAGAAAAATAGAAGATATAGACAAGGTAGACGTGGAGGGCGAATTTGTAAGGATAAACAAAAAAGAAAAGAAGGAAAGCCAAAAACTACTGAGGTCAATACTATAAAAATCTTCAACCTTTCTAACCACCAATTAACCACAGCTGAACATCTGTTATTAACGAAAGGGCTAGGATTTCCTCCAACTATAGGACCCAATAAATTTGGCCTATTCAAAGATTTATTAGAGATTTAACTGTCAAAAGATTTTATGCTAAAGATCAAATTGACAGTTCTAAACCCATAGCACAAGAAAAAGCTGCTACCAATGTTGATAACGCCGAAGAACTCATTCAGCAAGATGCTCTGGCAACGCTCATGGAGCTATGGGATGATGGGTTGCCTGACAGCATTTCATGTGAAAACGATAGTATTCTTGAGGTGGCTCACACAGGGTTCAAACCTAAGTTCACGTTCTTTCCTTCAGCTTGTAAAGGTCCCTATGTTGAGACTTATTATCAGGCTACCTATAGAGATCTATTAAACTTGTGCAACACCAAGTCCTCGAGTCCCTCAAACTTGTCTAGTGCTGAACGTACAGCTCTAAGTACCCTAAAGAATAACAACCGGTTGGTTATCAAACCGGCCGACAAGGGGGGGGAGCCTGGTTATCCAAGATAGAAAGGATTATGAGAAAGAAGCTTATCGCTTACTATCCAATCAGAAGACTTACAGTAGCTTGAAAGGGGACACCTTGCCAGGGTTCCAAGTGGAACTGAATTCTTTGGTAGGGGGAGCTGCGGATGATTGGGTATTATGTAAAAGGGAAAAACCGTTCCTCCTGCCCCACATATGCAGTACCCCCAACTTTTACCACCTACCAAAGATTCACAAGTCCACTCTATGTCCTCCCGGCAGACCTGTCATAGCCAGTACCGATAGCTTTACCTCTGGACTATCTCATTATATTGACTTCTTTTTACAACTCATAGTCTCAAGTTTACCATCATACATTAAGGATTCAGGTCATGTGATTGAGACACTCCTGAACTATGCATGGGAGACAGACTACCTGTGGGCCTCTTCGGATGTGGTCTCCTTCTACACCTCGATTCCACACAGTGTAGGCCTATAGGCACTCCAACATTTTCTTTCCAAAGATCCCGATATGAATTATAGACAGGCACAGTTTTTGATTGATGCTACAGGTTTTGCTTGGAGCACCAATATTTTGTGTTCAGGACAAGTTTTACATTCAGAAACATGAAACAGCTATGGGGGAAAACTTTGCCCCCTCATATGCCAACATCATCATGGGCTATTGGGAAGAGCGGTATATATGGACACATTTCGCCAGACATATAGTGTTCCTAGGGCGTAGGGATGAGCCGAACACTCCCCGGTTCGGTTCGCATCCAGGACACGCGAACGGACCGAAAGTTTGCGCGAACTTTCGACCACCGTTAGTCTATGGGACTCGAACGTGAGAAATCAAAAGTGCAAATTTTAAAGTCTAATATGCAAGTTATTGTCCTAAAAGGGGTTTGGGGACCCAGGTCCTGCCCCAGGGGACATGTATCAATGCAAAAAAAAAGTTTTAAAAACGGATGTTTTTTCGGGAGCAGTGATTTTAATGATGCTTAAAGTGAAAAATAAAAGTGAAATATTCCTTTAAATATTGTACCTGGGGGGTGTCTATAGTATGCCTGTAAAGTGGTGCGTGTTTCCCGTATATAGAACAGTCCCTGCACAAAATGACATTTGTAAAGGAATAAAAGTCATTCAAAACTGCTTGCGGCTGTAATGTAATGTCAGGTCCCGGCAATATGGATGAAAATTATTGAGAAAAACGGCGTAGCTAACCCCCCAGCCCATTTGGTCTTGCATGGATATTAAGGGGAACCCCGCTCCCAAATTAAAAAAAGAAAAGGCGTGGGGCCCCCAGACCCTATATACTCTGAACACCGGTATACAGGCTGTCCCAAGAAAGACAGGGACTGTAGGTTTGTTCTTAAGTTGAATCTGTTTGTAATTTGGAACAGGTACATTTTGTAAGTGTAGCTCCAGCCAAAAAATCTATTTTTAAGCTTTTTGGAAAACATAGGGAAGGGTTATCACCCCTGTAACATTTGTTTTGCTGTCTGTGCCCCTATTCAGAAGATTTCACCTCACTTTCTGTCCCAATGGCAATTGGATTTTGAAAATTTGGGGTTTTTAGGGAAACAAGGATTGGTGATAAAGCATCAGTGGAGGAGACACCTTTTTCCCATATTAACTCTTACAGGAGAGAGTTTCCCTTCCTAGGGGTAGATTTCCTCTCACTTCTTGTTGTCTCCCTCCATTTGTAAGTAGGAGTCGTTTGTAAGTCGGATGTTTGAAATGCCTGACCTACTGTATATACTCTGCAGAAATTTGGGCCTTAGGTGTTGGTGGTACCAGAACACTGTAAGCCCTCACAGTTACTCTTGGTGGGCGCTGGAACGCGCCCTGCTGTGAAATATTATATCAAGAATTGTAATTACACACCCCTGTTGAACAGGGGCAGAAAAATTGGGCCTTAGGCACTGGTTCTGGTGCCACAACAGTGCAACCCCTCACAGATACTCTAGTTGAGCGCAGAAACAAGCCCTGCTGCAAAATATTACAGGAAAAATTGTAATTACATGCCCCTGTTGAACAGGGGCAGAAAAATTGGGCCTTAGCCACTGGTGGTGGTGCCCAGAACCAAAAATGTTCTTACAAGCTATCAACATGAACATTGAGGAGGTATAGGATAGTCACTCCGCATCCGCATAGGCAGTCTTCAAGGGATCTCACATTTATTAAAAAATTAGTCGGTTACATCAGCATCAGGTGCTTGGTAGCTGGTGATCCAAGACTGATTCATTTTTATGAAGGTGAGCCGATCAACCAAGTCAGTGGACAGGCGCACTCTGTGATCGGTTAAAAAGCCTCCAGCAGCACTGAATGTGCGTTCCGAAAGAACGCTGGATGCAGGACAGGCCAGTAGCTCAATTGCATACTGTGCAAGCTCTGGCTAGTGATCCATCCTCAAGACCCAGTAACCCAGAGGATTTTCAGTTGGAAAGGTCTCCAAGTCTGATCTTGCCCCTAGGTATTACTGCACCATGTAAATCCGACGCTGGCAATGGTTGCTGGAACCGATCAGACCTTGGGGCTGCTGACTAAAAAATTGTCTGAATGCATCTGTCAGACGGCCACCTTCTCCACCACTCCTTCTGTGACTGATTGAAGCCTCAGCAACACGTTGTCCAGGGCCAGGAATTTGTAACCTCCCAGGCTCTGGAAATGCATTGCACAAACCTTTCTGCAAGGCTTCCAGAAGATGTTTTATCCTCTGCTCTCTCTGCGATGGCTGGATAAGTTCCGCAACCTTACCCTTGTAACGTGGATCAAGGAGGGTTGCCAGTCAGTACTGATCCCTCCCCTTGATACCATGAATCTGAGGGTCCTTTCGCAGGCTTTGCAGGATCAGGGAGGCCATGCAGTGTAGGTTTGCTGAGACATTCGGTCCAGAGTCCTCTGGGTCACTAAGGATGACCTGATCTGCAGTCACCTCCTCCCAGCCACATACAAGTCCATGGGTTTCTGGGGACTGTAAATGATCCCTTGAAGACTGCTGCTGATGCTGAGTGCCAGGCTCCACCTCCATGCTGACACAATCCTCCTCCTCCTCTTCCTGTGTGATCGGTGGGCCTGCAGGAACACTGTCTGTATAAAGGGGGCCTAGAGAGGTAAGGAAGTCCTCCTCTTCCTCCCTCTGTTCTTCCTCAAGTGCCCTGTCCATTATTCAATGCAGCGTGTGCTCCAACAGGTAGACAAGAGGGACAGTATTACTAATGCATGCACTGTCACTGCTCACCATCCTCATGGCCTCCTCAAATGGTGACAGGACAGTGCATGCATCCTTGATCATGGCCCATTGGCGTGGCGAAAAAAATCCAAGCTCCCCTGACCCTGTCCTGGTGCCATAGTCGCATAGGTACTCATTGATGGCCCTCTGCTGCATGTGCAGCCGCTGCAGCATGGCCAATGTTGAGTTACATCTGGTGGGCATGTCACAGATTAGGCGGTTCTTGGGCAGGTTGTATTCCTTTTGGAGGTCAGTCAGCCGAGCACTGGCATTATATGACCGATGGAAATGCACACAGACTTTCCTGGCCTGCCTCAGGAGATCCTGTAAACCCAGGTACCTGCACAAGAACTGCTGCACCACCAAATTAAGGATGTGAGCCAAACAGGGAACATGGGTGAAGTGTCCCTGTCGGAGGGCGGAGAGGAGGTTGGTGCCATTGTCGCAAACCACCATTCCTGCCTGAAGCTGGCGTGGTATCGACCATCTCTGAGCCTGCCCCTTCAGAGCTGACAGAATCTCTGCCCCAGTGTGGCTCCTGTCCCCTAAGCACACCAGCTCAAGCAACGCATGGCATCTTTTTGCCTCAGTGCTTGCGTAGCCCCTTGAACGCCTACGGAGCAGCGCTGATTCCGAGGACAAATCTATAGAGGAAGAGGCCATGGAGAAAGAAGAAGAGGAGAGGTGGAGGAGAGAGGTGTGTCAGAATCACCACTAGTAGAATTTTGGAGGCGTGGTGGCGGAACAAGCTCCAACAATACTGCACCCTGTCCTGCATCCTTCCTAGCTGCCAGCAGGGTCGCCCAGTGTGCTGTAAAAGATAGGTAACATCCCTGTCCATGCCTTCTGGGCCATGAGTCAGTGGT
Organism: Aquarana catesbeiana; assembly: GCF_042186555.1. Lineage (NCBI taxonomy): Eukaryota > Metazoa > Chordata > Amphibia > Anura > Ranidae > Aquarana > Aquarana catesbeiana. The sequence continues at coordinate 173,201,669 of NC_133335.1, read as the reverse complement.
AATATGCACCTTACCGCTGACTGCCCTGTCCAGCGAGGCCAAGACATTGCCTTCCACATGCCTGTAGAGAGCCGGAATCGCCTTCCGTGAAAAAGTGGCATTTGGGAACCTGCCACTGAGGTACTGCACATTCCACAAATTCACGAAAGGGGGCAGAGTCTACCAGCTGAAAAGGCAGCAGTTGGAGTGCTAGCAATTTAGCCAAGCTAGCATTCAGCCGCTGGGCATGTGGATGGCTGGGACCGACTTTCTTTCGCCAGTTTAGCAAATGGGGTAGGGAAATTTGCCTGCTACAATTGGACCTTGGTGTAGCAATAGCAGATTGCCCACAAGTACTTGGCACACCTAATTCTACACCTTCATTCCTCTCAGTGCAGGTTTCTGAGAGAACTGAAGGTATAGTGGGGTTGGAGATCCCAGCTGATGAGGAGCAAGGTGAGGTCCACCTTGTTCTTTGGTGTGGGTCTTTTACATACGCTTGCCAACGGACTGCATGGGAGTTTGAGATATTATTATTATTATTATTATACAGGATTTATATAGCGCCAACAGTTTATGCAGCGCTTTACAATATAAAAGGGAGACAATACAGTTATAATACAATAAAATACAAGAAGATTAAGAGGGCCCTGCTCAGAAGAGCTTACAATCTAATAGGGTGGGGCAGGTGGTACAAAAGGTTGTAACTGTGGGGAATGAGCTGGTGGAAGTGGTAGGAGATTAGTTGGAGACGTGATAGGCTTTCCTGAAAAGAGTTTTCAGGGATCGCCTGAAGGTAGCAAGAGTAGGGGATAGCTGGATAGATGGAGGTAGCGAGTTCCAGAGCATGGGAGAGGCTCTGGAGAAATCCTGGAGACGAGCATTGGATGAGGAGATGAGAGAGCTTGAAAGCAGGAGGTCTTGAGAAGAACGGAGAGGTCGATTTGGGTGATATTTGGAGACAAGATTAGTGATGTAGCTCGGGGCAGAGTTGTGAATGGCTTTGTATGTTGTGGTTTGTATTTTGAATTTAATTTGCTGGGTGATTGGAAGCCAGTGTAGGGATTGGAGTAGAGGGTTGGCAGACACTGAGTGGTTGGTAAGGTGGATAAGTCTGGCAGCAGCATTCATGATAGACTGAAGAGGGGATAGCCTATGGAGAGGTAGGCCAATGAGAAGGGAGTTGCAATAGTCAAGGCGAGAGATAACAAGGGAGTGAATGAGGAGCTTGGTGGTTTCATTTGTTAAAAAGGGGCGAATTTTAGAGATGTTACGGAGGTGAATTCTACAAACTTTTGACAACGATTGGATTTGAGGCTGAGGCTGAAATGACAGACAAAGTCAGAGTCTAGGATTACACTTAGTACCCTGGCGTGAGGGGAGGTGATGGTTGCATTGTTGATTTTGATGGAAAAGTCATGGAGGGGGGCACGGGCGGGGGGGAATATTAATAGCTCAGTTTTAGAGAGATTTAGTTTAAGGAAGTGGTGCGACATCCATGCTGATATGTCAGTTAGTAAGTTAGTAATGCGAGAGGAGACTGAAGGAGTGAGGTGAGGAGCAGACAGATAGATTTGGGTGTCATCAGCGTATAAGTGGTATTGGAAGCCGTGGGCGATTATTAAGTGACCAAGGGAGGAGGTGTAGATAGAGAAGAGAAGGGGTCCAAGAACCGAGCCTTGGGGGACCCCCACAGAAAGGGGCAATGGAGAGGAGGAGACAGAGTTGTAGGTGACACTGAAGGAGCGCTGTGATAAATAGGCAGAGAACCAGGATAGAGCAGAATCTCAGAGGCCAAGGGAATGTAGTTTATTGAGAAGGAGTGGGTGGTCAACAGTATCAAAGGCCGCAGAGAGGTCAAGTAGTAGGAGTATGGAGTACTGGCTGTTGGTTTTAGCAGTTAGTAAATCGTTAGTGAGTTTTAGTAAGGCAGTTTACGTGGAGTGCTGTGAGCGAAAGCCAGACTGTAAGGGGTCAAGAAGGTTATTTTCACTGAGGTAGGAGCTAAGACGGTTGTAGACTAAGCTTTCTAGAAGTTTAAAGGTGAATGGGAGCAATGAGATGGGTCTTAAGTTGTTCAGGTCGGTAGGGTCTAGTGAGGGCTTTTTAAGAATGGGAGTGATCTGCGCATGTTTTAGAGGGGAGGGGAAGATGCCACTAGAGAGGGAGAGATTGAAGATGTGGGTGAGGGAGCATAGGAAAGAAGAAGAGGGTGACCGTAGTAGTTGTGAAGGAACAGGATCCAAGGAACAATTGGTTTGGTGAGCATCCGAGAAAATTTTTGTAACCTCTTCAGTAGTAGCCAATTCAAAAGAGGAGAGTGTTGAATGTGCTGCTAGGCAAGGTATGTTGGGTGGGGAAGGCGTACGCACAGTGGAGATGTCCTCACGAATTGCATCGATCTTGTCTTTGAAGTGATTGGCAATCTCTTGGGCAGTGAGTGAGTTAGTGGATAGAGGGGGTGGGGGACGAAGCAGAGAGTTAAAGGTTGAGATATGTTTGGTCAAGCGTGTGGTGCCCAAGCGGCTGCTGTTTTGGCCACGCTTGAGACGCTTCAGATATATGTTGCAAACAGCAACGGTGCGATCTGCTGCACATGTCTCAAAAAAGGCCCACACCAAAGAACTTTTGGAAAAACGAGCGGAGTCAGCAGTGCCCTGCACATGCGGAGCGCTGCGGTGTGATGCAGTCGGTTGGCTTAAGCTGGCCCCTGGAGGGCATCCTGCCTCATTGGAGATGTGCCTCTCTCCTATCTGGCACCCACGCAGTGTCAGTGACCTCATCATCCCCTCCCTCGTCGTTACTGGAGCAAACCTTGCAGTATGCTGCAGCTGGGGGAACATGACTGCCAGTTTTTTGTCCTTCTTGGGCACCCCCTCTCTCTGGGCTCACGTTACTGCCTTCCTCAATCTGGGTACCATCATCTGAGCCTTCAAAAGGCTGCGCATCCTCCTGCAGCATGTACCCAACACTGTGGTCAAACAGTTCGGGGGACTCCTAAGGGCATGATGGTGGGGCTAGGGAAGGAGTGACTGATGACATTGAGCCGATGGAAGAGGCCGCTTTGGCAGCTGCATTGGAGGCCAAAGTACTCTGAGCCTGGGTGACAGAGGATGAGGAGGATGAGGACGGCTTGGTCATCCACTCTACCAACTCTTCTGCATGTTGTGGCTCAACACGGCCAGCTGCCGAGAAAAAGGACAAACGTGCCCCACAGCCACGTGCTGAGGATGCACTGTGTCCACGACCAGCAATGTTGGCTGTAAACACAGAGCCTGCTTGCCCTTTTTTAGTGGCCTGAGAGCATCTGCCTCTCCCTGTTGGCCTTCCAGACATACTGTATTTGATGTATTTGAGTAGGTACACCAGGAATGGCCTGCAGTGAGATGTAGCTGCAGAAAGCTGGGATGTATATATATAATATATATATACTGAATATACTGTAGCTAACTGAATCAACTGCCTGCCTGTAGTATATTAGGAAGAGAACAGGAACGGTCTGCAGTGAGAGTTAGCTGCACAGGATACAGTACTGAATATACTGCAGCTAACTGAATGAACTTGCCTGCCTGTAGTATATTAGGAACAGAACAACAGAAATGGTCTGCAGCGAGATCTAGCTAAGCTGGATACAGTACTGAATATACTGCAGCTAACTGAATGAACTGCCTGCCTGTAGTATATTAGGAACAGAACAACAGGAACGGTCTGCAGCGAGATCTAGCTGCACAGTATACAGTACTAAATATACTGCAGCTAACTGAATGAACTTGCCTGCCTGTAGTATATTAGGAACAGAACAACAGGAACGGTCTGCAGCGAGATCTAGCTAAACTGGATACAGTACTGAATATACTGCAGCTAACTGAATGAACTGCCTGCTTGTAGTATATTAGGAACAGAACAACAGGAACGGTCTGCAGCGAGATCTAGCTGCACAGGATACAGTACTAAATATACTGCAGCTAACTGAATGAACTTGCCTGCCTGTAGTATATTAGGAACAGAACAACAGAAACGGTCTGCAGCAAGATCTAGCTAAACTGGATACAGTACTGAATATACTGCAGCTAACTGAATGAACTGCCTGCTTGTATATTAGGAACAGAACAACAGAAATGGTCTGTAGCGAGATCTAGCTGCACAGGATACAGTAATAAATATACTGCAGCTAACTGAATGAACTTGCCTGCCTGTAGTATATTAGGAACAGAACAACAGAAATGGTCTGCAGCGAGATCTAGCTAAACTGGATACAGTACTGAATATACTGCAGCTAACTAAATGAACTGCTTGTAGTATATTAGGAAGAGAACAACAGGAACAGTCTGCAGCGAGATCTAGCTGCACAGGATACAGTACTGAATATACTGCAGCTAACTGAATGAACTGTCTGCCTGTAGTATATTAGGAAGAGAACAGGAACAGTCTGCAGCGAGATCTAGCTGCACAGGATACAGTACTGAATATACTGCAGCTAACTGAATGAACTGCTTGCCTGTAGTATATTAGGAAGAGAACAACAGGAACAGTCTGCAGCGAGATCTAGCTAAACTGGATACAGTACTGAATATACTGAAGCTAACTGAATGAACTGCCTGCCTGTAGTGTATTAGGAAGAGAACAACAGGAACAGTCTGCAGCGAGATCTAGCTGCACAGGATACAGTACTGAATATAATGCAGCTAATTAAATGAACTTGCCTGCCTGTAGTACATTAGTAAGAGAACAACAGGAACCGTCTGCAGCGAGATCTAGCTAAACTGGATACAATATATACAAAGCCTGGAATGTATATATATATATATAATATACTGGAGCTAACTGAATTAACTGTCTGCTCAATCTGTCTAAATGAAATCAAATGACACTCTCTCTCAACGTCGGAACACACTACACACGGCCGACGTGCAGGCGGCCTTATATAGTGTGGGGCGTGTACTTAATCCTCTGAGCCATAATTGGCCAAAGGCATCCTGCCTTTGGCCAATTATGGCTCTGTTTGCTTTCGGCGCTGTGATTGGCCAAAGCATGCAGGTCATAGTGCATGCTTGGCCAATCAGCCAGCAAACCACTGCGATGACGCAGTGCATTATGGGCTGTGACGCACCGTTTGAATTTGGCGTGAATGGCCCATAATGTTTGATCTTCATTGAATGATCGAACAGCCGATGTTCAATTCGAACTCATGCTCGACTCGAACTCTAAGCTCATCCCTACTAGGGTGTTATATTGATGATATTTTGATCATCTGGAATGGGAGTATTGAGTTATTTGAGTCATTTGTTACTCATTGTAATGACAATACTTTGGGTCTCAGTTTTACACGTGATAGATTCCACCAACCTAGTGTTTCTAGACTTGGTATTATACCATGAAGGCAGGTCCATTTGCACTAAAAACGATTGCAAACCCACTAGTGGCAACTCGTACTTACATTATACGAGTTGCCACCATCCTTCTTGGATAAACAACATTCCAAGTGGACAGTTTCAAAGGCTAAGAAGAAACTGCACCAACCGTGGGGAGTATGAATCACAGAGTGTGTCCCTAAAAAACTATTTTTTGCAAAAGGGATACCCAGCAGAATTAGTGCAAACAGCTCACGAAAAGTTTTTGGAAACTATACCACCTCCCAAGATTAGTGAAAAGCCAGATGTTAACACCATCAGGTTTGTCAAGGAATATAACAGAAAATATGAATCCATTCAGAGTATCATCAAAAAACATTGGCATATTCTGCATATGGATCCGAAACTAGGACCTCCAGCGCCGCAGATAACGTTTAAAAAACACGTACTCTGAAGAACATTGTTGCCCCGAGCAAACTTAAAAATTCTCAAAAGGAGAGAGTCATGGACATTAGGTCCTATTTCGACAACAGAACGGGTATTTTCCAGTGTAAGAAAAGGGGATGCTTGACTTGCCAGTTTATCCAACATGGTCACTCCTCCTTTTCTGATAGGGCCGGTAATAAGTACGACATAAAGCAATTTATTACCTGCTCTACTGAGTATGTGATATATGTACTTGTATGCCCGTGAAACTTGTTATATGTGGGCCGTACAATGCGAACCCTACGAAAACGTGTAGGGGAGCACAGATGTTTTATACAAAAGGGACTTCCTGAACACAGCGTTCCCCGCCATTTCACAACCTATCATGCTAAAAACATTCATTGTCTAAAGGTTGTAGCCATGGAATGCATCCCGGGTGGTTCTCTGACTGATAATGAGAGGTTCTCCCTATTATGTAAACGAGAATCATTCTGGATCTACAAACTGACCTCTCTATCTCCCAATGGGTTGAACGAAGGTCTAGAGATTCACAGTATCATTTAGATCCCCTCTGTTATTGTTCCTTATTGTTTTGCTACCATCACCCTACATCTTTTTTCAGTCTGTAAACCCTCAGTGTGTACCCATAGGTTATATACTGAGGGAATTATAGTATATAGTATATATATATATATATATATATATATATATATATATATATATATATATAGCACATGGCGTTATACATTGGGCACCATCTGTCCATTTCCACATGGCTTCCAATTACTTATTATCCCCCCCCCTTTTTTTTTTTTTGATGCAATGTCATGCGACTGGTGAGAACAAGTCGCACTGAAGTCAGAACAAATAAGTACAAAAACCTTTTCTGAGTTGCTGCAACTTGAGTCTCACCAACTAGAACCAGACCATTGAAATACATGGATTTTGACTTGTCATGCGACTTCACGTGTCAAGTCGCACAACAACTCGCAGTAGTGGAAACAGAGCCTAAATCTCTATTGATCATGTATTTTGGGCTATCATATACAGTATAGCTTTTATTTAATATTTTCTTTTTCAGAATGTATTTAATACTTCCTAATTGGGAATTATTTTTATTAATTATTTTTACTTATTTTTTTTCATATTCTAACCATTTTTCTTGTCCATTACTTTTACTCTTATTGTTCCCCATGTCTTTGTTTAGTTGCACTGTATGTAGATTCAATTATTACCTCCATTGTTGAAGCAATCGGATGACATGCTGCAGTGGAGAAACCTATCATAGTTCCTTTTAAATTTGTGATCCTTCCCGTAGTCCACCCCTATTTAAACCCCATTGGCTGTCTATGTCACTCGACCTGAAGAAGCACCACGCCCGGTACGCGTTGTCAAGACGACAGCTATCCTCTCTCTCTCCATTCTCCTTGGCTTGCTCTCCACCCTTTGTGCTTCAAGCCTCGTTTTGGACTTGTGTTCCCCGATTGTAAGACGTCACGCTCGGGTGTTTCCATCCACCAGCTCTGGTCGGTGGTTGTTCCGGCGGCCTTTCGGTCCCTTCCTTGTTCTGTGGCTGTTCCACCATCCTGCCACATATCATTGGGGATTCGATCGAGGCCTCATATAGTCCATCTGGTTTTGCACATGCTGGCTTCCCTCCTCCTAGTGACATCCAGGAATACATGAAGGTTTTGCCATCGCAGCATTGCTTTACCAAGCCAGTCCACCACCGACTGTTGCTCAAGGTACTGTCACAGTGAGGAGCACGCTTTGCAGTCGCTCCATCTATGCAAGGAGATTTTGAGACAACTGTTCATCTACTGTAATGCCCCGTACACACGGTCGGACTTTGTTCGGACATTCCGACAACAAAATCCTAGGATTTTTTCCGACGGATGTTGGCTCAAACTTGTTTTGCTTACACACGGTCGCACAAAGTTGTCGGAATTTCCGATCGACAACCACGCGGTCACGTACACCACGTACGACGAGACTAGAAAAGGCCGGTTCAGAACCAAGCGCGGCACCCTTTGGGCTCCTTTTGCTAATCTCGTGTTAGTAAAAGTTTGGTGAGAGACGATTCGCGCTTTTTCAGACTCGTGGCTTTCAGATCGTTTTCTGCCGTTCAGTTTGTGCTTGTGGGTTTGTATCTGCTCTTATTATTTATTATTTATTTATTTCAGGTACTTATATAGCGCCGTCAATTTACGCAGCGCTTTTACATATACATTATACATTCACATCAGTCCCTACCCTCAAGGCGCTTACAATCTAAGGTCCCTAACTCACATTCATACATACTCTTCAGTGCGTGCAGTCAGTTCGTATCAGAGTTTTCTGTGTGATCTTGCCTGCTCGTTGCTGTTTTTCAGGTCGCTCTTCACAGGCCTTGCTGTTCTTCAGTGCGTTCTGTTACTTCGTTCTGAGCAGCCGACCGTTTTCTAGCCATGTTTCGTATGCGTACTCCTCGTACAGTTCGTGCTGTGCGGGGGCTTGGTGTTGGGGTCCTGACCTTGACACAAGTCCAGTCCATGAACAGGGTGGGGAGGAGTTCATGGACCAAGAATTGGTTGCTTAAGCGTGACCAGTTCTCTCATATGCCTTTGCTCCATGAGAATAATCCTGATGATTTCAGGAACTTTCTCAGGATGACGGACCCCGTATTTCACCGTTTGTTGGCTTTGCTGACCCCTTATATTAGCAGGCAGGATACCTGCATGAGGCAAGCCATCACTGCGGAGCAGAGGTTGGTTGCTACCTTGTGGTATTTGGCCACAGGGAGAAGTCTGCAGGACCTCAAGTTCTCGACAGGCATCTCCCCCCAGGCTCTTCTTTGTGGACATTTACTGCTTGTGTTTGTTTTAGCTGACCCTGACAGAAATGTGTGGAGTGCAGAAAATGTCGTGATTGTGTAACCTTATACAAAGCACTGTTGGCTGTTATTTACTAAATGCAAAGACACTTTTCACTACAAGTGCACTTGCAACTGCACTGAAACTGCACTTGTAGTGCAAAGTGGATTTGCCCTTAGGAAATAACCCCCATTTTCTCATAAAACAACAATTACATCACCCCAAAAGTGTTGTAGCGTGAGACAATAATCCACACATTCTTGATGAACAATCTTTTTAATACCTGCACAATCACATGTGCATTTACCAAAGGTTTTTCTGACAAACCAACATGTTTGTTGTATACCAATTTTTGTGGTGTCATTATCCAAAATCAAAATGTCCATTTTATAGAAAACAGGCATGTGTAAAACCCACAAGAAAGACACAAATCTTGATCTTACAAAGTTCACATTTGGTAGAACTGGAAGGCATTATCAGACATGAGTATTTAGGAACTGTGGTTGATATAGCGTTCAGATGGGGGTAAAATCACCCCTGGAAAAGCCAAATTTGGAAGATGCACACAAATTTCACAATGTCAACATGTGCTATCTGCCATCACGGGGGATCAAGGGACGTGTTTTGGGGGAGAAAGCCCTTCCTCACCGCTACTTTATTATTGAGGAAGGGGTTGCACCCCCAAAACGCGTCCATTGATCTCCCGTGATGGCAGATAGCACATGTTGACACACTGTGTGCATCCTCCAAATTTGGCTTTGGGAAAAATCAAAAAAACATTTCGCACATTGTAGCACACAAAAGAAGAAAGTGATTGGGAGGGGTTTTAAACTCGCCCCAAAACATCAATGATGTTTTTATATTTTGGAATAACATCATTGATGTTTTGCTTGATGTTTTCCAATTGTAAATTACACCCCATGATCTCCCCGATCAGGATCTGGGCACTTTCGGATGTGAAAGGATCTGGATCCACAACCTCACGATCACCTAAAAAGAGAGGAAACCCAAAATAAATTAGGTTTCAAAAAAAATGCCGCAATCCATCTCTTATCTGAGCCTGTGGTCGCAGACACTCACCTGTTGTGGTAACTACTTCCACCACGTCTTCATCCTCCTGCTCATCTTGTGTTGGGGGGATTTCCCCTTCTTCCAGAGGGGGGGGGGGGGGGGCTCTGGTCTCCTCGGATGAGGGGTGTCCTCCGAGTCTTTTCTCCCCTATGTAAAACAAAAATGGTATAATTAGCACACAGATATTTAATGGCAGAACTAAAAAGATGAAACATTGCTTGGAAGTGGGGTACAATTGTCTATTTTAGCCGAGTTCCAAGATGTAGCTTTTTTAGTGCCCTTTGTCAAGCTGCAATACTTTACCTGTTTGGTAAAAGCTTCACAGATGTAGCCCCCCCTATAGTATACACTGGAGCACCTGTGTGGCCCCCCTAATAAAAATGGTGTTCTTGTGTCCCACACTATAGTGCTCCAGTGTCCAGATGTGAAAACAGCTGCTCAGTGTCCTCTCCTTACATACAATCTAATTTGCATTTCATTCTAGTAACAAAGCCATCTACACAACCCAATTCTTTGAAGACAAGTATAGGGCGTCAAAATGGTGGCCAAATGCATATGGCCTAAACAATGGTATTTTATCGTCCGAAATAACAATGTGTGATCCGAACAAATAATGTTCCCATGAACATGAAAGTTGCCATTTTAAACTGTACAACAGTTCCTAAAAGCACATGGAGCAGCACGAACGTAATAAACATAAAGAATAGGAACACAGCACAACTACTTACTTTTTTGCAGCACTCTCCGGATCTTTCTGTACTGCTCATGTTCTCGTAATTTCAGGTCCGACCACTGCTTCCTGAGCTGATCTTTCGATCGTCGTACCCCGAATTTCCGGTGCAGACTCCTGACCACTTTCGCCATGATCTTGGCCTTTCGGACATTGGGGTTGGGGTAAGGCCCATACTTTCCATCATAGTCGGCCTTCTTCAGGATGTCCACCATCTCCAACATCTCCCCAAAGGACATATTTGAGTCCTTTAATCTCTTTCTGGATCGGGACGTTTCAGGCTCCAGCCTTTCCTCCTCCTCCTCGTTGCTACAATTAGCATGATCCTGCTGTCTATCCACCATGTGCTCTTCCCCCACTGCACCGAACGAAAAAGGGCGGGGAATAGAATAGAAAGAACGTCAGGGGCGGGCGGAGTTATACGCATGCGCAGTGTGTATAAATCGTAACGCGCGCGTCTTACGTACGATCTGTGAGCGGAGGAAGGAGCATCGGAGACGCCGATCGTGCTAACGAAGGTAGGATCTAAACTTGGGCCTATACTGCTTCGAAATGGAAGCCTATATTGTAACAAGATTAGGGGAGTTTGGCCTGACATTAGGCTTTGTCTTGTGTTGTGTCTTACAGAGAAAATGGATGGGTTCAACGACCACAATTTCCTGCCCCTGTTCATAGACAAGTACAGGGAGCTGCCCTGTCTGTGGCAAGTGAGACACCCCCACTATAATCACAAACAGAAGAGGCAGGCAGCGCTGGAGAAACTGCTGGAGTTGGTGAAGCCGGTGGTCTCCACAGCAACCATCCCTTATTTGAAAGCTAAAATTGGTGGCCTGAGGAGCACTTATCTTAGGGAGCGCAAGAAGGTCACAGATTCCCAGAGATCCGGAGCTGCAGCAGATGACGTTTATGTCCCCAGGCTGTGGTACTACGAGAGACTGAGATTTCTGTCAGACCACACTGAAGTCAGGGAATCCCTCTCTACTCTTCCTTCCACTCTTCCTTCCATCCCAGCTGAGGCTTCCGATGTCCAACCTGGGCCTTCCAGCCAGGAAGAAGTGGAGGAGCCCAGCTGGAGTCAGGTATAGCATTGTTCTACAGATTTCTGGTCAATAAATAAATGATGTTTATTAGATGTTATTATTGATCACTAATTGCTGATTAAAAAAAGTGCTTTACATATCAATAGACAGTAGTGGGCACCCAAAATTGGGAAAAGAATGAAAACTGCTGGGCTCAGAAGGATAGTCTGTTATATTTGTTAACATTCAATTTGCAGCAGTCAGGAGGTGAAAATTGTGTGTGATTGATGAATAAAAAACTAAAACTATGTCCCTTTTTCATACACAGGAAGACCTCAGCCAGGAGGAGGCTGTGGAATGTGGCAGTCAGGAGGAGGCGGGGATTAGTGGCAGCCAGGAGGAGGCGGGGCTAAGTGTCAGCCAAGAGAAGCTTGGGACAAGTCGCAGCCTGACTGAGTCTCAGGTCCCTCCCCTCCGCCTGCCATATAAACGAGCCAGGAAGGCCACTCCGAGTCCCGTGCAGGATTCAGCATACAGGCTGATCCAGGAGGCTTCGGCGTCCCTCAGAGCCTTCCCCAGTCCTGAAGAGGCCTTTGCCTGCATGGCTGCCACCAAATTGCAGGGCATGCAGGAGGGTCAACGCAAGATCTCTGAGGACCTGATTTATAAAGTCCTACGTAAGGGGGAGAGTGGGGAACTGACACACAAGACGGATGTCATTGAGATCGACGATCCTCCTCCTCCTCCTCCTCCTGCTGCCACAACTCCACCACCACAGCCAAAGCCTGTAAGGAAGCGTGGAAGGAAGACCAAAGAGTGATTGCCCTGGGTTCAGTCTGGTCTGACAAAAGCTGCAGTCTCTCGTATGACCACAGCCTGGGGACACAGATGTCATCTGCTGCTTTCCGGATCTCTGGGACTTCTGGACCAGACTGCCCTCCCTTAGATATGGACTCCTCAGGCCACCAATTTTGCTTTTAAATAACTGATGTCTGCCCCGGGGGGTCCAAGGCTTCGCCCACTTCTGCAGTTTCTCCAGCGTTGCCTCCCTCTTTGTTTAGTTGTGAGCCCTTACTAAAATTTTTTTGGGTAAATTCTACTCTCCTGTGTGTGTTTTCATCCAAAAAGGACAGTTTGTTGGTGACGATTCAGGTACATTTCTAAAGTACAATGTGAAATTAACAAGGGACAACAACACCAAACAATCTCCTACAGATTAAATAGAACAACATATCAATGGTGTTGTGGGAACTTGTCACAAAAAACACACAAACATTTTCGGGAATACAAATCAAAATCACCAAAAAAATAAAAAAAATAAAAAAGAGAAACACAAAAAAAGAATCTACATTAAAGTCCAAAAAAAAAAAAAAATTTTGTTGTCAGATGTGAGAAATCAAAATATATTGAGGGAATCCCGATAAATAGTAACGAAATAAGTTTGTGAGAAGTGTGTGTGAATATGAGCAGCAAAACTACTTAATTCTTGTCACATTATAAAGAAGAAGAGAGTGCGCTGTATTAAACCATTTTGAACATTGCAGCGTGACGAAAGTGCTGTATCCATTCCGAACGCTACGTTTACCAGAACGAGCTGTCCCGTGTCGGAATTTCTTCTGAGCATGCGTGGCACTTTGTGCGTCGGAACAGGCCACACACGGTCGGAATTGACGCGATCGGATTTTGTTGTCGGAAAATTTTATCTCCTGCTGTCCAACTTTGTGTGTCGGAAAATCCGATGGAAAATGTCCGATGGCGCCCACACACGGTCGGAATTTCCGACAACACGCTCCGATCGGACATTGTCCATCGGAAAATCCGACCGTGTGTACGGGGCATAAGTGTGTAATTAAATGGGCACGTGATTTTATCTCATTGAGCTTTTTGATTGTTTGTCCTTTCAAGACTGTCCCGATCAGCTCTTCCAATTGTGGTGGCCCCTGAATATTTTTACATGCAGAAAATGTTTAAATGCCTAACTGTTACCAATATCTAATGCCTAGTATCATTCTATATCTGGCTACAATCCTCCAGACTGTTAACGTTCTTTTATTATCTACATTCTTGCAGAACAGTAGACATTATATTAACTACCATTAAAATTTCACCTTTGCAACCGCTTGAAAATGTTAGGTGAATCATTTGTTAATCAGCTTAAAAAAAAATCAATTACTTTCATCCATTGTGCGTGTTTTTATTGAACATGCTACAGGAACTAATGGTAGGCTCATACGGATGGATATACCCGTGGCTTGGCTCTAGCACAGATTACTTACATATGTACATGTACATTCAACGGAGCCCTGTAGATGTTTAAAGCCCAACTCCATCTTAAAGCGGAGGTTTGCTGAAAAAAAAATATTAAAATCCAGCAGCTACAAATACTGCAGCTGCTGACTTTTAATATATGGACACTTACCTGTCCAGGGAGCCCGCGGTGTCGGCAGCCGAAGCCAATCCGTCCTTCGGCTCTCTGCTGCTGCCGCCGCCATCCTCGGTAAGGGAATAAGGAAGTGAAGCCATGTGGCTTCACTTCCTGGTTCCCTACTGCGCATGCGCAAGCCACGCTGAGCGTCCTCACAGTTCCCTGCTGTATTCTGTGTCTCACAGAATACAGCGGGGGGCGACGGGGTAGGCGGCGGAAGTGGCGTAGGTCACCGCAATCACCGTGGTGATCTATGCCAGGAAGTGGGAGCAAATACCTGTATTAGACCGGTATCTGCTCCCTCCTCCCACCTGAAAGGTGCCAAATGTGACACTGGAGGGGGGGAGCATTCCAAAAAGTGGAAGTTCCATTTTTGGGTGGAACTCCACTTTAATTTATTTTTCTACATAATACATTTAAAAAACAAAAAAAAACACCTTCAACTGCAATACTCACCCTATCTCTAGCGCTGTCCCCTGCAGATCTTGCATTCTGTGATCCAGTGCCAGTCCTTTTTTTGGAGTGAATGACATTAACAATCATTAGATCTACTTCCTGTGAGCAAAGGGAGTAAGCGGGGGCGGACTGACAACTCACGGGGCTCCCGGGCAATTTGAGATCATGGGGCCCCCTGTGTCCCCGTCCACACTCAAGCCACACCCACACAAAGCACCACCTACATATTACACTGCTAACATTGCATACATTCATCCTTTCCCCCTTTAGCTGCAGAGGCAGCAGCTGAGGATGTACACATGTTGCGGCAGTAATTATACCTCTTGTTGCTTTTGGTAGGTGATTGCGACCCATTCAAGTGAATGGGGCCACTTTGCAAACACCCTGCAACCATGTGCAATGCATGCAGTTGCAGCATTCAAGTGTGGGATCCAAGGGGTTTAAGCAGGCAATGAGGCTATACAATGCCTCCTCACTGCCTGCTTTAACCCTTCGGTCGCTGTACTGCACAAGGTTGCACGGCCTTTGTAGTGCGGCCCCATTCACTTGACTTATGCTTGGCAGGCGCTACACATGCCAAGCATGATGGGGTGTATAGTTCCTGCTGCAGCTACGACATGTGCACACCCTACACCCCCAGGTAAAGGGGGTGCAGTTGGGGGGGGAGTAAAAACAGGGCTCAACTATGGAGTTTTACTGCGCCAAACTGAAAATGTAAACAAGGCCTTACTGTCCTTGTCCTGAGCCCCCTATCACAGTTGCTTTTAGGGGACCCCTTGGATGGGGGCAGAGAGGGGATCCTGGGATGGGGGCAGAGAGGTGATCCTGGGATGGAGCAGAGAGGGGATCCCGGGTTGGGAGCAGAGAGGGGATCCTGGGATGGGGGCAGAGAGGTGATCCTGGGATGGAGCAGAGAGGGGATCCCGGGTTGGGAGCAGAGAGGGGATCCTGGGATGGGGACAGAGAGGGGCCCTGGGATGGGAGCAGAGAGGGGATATTGAAATGGGGGCAGAGAGGAGATACTGGGGTGGGGGCAGAGAGGGGATCCTGGGATGGGGGCAGAGAGGGGATCCTGGGATGGGAGCAGAGAGGGGTCCTGGGATGGGGCAGAAAGGGGCTCCTGAAATGAGGACAGAGAGTGGCAGGTGACATCTCGTTGATTTGGGGGAGTCTGTATGAGGATATGTGTTGGGGTGCTTTAGGAGGGGAGAGAACCCCACCTTCCAGCAAAAGTTATTTCCCCTCTAAAAGCACCCCCAACACATATGCTCTTACCCCCCCTCTCCCATCACTCCTCCATGTGTGCATCCTTGTTACCTGCCTCCCCCCCTGCCATCCATAAACTATGCACAGATTCAGCGTGGCTCCTGCAATGTAAGATCTCCTAACGTAGCTCCTCCTGTCTGTGTACATCGAAGCCGAGAAGGAGGATCCTCAGAGAGCTCTGTGTGATGTGCAGGCTGAGGGGGAAGAGAATAAAGTGACAGCTGCCACACAGGGCGATCGCTGCATGTGGGGGTCCAGACAACCCGCAGGAGATGCCTGGAAGGTGTCCTAAGTGCCCACGTTAGTGCGTCCCTGTCAGTCCAGTAACCGGAGCTCAGTGCTGGATCTTCTTTCCGCACTGGGCTCTGGGATCAGCACAGATTCCTTGGGAAGACAGAGGTACCTGGAGCCTCTAATGGGGCCCCCTACTTACCCGGGCCCTCGGTTTGTGCCCGAGTGCCCTAATGGTCAGTCCGCCCCTGGGCGTAAGAACTTGCCCCCTTGGGGGCACCTCATCAAGCTTCTCTGGACTCTGTGTCATTCAGGCCCATCGACTACCCCCAGATAGAGGAACTGTGATGCCATGTGACCAGACCAAATACGAAAAGAAGGACCAATTACAGCCATGTCCACTGCCTTGAAAACTGTGAATAAGTATCGTTGTAGCAGAGCACCCATTTACACAGATGCAGATGCAAGCCTCTTTCCCACAACTCCCTGGGTTAGTGGACATGCCCAGGTAAGGTAGGTTTCTCTGCTTCCCTCCATCAGCAGTTCAGAGAGGACACACATGATCAGTGTTGCCAACCGCCAGTAATTTTACTGGCAGCCATTACTTTTTTCATGCCAGTGAAAGAAAAAGTTTGCCAGTAAAAAATATGGCTGTGACGTTTGGCCGAGACCATCCAAGTGCCTGCTACAGTGTGTTCAGACTGTGTGTCGCGTGAAGTTATGGTGCAAGGGAACGAGCAGCCGGAGCCTCATGTGCAGGTCTGTGGTACGGGAGGAAGGCAAGTCGGGAGTGGACTGAAGGGACCACCTGGCATGGAGAGAGAGGGGGTCACTGTGACTCAGGAGGGGACGTGACATGTCGGTGAGGTGCCATCATCATCATCTGTGCTGCTGCACACTGGTGTCAGTGTCACTGTGAGAGTCAATTGCATGTGTGTGTGCCGCCCATTCTAATTTCTTGCCCTCTCGATTCCTGTCCCTGAGCTACTTATTTACTATATCAAAAATAAAATAAGTAATATGTTTTTGTCTTAATATCTACCTTAAATCACTTTGATTAATTGCATATTGTACTTGTTTGCAGCCTAAATACTAAAATTTGCACTTAAAACTCATTTTGTAACTTTTGTAACTAAAAACTTGACTGTGCCAGTACATTTTGGGTGCTGTGTCCGTAAATTTCAATCTGGTAGGTTGGCAACATTGCACGTGATAAAGCTCCTGCTGGACAAGTGATCTGCAGCCAAATGAGAAGCCTTCCACTGTCAGAACAAGTGTGCAGGCAGCCAGGACAGACCAAAGCCTAATAGCATGCAGCTTCCTAGGATGACACAGCTACTGTGGGGAACACCTCCCTGATTGCTGCTGGAAGACACTAGCTCCAGTTGGGTGGCCCCTTCTCATTGGATCCTTCCAGCTGTTCACCTGTGTTACCAGAGGAACCCTCGATTTCACTGATAGAAATGCTGTCTATGGAAATAATTGCAAGTGGCTTTGTTTTTTACTGTTTTATTAAAATAGTATCATCTAGACAGGGGCAGGAGGCGGAGCCTAGCAGAGCAGACATGCATTGTTAGAGCTCCACACCGCTGAGGAGAGAAGAGAAGGACAAAGCGGAGCCTGCAGGCTCAAAAGGTATCCATTTGAACCTTTTTGCCCCAGGGAACAAACTGTGAAAGTTTGGGCTGGAAATATGGTACTGGGAGGAAACCGTGGCAGAAATAAAAATCACCTCACAAAGAGCTCACAGGCACTCACTGCAGCTGAAGCAGCTCCAGTCACCTCACAAGATACAGCATCAGGGCGCTCTCACAGACAGAAAATGTCACAGCAAGACTCTCCATTTGAGTCAGATACAGAACAAATCCTCTCACAAACTTCTCCACAAGCCTCCTCAGTATCCCCAGTAATATTATTACAATTTGAAAAGATGCTTCATAAGGCTTTAAAACAAACCTCAGACCAAATAACAAAAAGCCTAACCAAAGAAATAAGAGAGCTGGGAAACCGCACCGCAGCCTTAGAAATAAAAATGGATGAAATTGAAATTACAACCCAAGAAAATATAACAGAATTGGAACAATTAAAAAAAGAGAATTTAATACTTCAAACTAAGCTCGAAGATTACGAAAATAGAGCCAGACGTTCAAACTTGCGCATAAGGGGAATACCTGAAACTGTGACAGACCTACAATCTACTATTACTGCTCTATTACAAGAACTAAAGCCAGATATCCCTATTGAACGTTTAGAACTGGACAGAGTACACAGAGCCCTCACAGCCAAAAAGAAAGATGGACCCCCACGTGATATAATCACAAAATTTCATTATTACAAAACGAAAGAACAAATACTAATTGCTGCAAGAGAAAAAAAGGAACTTAATTTTCAAGGACACAATTATCAAATTTTTGCTGACCTATCCCAACTTACTATTACTAAAAGACGATCCATGAAACCCCAACTAATGGAACTGCAACGCCACAACATTATGTATCAATGGGGCTTCCCCTTTTCGGTCAGATTTAACTACCAAGGTACAATTTACAGAAGCAGATCAGCAGATGAACTACAACAAACCCTTTTAAAATTAAATCTGACAGAACCCACAAGCAGCAACTCTCCCACACGCAGAAGAATGGCGTCATCTTCACCTTCAGGCAGCACCCAGAAAATTTCAGAACAAAATGGGAATCATCATTCTCACAAAAGAGGCCGTTATGCCACATCATCCATGGACCAAGAAGATTCAATGGACTGACATCCTAATTCCTGATATCTCTTCATTTATTATACTAAGAGATGGTTCTCTATAAAAAAACCTATATTTATAACTGAATGTAACTGCATTCTGATAGTCACACACTGTGTGGGATCATGTTACATTCCAGTTATATTTCTTATTACTTCTGATTCATATAGCCTTAGAATATATAAGTGAAATAAGGAAATTCTTGTTCAGTTATATATTATCAGGTAATAACAATAAATTTATTACTTTTTAGGACAAATATGTTCAATAATCCAGAAGTAATGGAAGCTTTTTCTTTCTTTTCTTAAAACAAATATATTATTACCTAACTAGTTCCTAGAATTATGTTTTTGTTTATTCTAATCTGAAGCAATACAACCTCAATTTTATGAGTTAACATATCTAAACAGTTGCGTATGAATAAAATATGTAATTGTTTACTCTAAAAGGGTTAAAATCCCAAAATAATTCAAACTATCTTCATCAATACCAAAGTTATTAACAGTACCTTTCTAACTGAATTATTTAGCCTAGGGCAAGACTAACCATATACAACCACCCTGGAATAAATAATTTCAACAAAAACTATATTCTGCACTCCAATTAATGAAACATCTTTTTGATGTCTTTTGACATAGCACTTCTCTCCTGTAAGCGGAAGATCCGTGTACCCCCATTAGCCCTCCTCATTCTCCCAACCATATTATGTGGGAGTGTGACGAAGGCACTTATTCCCCTGAGAGAGATATTTATTCTCTTTCACGGGTAAATTGTGATTACTTGCAAAAAATAATTTATGCAATGTATCATCTAATCTCATATGTTTTTTGTTTACTCTTTACTCCAGAATTCACTGGTTTCTTTTCTATCTATTCATCTCTTCAGTCCACACAGGTTGATCTGCGCAGTCAGCTCTGCATAACAAAAAGTAAGTCAAAACTATTTGATCTATTGCCATGGCACCACTGAATATACTTTCCCTGAATGTTCAGGGAATAAATGTCCCTCAAAAAAGGACCAAAGCCTTCCGTACTTTCCATAACAAGAAGGCTCACATAGTATGCCTCCAAGAAACACACTTCACCAAAGATTCTACTCCAAAATATATTTCTCCTTTTTATCAACAAATTTACACGGCTTCTGCCTGTACCAAGCAAAGGGGAACTCTAATTGCATTTCACCGATCCACACCATTCACCTTATCATCAGAAATTAAAGACCCAGAAGGGAGATACCTGATACTCATGGGTTATATAATGGATACAGCAATCACGGTGATTTCCTACTACGCTCCTAACAAACAACCTACACCATTCCTCTCACATATATTACAAGTGATTAATACACACAAAATAGGAACAGTGATAATGTGTGGGGATTCGAACCAGGTCCTCCTCCCATTTCTAGATAAATCACCTTTTACACCATCCAAAATAACCTCTAGATTACCTTTTTCTCAACTTCTTTCCAAATACAATCTGGTAGATTCATGGAGAGAAAGTAACCCAATGAAAAAGAAATTCACTTATTTCTCGCACCCTCATCAAACCTTCACCAGAATAGATCATATTTTTCTAACAATAGGAATGATACC
This sequence comes from Aquarana catesbeiana, assembly GCF_042186555.1. NCBI lineage: Eukaryota > Metazoa > Chordata > Amphibia > Anura > Ranidae > Aquarana > Aquarana catesbeiana. The sequence goes on along the minus strand of NC_133335.1, from coordinate 173,181,517 downwards.
AGAAATTATTGCATCAGATATAATTCCGATTCCGTGGTCTGACCATAATGCAGTATACACTACTATAGCCTCAGCCATACCAAAAGCGCATGACCCAACGTGGTACTTACCGGACATAATGCTCAAACACCCACTACATCAGATGGCCATTGAACAAGCTTTAAAGGAATACATATCAATTAATAATACAACAGACATCTCCCCAATAACACTGTGGGAAGCTCATAAGCCTGTCTTGCGTGGTACAATACAAAGACAAATGGCACTATTTAAACGGGAACGCAAAAATCTAGCAAAAAAACTAGAACTCAATTTTAATGCAGCCTACATATCATTTCAAGATAATCCATCTCAGAGTACAAAATCTCATCTGGAAAAATCTAGATTGGAATACGATCTATTTCTCACTGAGTCAGTTGATAAATCCCTCAAACGCTCCAAACACAATTTCTACATGAATACAAACAAACCAGGTACATATTTGGCTCGGGCATTAAATTCAACTAACAAATCTTTCAAACCAATACGTTTGAAATTATCAAAAAATGTTTACACTTGTAATCCAGTTAAAATAGTCCATAAATTTCACTCACATCTCGCAACTTTATACAAGACAAACAATGAATTTAATCCTACAGAAGCTGAATCCTTCTTCTCAAAAATAACCTTACCTGAGTTATCTCAGAATCAAAAAAGCAGTTTGGATGAGCCTATAACTATAGATGAAGTTGCTAAAGCCATAAAAGACCTAAAACTTAACAAAAGACCAGGCCCAGACGGCTACTCGGCTTTATACTATAAAACATTCTCAGAAATACTCTCTCCCATTCTCACTGAAACTTTTAACAAACTTCTAGATGGACATTCTTTTCGGCAAGAAACACTAATGGCAATTGTTTGTATGATCCCAAAACCTCTTTCTGATGATACTTCCTGTGAGAATTATCGGCCTATCTCTCTGTTAAACCTCGATATTAAATTATTAGCAAAAATAATAGCAAAACGCCTCAATAGCATTATAGGAAAATTAATACATAGAGATCAAGTAGGCTTCATGCCAAATAGACAGGCAGGCGATAATATACGCAGGGCAGTGTTATTGGCACATATTGCTAAAAAACGGAAAATCCCTTTATGTTTTCTATCTCTCGATATTAAGAGGGCATTTGACACAGTATCCTGGCAATATATGCAATATTCATTACAAAAATGGGGTTTTGGACCCCACTTTTTAACATGGATCAAAGCATTATATAATAAACCCAAAGCCTATATAAAATATGCTGGATACAAATCTGAAGCCTTTAATATCGAAAGAGGTACCCGACAGGGTTGCCCATTATCTCCCTTATTATTTGCCCTTATACTCGAACCCATGGCCCAATACATCAGAACAAACCAAACTATAACTGGCATTGAAGTAGGAGGTATTACACACAAATTATGTATATTTGCAGACGATATATTACTTTTTCTATCATCACCACAGGTCTCTGGTCCTAACTTAATACCAGCTCTTGATGGGTTTGCAGCCCTATCCGGCCTTATGATTAATCCTAAGAAATGCCTAGTGCTTAATATTTCACTCACAAACATGGAATTGAACCCGGCTAGGGCTGCACTCCCATTCACATGGGCAGAAAAATCAATCCCATATCTTGGAATTCATTTAACAGCATCTCATTCTGACTTATTCTCAACCAATTATCCTCCAGTATTAAGACAGATCACAAATCTAATAAAACAATGGTCGCAACTTCCTTTATCCTGGATAGGGAAGATTAATGCAATCAAAATGACTATTCTACCCAAATTGCTTTATCTATTCAGAGTCCTCCCTATTCCAATTCCTTCCTATTTTTTGAGAATAGTACAAAAAAGAGCAACTTCGTTTATATGGGGCTCTTCTAAACCACGTATACCTATACACACACTACATCTTCCCAAAAATAAAGGAGGCCTGGGATACCCTAATTTTACTAACTACTACAGAGCAGCACATTTGGCCAGTCTGTCCAAATACCATGCAAAACAGGAAATCCCATTATGGGTATTTATAGAGGCTTCAGAAAATGACCCTCTATTAATATCAAATTTATTATGGCTTGATCCTAAAGACCGCTTTAAAATTCATAATCCCATAACTAAACACTTCTTATCTCTCTGGGATAAACTAAAAACCAAATATCAGTTACAATCTCCACACAATCCTCTCCTTTCTTTTATCAGAAATCCGGCCTTTTATCCGGCATGGATCTACCCAAATTCTTTTAAAGCTTGGACAACATCAGGCATTCAGACACTAAATGACTTCATAGCATCTAAATCATTCCTTTCATTCCCATCGCTTAGAGAAAAATATGATCTACCAAACTCTGAGATATTTAGATATCTCCAAATCAAAAATTTCTATACACCATTCCTAAAGGGGGATACACCATTATCCCAATTATCCATTTTTGAATCAATCTGTACAAAAGATCCATTTGCTAAAGGTACAATTTCATCACTTTATAATCAATTATATGGAGTAGCAAATCTTAATAGACCCTCTTACGTTCAGAGGTGGGAGGAGGACCTGGGACGAACTTTAGAAGACACGGACTGGTCTAATATATGGCTCACATCTAAGTCATCTTCACCCAACATCTTAGCACTGGAGACAAATTATAAAGTCCTAACTCGCTGGTACCTTGTACCCGCTAGAGTGGCAAAATATTCACCTAATACCTCAACTCTTTGTTTTCGAGGATGCCCAGAAATAGGCACATATTTACACATATGGTGGACGTGCCCAGTAATCCAAACCTTCTGGAAGGAAGTCTTCGTGATTGCATCTAAAATATTTAAAAAAATAATACAACCAGATCCATATTTAACTTTACTTAATCTAAAACCGGAATGGTTAACACTCTCTCAATTCAAACTTATGATCCAACTAATAACGGCTGCAAAACAAACAGTGGCCAAGGCATGGAAATCTCCTACATTGGTACTAGCAGAAACAATTCACAGAATGAATAATACAATGTCCCATGCTAAGATGGTAGCCATCGATCAAAATCAAATTCCAAAATTTGAAAAACTTTGGCATCCTTGGATAAAACAACAGTTCCTGTCAAATTTCAATGACTCTGTCCTGTTGCCATGGTAACAAATTAAATGACTTACAGAGACACCCATTCTAAGGCTTCAAAGAGAACTAAAAAGAATAATAAACTGACGAGCGAGACAACCTTGTGGACCATACCTCTACCTTTCAACCCTTTTTCTTCTTTCTCTTTCCTTTTCTCCACCTTACGATTAAAGCTCATTATCAGAATTTATTTGACCTATATACACTCTACCTGTAAACAATATGTATAGTAGGTATAAATCATTTAAATACCTACAAAAGTAACTAAGGAAATGATATATATCTTTAATTTAGGTTTACGTGAACCCAATGTTTAATATTTGAAATTTCATGATATTTATCTATATAAACCCTACTGTAAAACAATGAGCTTACTTTATAGATCCTTTTTAAACTTACTTTATGTATCTTTATGTATCTTTATAACATTGTATACTCAATAAACTTCTTTTGACAAGGAAAAAAAAAAAAAAAAAGTATCATCTAGACTCTCTGCTGTTATATTGTCCTATGCTATCAGCCACAAGTTACCCTGACTACAGAGACCCAGATACATTGCTGTGCAGAGCGCACGTTTGCACAGCATTTGTAATCAGTTATATATTTTTTTGCCGTGTATGCATGCTCTTTCCCATTCTGAACCTGTTTTATTGCTTCTAACTTTACACCTGTTTAGTAAACTGAAATTTGCAGTTACTCTCTGCCTGATTATTCAGCCATTACCCATCCTGTTACACTCTCTTTGCAGGAAATGTCACGGACACCACTTTCACTGCTGCCTGCCTGATCAAGGTTAACAATAAACTCTGTATGCTGTGCGAGCAGAAAAAAAAGCATATCTCAGAGGCAATACTGGTTCCTACCAGGGTGACAGGCTCATCTTGTTCTAAACATACAGCTTTAGCCTTAATTGCAGCTTGAAAGTGACATTCTTACAACTGCTGGATGCACTTATCTTAATTAGCGACAGTCTTTCCACTGCTTCAGCTGTGTGGGTGGAGACCTGGCACCACTCAGGGAGGATCTCGGTCATGCTCAGCTGATGTCATGGAATACTGCAACTTGACAATCATTCAGCAAGGTTTGTTTTAAGTCCACTTGATGGGGTGCTTTTGACCTAAGAGAGAAGCACCACTGCCCACTCTTTGAAATGTCCTTCTGTGCTTGTGCAGCACAGAGTCTAATGCTCTCTCTTGGCCACTGTCATTTATATGTAGGCCTTGACCTACAAAGCCCAGATCAGAAGGCCACACATCACATCTATGTAAAGAGAATTTAAAGGGGTTGTAAAGGTAAAAATTTTTTCACCTTAATGCATTCTATGCATTAAGGTGAAAAAACTTTTGACAGTACCGCCGCCCCCAGGCCCCCCGTTTTACTTACCTGACGCCTCGAATCTTCGCTGCTCGTGCTCGTCATCTTCATTGCAGCTCAGCCTGGTTGCTGATTGGCTGCAGTGGATGGATTGAAAGCAGCGCAGCCATTGGCTCGCGCTGCTGTCAATCACATCCGATGACGCGGCGCGCCGGGGGGCGGGGCCGAGTGATACAGCAAGCGGCTATAGCCGCCGGCTGTATCACGGGAGCGCGCCCGCAAGCACTCACCACCGTGCGAGGGAGCTCGCATGAAGGTGGTAAATGCTTGCGGGGAGGAGCTGAAACAGCCGCCGAGGGACCCCAGAAGACCAGGTTCGGGGCCACTCTGTGCAGAACGAGCTGCACAGTGAAGGTAAGTATAACATGTTTGTTATTTAAAAAAAAAAAAAAAAATAACTTTACAACCCCTTTAAGCTTAAAGAGGATCTTGGCCACTGTCATTTATATGTAGGCCTTGACCTACAAAGCCCAGATCAGAAGGCCACACATCACATCTATGTAAAGAGAATTTAAGCTTAAAGAGGATCTTGGCCACTGTCATTTATACGTAGGCCTTGACCTACAAAGACCAGATCAGAAGGCCACACATCACATCTATGTAAAGAGAATTTAAGCTTAAAGAGGAGCTAGGGCATAATAAAAAAAAAAAAAAAAAAGCTAGATAATGAAGACTGTCATTAACACAGTCATATTTGTTTTCTGAGTTCCCGTTGTAACATAGTTTTATTGGCAACAGATCCGTACCATATATACTCGAGTATAAGTCGGGTTTTTCAGCACTTTTTTTGTGCTGAAAGTGCCCCCCTCGACTTATACTCGAGTCAAGCACTTTTCTGGAGCAAAAAAATTCATTTTGTGAACCGAATTTGGGGCCCCGTATCTCAGGGCCACTTGGTGCTGGGAACCCCAAATTTAGTGTGCAAACTCAGAGGAACTGGTACCATAACATATCCAAAGCTGGAGTTCCTAGCACTAAGTGACCCCGAGATATGGGGCCCCAAAACCGGTTTGGAAAATGTCATTCTCTGCTGCAGAAAAATGCTGACATTTTCTGAACCGATTTTAGGGGCCCTGTATCTCAGGGCCACTTGGTGCTAGAAACCCCAGCTTTGGATATTTTATGGTGCTAGTTCCTCTGGGTTTGTACACCAAATTTGGGGTTCCTAGCACTAAGTGGTCCTGAGATACGGGGGCCCCAAAGTCGGTCAACTGTGTCCATCTGCAGCAATGTCATTTCGGGACCCTTTGAGTTCAGAGACCCCAAATTTTGGCTGCAGCTAGGGGGCATCTAGGAACCCTTAACTACCGAGTTTGAAGTTCGGGGGACCTATGGCTGCAAATGGACACAGTGAGGCATGCAAATGGGCACAGTGAGGCTGCAAATGGGCATTGTTGACCCTCTTTTCCACTTATAGTAGCTGTGCATTTCTCACCCTCGTCTTATACTCGGGTCAATAAGTTTTTCCCATTTTTTTGTGGTCAATTAGGGCCTCGACTTATACTCGGAACGACTTATACTCGAGTATATACGGTAATTGTTTTCCAGGGGGACAACGCTGCTCATTTTGCAGTCAGATCACTGAAGCAGGGAAGTCTTTAAATTAAGTTTAAGTAAGCAATAGATTGAAACTTAACTTCAGCTAACACTTTTTCAACAGTTAGGCTGCATTCACATCTCTGTGGTATGTGAATGTGTGTCCTTTTTTTATGCTTTTTTGCTTTTTCATGGTACACGCATAGGCCAACCAATTCATTTGAACTACACGTTCTACACTGCTCTACACGTGGCAAACAATGCCAAAGAAGCTCCTGCAACGTTTTGAGTGTTAGGCTCCAGGCATTCTTTTACCACTTGTTTGGCCTGTTTGTCATGTGTAGCACGCTCCTCTAGTTGGGCTGCAAAGTTAAATTTAGTTTTTGGGTTCATTGTAGTCAGTGGAACAGTGATTGATTGTTTTTATCATGCCACAACCAATCACTGGAAGGAGGTGGCCAGAAGGTGGCTGGGGAGGTTATACAGTAAATGTTTGGGAGGTCTTGCCAGAATGTTCTTTGCAGGGAGGGTTCTAGTTTGTCAGGAACTGTTGCCCCTAAGAGAGTGCTTCTAAAGCAAGAGATTGCAGTCTGGGGCTTAGCTGGAGATCTTTTATCTCCCTCACTTAGGATCTACTTGTGGATGCTGAGTGGCTGACAGCTCCTGGGACATTGTGAATAAGACCTGATTTGGGACTGTAGTGTGTGCCTGTTCCTGAAAGGATTTTTCTACTAAGAAGTGGTCCTCCCATTTATTTTTATTAACGTTTTGGGGAATCCTATAACATTAAACCCCTCTCTGGTTTTCAGCAATACATTCTAAAAAGACATCTCCTAGACCAGTGGACGCCAAACTTTCAGACTTTACGGACCACTAAACTCACAATTTTGAATCCCACAGACCACTAAGGCGAATTTTACATGTCTTATACACACAATGCTCTGCCTCCCTCCCCCTAGATTACACTGCTGACTTATACATACAATACTCTGGCTCTCTGCCCCCCCCCCTGCACTCTGCATCATACTGCTGTCTTACACAGACTCACCATTGGATCTTACCTCATTATCCAGCCATGTGCTCTCTCCCACAGTCTGTGATCAGCACTGCCATTGGAAGTCCCCTCCTTCTTCACCACCCACTCTCTGCACTACTCCCAGCACCTCCCTCTGAGTTCACAGGAGCTAGACCTACCGAGGAGACATCGGGTATTTAGCGGTATACATCTGCCACAGTGTTAATTTGCAGCAGAACCCCTGGGGACCACCAAAAATTTCCGATGGTCCACGGACCACTGGTTGGTGACTGCTGTCCTAGACCGAACATGTATTGTTAGTGTGCAAGGGTTTGTGCGTGTGATTGGCAGCCTTTGTACTATTCTGGCAGAATTGATAAGAGAGAGAAAAAGGCAGTAACTGCCCCAAGGTCGGACTTTAAAGGCACTTTTGGACGAGAGTTAAAGTATAAAAATATATTTTTTATTGATAACAATTCATAAGGCAATAGAACAAAAGAGAAGAAAAAAGTTAAAAATACATATCATATAATAGACGAGAGTACATGGCGCAACAAATGAAAATCTGCACCACATGAACAACAGTGAGCCCCTGTGCATCAACGCGTTTCGCTGTTTTGCTTGGTAAGGACACATGCAGGGGTTGTTGGAAAAAGTGGCTCTCACTATCTAAAATAAAACACATGAATAAGATGTTGTGTAATAATCACATATATAAAAAACATATAAAACATGAAACATCAACATATCTGGGTAACATGCATAGCACAAATGCAACTACCTTGTCAGCAGGGTTCAACGAGGAGTCCACTAAGCATCAAGCGACACCATATATAGTGTTCAAATATACGTAACCGGGGTAAGCTGGAATAATTTACATAACAATAAATATTACTATCATGTATTTGATCTAATGATATTTTAAATAAAAAATGCAAACCACATAGATATACTCATTAGCCAAAAGTATCACTCCAAGTATAAATTAGTATTTTAGCATTCCTCCAAAGTAGATAAGGAGAAGCCCAAAAACATACCGGAAAAAGAAAAGAGAGATGTGGGGGGGGGGGGGGGTGTTGTTATGGACACAAACCTTGCAAGCTATCATTCAACAATAGTAGTGGTGTTCATATAATATACAGTGGGGACGGAAAGTATTCAGACCCCCTTAAATTTTTCACTCTTTGTTATATTGCAGCCATTTGCTAAAATTATTTAAGTTCATTTTTTTCCTCATTAATGTACACACAGCACCCCATATTGCCAGAAAAACACAGAATTGTTGACATTTTTGCAGATTTATTAAAAAAGAAAAACTGAAATATCACATGGTCCTAAGTATTCAGACCCTTTGCTCAGTATTTAGTAGAAGCACCCTTTTGATCTAATACAGCCATGAGTCTTTTTGGGAAAGATGCAACAAGTTTTTCACACCTGGATTTGGGGATCCTCTGCCATTCCTCCTTGCAGATGCTCTCCAGTTCTGTCAGGTTGGATGGTAAACGTTGGTGGACAGTCATTTTTAGGTCTCTCCAGAGATGCTCAATTGGGTTTAAGTCAGGGCTCTGGCTGGGCCATTCAAGAACAGTCACAGAGTTGTTGTGAAGCCACTCCTTCGTTATTTTAGCTGTGTGCTTAGGGTCATTGTCTTGTTGGAAGGTAAACCTTCGGCCCAGTCTGAGGTCCTGAGCACTCTGGAGAAGGTTTTCGTCCAGGATATCCCTGTACTTGGCCGCATTCATCTTTCCCTCCATTGCAACCAGTTTTCCTTGTCCCTGCAGCTGAAAAACACCCCCACAGCATGATGCTGCCACCACCATGCTTCACTGTTGGGACTGTATTGGACAGGTGATGAGCAGTGCCTGGCTTTCTCCACACATACCGCTTAGAATTAAGGCCAAAAAGTTCTATCTTGGTCTCATCAGACCAGAGAATGTTATTTCTCACCATCTTGGAGTCCTTCAGGTGTTTTTTTTAGCAAACTCCATGTGGGCTTTCATGTGTCTTGCACTGAGGAGAGGCTTCCGTCGGGCCACTCTTCCATAAAGCCCCGACTGGTGGAGGGCTGCAGTGATGGTTGACTTTCTACAACTTTCTCCCATCTCCCGACTGCATCTCTGGAGCTCTGCCACAGTGATCTTTGGGTTCTTCTTTACCTCTCTCACCATGGCTCTTCTCCCCGATAGCTCAGTTTGGCCGGACGGCCAGCTCTACAAAGGGTTCTGGTCGTCCCAAACGTCTTCCATTTAAGGATTATGGAGGCCACTGTGCTCTTAGGAACCTTAAGTGCAGCAGATTTTTTTTTTTGTAACCTTGGCCAAATCTGTGCCTTGCCACAATCCTGTCTCTGAGCTTTTTAGGCAGTTCCTTTGACCTCATGATTCTCATTTGCTCTGACATGCACTGTGAGCTGTAAGGTCTTATATAGACAGGTGTGTGACTTTCCTAATCAAGTCCAATCAGTATAATCAAACACAGCTGGACTCAAATGAAGGTGTAGAACCATCTCAAGGATGATCAGAAGAAATGGACAGCACCTGAGTTAAATATATGAGTGTCACAACAAAGGGTCTGAATACTTAGGACCATGTGATATTTCAGTTTTTCTTTTTTAATAAATCTGCAAAAATGTCAACAATTCTGTGTTTTTCTGTCAATATGGGGTGCTGTGTGTACATTAATGAGGAAAAAAATGAACTTAAATGATTTTAGCAAATGACTGCAATATAACAAAGAGTGAAAAATTTAAGGGGGTCGGAATACTTTCCGTCCCCACTGTGTGTATCTATTTGTTGGCTTAGCAGAGCCATATTTTCATAAGCAATGAACAACTTGACCTGCAATTGGTAGGTGTTTGTGGAGAATAACTAAGCCATCTGAAGAGAGAAAAAAGAAAGAAAGAGAAAGGGAAAAGGATAATAGCAGACTGTTAGTATCAAAGGCTACATCTAAAGAACTCTAAAAGTGTCTATATCCATATAGCTGCCAAAGCTTACCATAGCTGAAGTTGTGTCCAGTCTGCCCCCTCAAACACATAAAGCACGTCCACCACACTGAGGGTATCACACGAGGAGCTATTTATAGCCCCTCGTGTTGATTGTGGCTATGAGCAGATTCCTCTGCATGTGGCGTGAGTCACAAGCCACGTCACTGGCGCCACCAAATAACGTCACATATTCGTACAGCGGCCAAAACGCCCACCGCCTGACGTCACTAGACTCTGAGCAGCCAGTGTAAATAGAACGGCTGTGACAAGAGAAGGGGGGGAAAGGAGGGAGGATCCACCACCCTACATCACCCTATCAGTACAGGGACAGACATAGCAGCGGATGCATAACAGCCCACAGACCAGAGCTTAGCCTGATCGCAGACAACTATTAGGACAAAGGACAGCCCAGTTGCATCAGAGACACACACAGAAAACAAAAACAAGAAAAATTAAAATTAAATAAATAAATAAACATAAATGATTAAATAATAACAAAATTAAATAAATGAAAAATAAATGAAAGAATGAAATAAATTAAATTAAAATACAAAAAAAAAGGATAACTGTGAAAATAAATATAAAAAATATATGAAAAATAAATGTGAATGAAAATAAAATAAAGTAAATATAAATAAATAATAACGAAAAATAATACTAATCAGTAAAAATAAAAAATAAAGAATCAAATAGAAAAAAAACAGGAAAAAAGAAGAAATAAAAGATCAGAGACTATCAATGCAACTGGCTAATGAGACACAGAGTGGCTAGCATGGTATCTATAGGTTGATATGATTAGTGAAAATCCATAAGTCCAGGCAGTACAGCATGCCCCACATGTCAACCAGATATGAAGAACAGTCTCAAAGAAAGAATTGTTTGCTCAATGCCATTATTTAGTATGCAATAACCTAATATAGATCATGATCCTAAAGTCTGGATAGTGTCATATCAAATAACTCATACATTGGATATTTGTTTATATTATCGACACGCTGATTTTATATATAACAGCAATATTGGTGTAATCCAAAGCATTGGCATAAACTCAAACATCACAGACACAACAAACAAAAAACAAGAAGGGCTATAAACAGGAAAAAAAGCATGAAATTGGCCCCTATAGTTCACCTACATATAAAATCCTGTGTATATAGATTGAACCACATAACTACAAGCCCATCTAGAAAAAGATATCGGACTGGTGGTGGGTATCCAACTGGCACAGATAAAAAGCGGTTAGTAGATGATTCTAATACACCATTGGAAAGTAAATCTTTAGAACATCCACCTACCCCTTGAATTAATGAGGGAGTTTCTATGTTTTCGGGCATTAAGGCACTGGGTGACTCTGCCAATATGTCTACATCTGTCCTGGTCGTAAACACAAATATGCAATCGGACACTTGGTCACAAATTATTAGTTGCGCACAAACTATGACCCAGTCACGTCCATTAAGTTCAGCTGCAGCAGGAGCGGTGGTAAAGAATAAGGGTAATAAAAAACAATGACATATTGATCAGTTCATTAAAAGTGCTAAGGAAATTGTTTCTAGTGTTGACTCTGTACCTACGCTTACTGATTTGATACCTGCAACGATACAATCAACTAATTATGATCATCAAAATTGAGAAATTATTAATTTATCTCCTTATTCCTTAAATGAAACTGAGAAAGAGCTGTTACAATTAGGCTTAAGTTTTTGCCCCAATTCCTCCTCCATCAAATTTAATATTATTAAAGATTTTTACCTATTTGCGAGAAAACTCACCTATAAATATATGTTTGGTGAGAGACAGGAAAAACAGATTGACATCTCTAATTAAGAGATCTTGAAAAATCCCACTGTTTCACTGAATTTAGAGCACTAAATTCAAAACCGTTCAAAAGACTCATTATGCCTCATAGATTATACATTGTGGTGTTTGCTCTCCAAAATTGGGTCATTTAGTGGGCAATTCCATTGTCCTGGTGCTCCAGGGCCTTCAAAAATGTAATAGGTGGTTGAGAAATGAGATGTGCAATTTATGCTCCTAGAACACCTGATGGTGCTACTTCAATGTTGGGCCTTTGTATGTGGCCAGGCTGTGTAAAAGTCTCACACATGTGGTATCCCCATACTCGGGAGGAGTAGCAGAATGCATTTTGGGGTGTCATTTTTGCTATGTATTTGCTATGTGTTGGAAATATCTTATAAATGTTTTAATTTTTTTTCCACATTTTCCAAAAACTTCTGGAAAAAAATAACCGTTCAAAAGACTCATTATGCCTCATAGATTATATGTTGGGGTGTTTGTTTCCAAAATGGGGTCATTTTGTGGGCAATTCCATTGTCCTGGTGCACCAGGCCTTTAAAAGTGTAATAGGTGGTTGAGAAATGAGATGTGCAATTTATGCTCGTAGATCGCCTGATGGTGCTACTTCGGGCATTTGTATGTGGCCAGGCTGTGTAAAAGTCCCACACATGTGGTATCCCCATACTCAGGAGGAGTAGCAGAATGTATTTTGGGGTGTAATTTGTTGTAAACATATGCTCTGTGAGAGAAATAACCAGTTAATATGACAATGTTGTAAAAAAAAATAAAAAAACAATGTTCATTTACAATTACAATTTAAAAACCTCCCCATGCTACTTACGGTCATTTGGGGGTTATTTGTACTTTTCTGACTTGTTAGTACCTCAAGAAATGAGCTTCACCTGATTAGGGATGAGCTTCGTGTTCGAGTCGAACCCATGTTCGACTCGAACATCGGCTGTTCGATCGTTCGCCGAATTGCGAACGTTATGGGCCGTTCGCGCTAAATTCGTGTGGCGCGTCACAGCCCATAATTCACTGCGGCATCGCAGTGCATTGCTGGCTGATGATTGGCCAAGCATGCACTATGACCCGCATGCTTGGCCAATCACAGCGCTGTCAGTAGAGAGAGCTGTAATTGGCCAAAGCCAGGGTGGCTTTGGCCAATTATGGCTCAGGGGATTTAGTACACACCCCACACTATATAAGGCCGCCTGCACGGCGGCCCTGTGTAGTGTGTGTTCCGGTGTGCTGAGAGATAGAGAGAGAGAGAGACAGTGTCATTTGATTTGAGTTAGATAGATTAGGCAGAACAGTCAGTCAGTTAGCTGCACTTACAGTGTATTGTGTATATATATGCATCCCAGGTGTTGCATATATATATATACACTGTATTCAGTTTAGCTAGATCCGTTCCTGTTATCTTCTATCTAGACTATTTACATTTAATGCAGTGCGTCCTGCTCACAGTGTTCAGCTAGATCCGTTCCTGCTATTTACATTTAGTGCAGTGCGTCCTGCTCACAGTGTTCAGCTAGATCCGTTCCTGTTATCTTCTAGACTATTTACATTTAGTGCAGTGCGTCCTGCTCACAGTGTTCAGCTAGATCCGTTCCTGCTATTTACATTTAGTGCAGTGCGTCCTGCTCACAGTGTTCAGCTAGATCCGTTCCTGTTATCTTCTAGACTATTTACATTTAGTGCAGTGCGTCCTGCTCACAGTGTTCAGCTAGATCCGTTCCTGTTATCTTCTAGACTATTTACATTTAGTGCAGTGCGTCCTGCTCACAGTGTTCAGCTAGATCCGTTCCTGTTATCTTCTAGACTATTTACATTTAGTGCAGTGCGTCCTGCTCACAGTGTTCAGCTAGATCCGTTCCTGTTATCTTCTAGACTATTTACATTTAGTGCAGTGCGTCCTGCTCACAGTGTTCAGCTAGATCCGTTCCTGTTATCTTCTAGACTATTTACATTTAGTGCAGTGCGTCCTGCTCACAGTGTTCAGCTAGATCCGTTCCTGTTATCTTCCTACTGACAGGCAGGCTTGTCTGGTTACAGTATATAAAGCTACCTGAAGAAAATTACAGGTGTTCTGTTTGATCCTATTAGTACCACGGTCAGGCAGCTAGACTATTTACATTTAGTACAGTGCGTCCTGCTCACAGTGTTCAGCTAGATCCGTTCCTGTTATCTTCCTACTGACAGGCAGGCTTGTCTGGTTACAGTATATAAAGCTACTTGAAGAAAATTACAGGTGTTCTATCCCAGCTTAGTGCAGCTACAGGCCATTAGTATGTCTGGAAGGCCAAGAAGGAGAGGCAGACAGTCACAAGCCAATAAGAGAGGGCAAGCAGGCTCTGTGTCTAGTGCTGGTCGTGGAGACGGTGCATCCTCATCAGCACGTGGCCATGGGACACGCTTGGCCTTTTTTTCGGCAGCTGGCCATGTTGAGCCGCAACATGCGGAAGACTTGGTCGAGTGGATGACCAAGCCGTCCTCATCCTCCTCATCCTCTCTCACCCATGCCCAGGGTGCTTTGTCTGGCAAAGCAGCGGCCTCTTCCCTCAGCTCAATGTCATCAGTGACTCCTTCCCTAGCTCCACCATGTCCTCATGAGGATTCCCTCGAACTGTTTGACCACAGTGTTGGGTACATGCTCCAGGAGGATGCCCAGCGTTTGGAAGGCTCTGATGACGATACTGAGCTCGATGAAGGCAGTAACATGAGCGCGGACAGAGGGGGTGCCCAAGAAGGACAGCAATCTGGCAGTCATGCTCCCCCTGCTGCAGCATACTGCCAGGTTTGCTCCAGTGATGAGGAGGGAGGGGATGATGAGGTCACTGACTCAACGTGGGTGCCTGATAGGAGAGAGGAGGAGGAGGAGGAGGAGGAGGAGGAGGCGGCAGCACATCACCAACGAGGCAGGATGCCCTCCAGGGGCCAGCCTAAGGGCAGCACATTGACTGCATCACACCCCAAAGCTCCACATGTGCAGGGCGCTGCAGTCTCTGCGCGTTATTCAAAAAGTTCTTTGGTGTGGGCCTTTTTTGAGACGAGTGCATCAGATCGCACCGCTGCTATTTGCAACATATGTCTCAAGCGTATCTCGCGTGGCCAAAATATCTCCCGCTTGGGTACCACATGCTTGACCAGACATATGTTGACCTGCCATGCAGTTCGTTGGCAAGCGTATCTAAAAGACCCACACCAAAGAACAAAGAGGATCTCTCCTTGCTCCTCATCAGCTGAGATTTCCAACCCCACTAGACCTTCAGTCCTCTCTGAGACCTGCAGTGAGAGGAATGAAGGTGTAGAATTAGGTGTGTCACAGCCAAGTACTTGTGGGCAATCTGCTTTTGGTACACCGACGTCAGATTGTACCAGGCAAATTTCCCTGCCACAGCTGCTGCACCGCCGAAAGAAGTTTGCTCCCAGCCATCCACATGCCCAGCGGTTGAATGCTAGCTTGGCAAAATTGCTAGCACTTCAACTGCTGCCTTTTCAGTTGGTAGACTCTGCCCCCTTCCGTGAGTTTGTGGAATGTGCGGTTCCTCAGTGGCAGGTACCCAAACGCCACTTTTTCTCACGGAAGGCGATTCCGGCTCTCTACCGGCATGTGGAAGGCAATGTCCATGCCTCGCTGGACAGGGCGGTCAGCGGTAAGGTGCATATTACCGCTGACTCATGGTCCAGCAGGCATGGACAGGGACGTTACCTAAGTTTCACGGCGCATTGGGTGACTCTGCTGGCAGCTGGGAAGGATGCAGGACAAGGTGCAGTAGTGTTGGAGGTTGTTCCGCCACCACGCCTCCAAAATGCTGATTGTGACACACCTCTCTCCTCCACCCCCTCCTCTTCTTCTTCCTCCATGGCCTCTTCCTCGGAACCAGCGGTGCTCCGTAGGCGTTCAAGGGGCTACGCAAGTACGCAGGCCAAAAGATGCCATGCGGTGCTTGAGCTGGTGTGCTTGGGGGACAGGAGCCACACTGGGGCAGAGGTTCTGTCAGCTCTGCAGGGGCAGGTTCAGAGGTGGTTGACGCCACGCCAACTTAAGGCAGGAATGGTGGTTTGCGACAATGGCACCAACCTCCTCTCTGCCCTCCGACAGGGACAAATGACCCATGTGCCCTGTTTGGCTCACGTCCTTAACTTGGTGGTGCAGCGGTTCTTGGGCAGGTACCCGGGCTTACAGGATGTCCTGAGGCAGGCCAGGAAAGTCTGTGTGCATTTCCGCCGGTCATATAATGCCAGTGCTCGGCTGACGGACCTCCAAAAGGAGTTTAACCTGCCCAAGAACCGCCTAATCTGTGACATGCCCACCAGGTGGAACTCAACGTTGGCCATGCTGCAGCGGCTGCACACGCAGCAGAGGGCCATCAATGAGTACCTGTGCGACTATGGCACCAGGACAGGGTCAGGGGAGCTTGGTTTTTTTTCCCCACGCCAGTGGGCCATGATCAGGGATGCATGCACTGTCCTGTCACCATTCGAGGAGGCCACGAGGATGGTGAGCAGTGACAGTGCATGCATCAGTGACACTGTCCCCCTTGTCCACCTGTTGGAGCACACGCTGCGTGGAATAATGGACAGGGCACTTGAGGCAGAACAGAGGCAGGAAGAGGAGGACTTCCTTAGCTCTCAAGGCCCCCTTTATCCAGACAGTGTTCCTGCGTGCCCGCCGATCACACAGGAAGAGGACGAGGAGGAAGAGGAGGAGGAGGAAGATTGTGTCAGTATGGAGGTGGAGCCTGGCACTCAGCATCAGCAGCAGTCTTTAAGGGATCAGTCCCAAGAAACACATGGACTTGTACGTGGCTGGGAGGAGGTGGCTGCGGACCATGTCGTTCTTAGTGACCCAGAGGACTCCGGACCGAATGCCTCAGCAAACCTACGCTGCATGGCCTCCCTGATCCTGCAAAGCCTGCGTAAGGATCCTCGTATTCGTGGTATCAAGGAGAAGGACCAATACTGGCTGGCAACCCTCCTTGATCCACGTTACAAGGGTAAGGTTGCGGACCTTATCTTGCCATCGCAGAGGGAGCAGAGGATGAAACATCTTCGGGAGGCCTTGCAGAAAGGTCTGTGCAACGCGTTCCCAGAGACTGGGAGGTTACAAACTCCTGTTTCTGGACAACGTGTTGCTGAGGCTTCGGTCAGTCAAAGAAGGAGCGGTGGAGAAGGTGGCCGTCTGACCGATGCGTTCAGACAATTTTTTGGTCCGCAGCCCCAAGGTATGATCGGTTCCAGCAACCATCGCCAGCGTCTGTTTTACATGGTGCAGGAATACCTAGGGGCAAGATCAGACTTGGACACCTTTCCCACCGAAAATCCTCTGGGTTACTGGGTCTTGAGGATGGATCACTGGCCAGAGCTTGCACAGTATGCAATTGAGCTACTGGCCTGTCCTGCATCCAGCGTTCTTTCGGAACGCACATTCAGTGCTGCTGGAGGCGTGGTAACCGATCACAGGGTGCGTCTGTCCACCGACTCGGTCGATCGGCTGACCTTCATAAAAATGAATGAGTCTTGGATCACCACCAGCTACCAAGCACCTGATGCTGATGTAACCGAATAATTTTTTTTGAAATCTCAGATCCCTTCAAAGACTGCCTATGCTGATGCTGAGTGACTATCCCTGAGTAATTATCCTCTTCCTCCTCAATCATCACGCTGATAGCTTGTAAGAACATTTTTGGTTCTGGGCGCCACCACCAGTGCCTAAGGCACAATTTTTCAGCCCCTGTTTAACAGGGGCGTGTAATTACAATTTTTGATGTAATACTTTGCAGCAGGGCTCGTTCCTGCATTCCAACTAGAGTGTCTGTGAGGGGTTGCAGTGTTGTGGCACCAGCACCAGTGCCTAGGGCCCAATTTTTCTGCCCCAGTCTAACAGGGGCGTGTAATTACAATTTTTGATGCAATACTTTGCAGCAGGGCTCGTTCCTGCGTTCCAACTAGAGTGTCTGTGAGGGGTTGCAGTGTTGTGGCACCAGCACCAGTGCCTAAGGCCCAATTTTTCTGCCCCTGTCTAACAGGGGCGTGTAATTACAATTTTTGATGCAATACTTTGCAGCAGGGCTCGTTCCTGCGTTCCAACTAGAGTGTCTGTGAGGGGTTGCAGTGTTGTGGCACCAGCACCAGTGCCTAAGGCCTAATTTTTCAGCTCCTGTTCAACAGGGGCATGTAATTACAATTCTTGATCTAATATTTCACAGCAGGGCCCTGTGAGGGCTTACAGTGTTGTGGCCACAGCAACACCTAAGGCCCAAATTTCTGCTGAGTATATAGGGCAGGACCCTACTTTCAAACATCTAACTTACAAACGACTCCTACTTGCAAACGGAAGGAGACAACAGGAAGTGAGATGAAATCTACCCCTAGGAAGGGAAATTCTCTCCTGTAAGAGTTAATATGGGAAAACAAGTTCTCCTTTCCACTGATGCTTTCCAATCCTTGTTCCACAAAAAAACCCAAATTTTCAAAAAACATTTTTCATTGGGACAAAAAAGTGAGGTGAAATCTTCTGAAGAGGAGGAAAGACAGCAAAACAAATGTCACAGGGGTGATAACCCTTCCCTATGTTTTCCAAAAAGCTTAGAAAAGATTTTTTGGCTGGAGCTAAACACGTTAAAAATGTTCAAAATTACAAACAGATTCTACTTAACAACAAACCTACAGTCCCTGTCTTGTTTGCACCGCCTGTATACTGCTGTTCAGAGTATATAGGGCCTGGTGGCCCCACACCTTTCCTTATTTTAATTTGGGTGCGGGGTTCCCCTTAATATCCATACAAGACCCAAAGGGACTGGTAATGGACTGGGGGGTACCCATGCCGTTTGTCTCACTGATTTTCATCCATATTGCCATGACCCGACATGACATTAAACCCGCAAGCAGTTTTAAATGAGATTTTTTCCTTTAAAAATGACATTTGGTGCAGGGACTGTTCTAAACATGGGAAACACGCGTCACTTTACAGGCATACTATAGACACCCCCCAGGTACGATATTTAAAGGAATATTTCACTTTTTTTTTTTTACTTTAAGCATCATTAAAATCACTGCTCCCGAAAAAACGGCCGTTTTTAAAAGTTTTTTTTGCATTGATACATGTCCCCTGGGGTAGGACCCGGGTCCCCAAACCCTTTTTAGGACAATACCATGCAAATTAGCCTTTAAAATGAGCACTTTTGATTTCGAACGTTCGAGTCCCATAGACGTCAATGGGGTTCTAACGTTCGTGCGAACTTTCGGTCCGTTCGCGGGTTCTGGTGCGAACCGAACCGGGGGGTGTTCGGCTCATCCCTACACCTGATGTACTGAAGGCCTGATCAGATGTTTTCAATTTTCATTGATTGACACCATAGTTTGTAGACTCTATAACTTTCACAAAGACCAAATAATATACACTAATTTGGGTTATTTTTACCAAAGATATATAGAAGTATAAATGTTGGCCAAAATGTATGAAGAAAAATGACTAATTTGCTAAATTTTATGACAGAAAAAGAAAAAGGCAATTTTTCACAAAATTTACGGTCTTTTTTTATTTACAGCACAAAAAATAAAAAAACCATTAGTGATTAAATGCCACCAAAAGAAAGCTGTATTTGTGTGAAAAAAAGGACACAAATTTCATTTGGGTACACTGTTGCGTGACTGAGTAATTGTCATTCAAAGTGTGAGAGCACCGAAAGCTGAAAATTGGTCTGGGCAGGAAGGGGATTTAAGTGCCCTGTATTGAGGTGGTTAATCTACTGTGTACCTTTCTACTCTTCATGTAATTGTGTCTGATAAATAAAAACTTTTCTATCAAATAAAAAAAAGGTTCCAACATTTTATGCTCTTCCAAAAACACATACAAATCTTACTAATCCGGGATGACCAATAATCTCGGGAATAGGATCAAAAAACGAAAGAAGTAGATTTTTAGATATTTTTTATTTTTTACAAAAAATATCTAAAAATATTTAATATCTATTAATAGATATCTTCGCCCACACGTAATTGCCCTACCTTCATATATAAAAGATACTTCGGACCTCCTCAAAAATCTTGATGGCCTACATATGCCACAAGGATGCCTCTTGGTCGCAATTGAGGCTTTATATTCTATTCTATTCCTCATCGACGTGGCATAGGAGTAATATCCAGATTTCTTAATGAAAGGGGCCCCACATCCGATAGACTTAACAAATGTATTTTACTGAGGTAGGTCTGTACTGATGAAGGGGGGTGGTTTATCCTGAGTTGGGTCTGTACTGATGGAGGGGGGTTGTCTGTACTGGTGGTGAGGGGTGGTCTGTACTGGGGGGTCTGTACTGATGGAGAGGGGTGGTCTGTACTGAGGGAGGTCTGTACTGTTGGAAAGGGGTGGTCTATACTGAGGGGGGTCTGTACTGATGGAGAGGGGTGGTTTATCCTTAGGGGGGGTCTGTACTGATGGAGAGGGTTGGTTTATTCTGAGGGGGGGTCTGTACTGATGGAGAGGGGTGGTGTATCCTGAGGGGTGTCTGTACTGATGGAGGGGAGTGATTTATCCTGAGGGGGTCTGTACTGATGGAGGGGGGTGGTTTATCCTGAGGGGCGTCTGTACTGATGGAGGGGAGTGGTCTGTACTGCAAGGGAGTCTGTAATGATGGAGAGGGGTGGTCTGTACTGAGGGGGGGGGTCTGTTCTGGAGGGATGTGGTCTGTACTGAGGGAGGGGGGTCTGTACTGATGGAGGGGGGAGCTACACTGAGGGATTGGGGGGATCTATACTAACGGAGTGGGTCTGTACTGAGGGGGAGGTGTGCACTGAGTGAGGGGGATCTATACTGAGGGGGCGGTCTATACTGAAGGAGGGGGGTTTGTACTGAGGGGGGTTTATACTGAGAGAGGGGGTCTATACTGATGGAGGAGGTTTATACTTAGTAGGGGGTCTATACTGAGGGGGGGTCTGTAATTAATGGAGGGGGGTCTATACTGAGGGAGGACTATACTTGGTGGAGGTAGGGTCTGTACTGAGGGAGGGAGGTCTGTACTGAGGGGGGACTATACTTGGAGGGGGGTATGTACTGACGGAGGGGGGGTCTATACGTAGTGGAGGGGGGGTCTGTACTGAGGGAGGACTATAATTGGTGGAGGGGGGTCTGTACTGATGGAGGGGGGGTCTATACTTAGTCGAGGGGGGTCTGTACTGAGGGGCGACTATAGTTAGTGACACCAACCCTAGTGATGCCACTGAGGTGAGGTTTGGGATAAAGCTGCACTGAGAAAAGGTATTCTGGAGTAGATATGCCTGCTCTGGTCTAGCAGCCACTCAAACTAAATTTTCAACACATCTAAATTTCTATCAAAATCGTGAACCAGCACTACACCAACTCACATATCTTCATTTGAAATACAAATTCCTATACTGAATACAATTAATACAGGTATCAACCCCATACAGTTTCCAAAATATAGCCCTTCAAACCTTCCATTATTTGATATTTGCCTTTTGTGTTAAATGCATTAGCTTTTATTGTTCAACATCCAGTGAGAAATCCAAACCATCAAATCCTGATATCAAAAAACCTTTGAAGACCTATAGCATTGTATCTATTATACATGGGATGTTTGCCCCCTTCCTCTCAACATAATTTAATTTTGTTTCATTCTAGACGTGCACAATAACATGACACTTTTCATTCTGTTACACACAGTAGCTAAAAATCACCATCTGGAAATAAAAGGCCCTAATGTATTTTTCCAGTGTTCTGTCCCAGTGGTGTCAGAAAATGAAACTGGTGAAGATTGCATATTCTGGTTGAATGCCTTTACATGGCATCTTGTCTCTCTCCATTGCGGAAGAACATAACTTAGTCCTGCAATTTTACATTACACTACTTTACAGGGACTTGTGATTCTTCTTCAGGATCATGAGGTTTAATCTACAGAAATGATTATAGATAACTGTTTGAATGTAGGCTACAGTTTTCATTATTTATGATGTGCTGTGATACATGTTTGTGTTATTTCCCTAATTAACGCAATGTCTAGGGAAAAAAAAAAAAAAAAATATATATATATATATATATATATATATATATATATATATATATATATATATATTTATTACATCTCTGTAATAAATGCACATTTCCCCATCTTTTATCCCCTAAAACGTGCTGCAAGAACATAAAAATTACTGTTGATATTGCAAAAATATACTAGGCACCAGCCTTCCCTCAGAACATGAGTTTCTGACACTTTGACAATGTTGTGAGGGTTGCCTACCCTTTTAGCAGAGTTATCTCTTTTTTTCTTTTTAAATCAGGTTGTCTGTTTTCCGCTATATATCCTACCTTTTTTGATTAGCTGCAAACACACACTCTGGGGGTTATTTACTAAAGGCAAATTCACTTTGCACTACAAGTGCAAAGTGCACTTGAATTTGCACTGAAAGCGCACTTGGAAGTGCAGTCGCTGTAGATCTGAGGGGGGCATGCAAGGAAAATAAAAAACAAGCATTTTAACTTGCACATGATTGGATGATAAAATCAGCAGAGCTTCCCCTCATTTCAGATCTACCCCTCAGATTTACAGCGACTGCACTTCCAAGTGCACTTTCAATGCAATTTCGAGTGCACTTTGCACTTGTAGTGCAAAGTGGATTTGCCTTTCGTAAATAACCCCCTATGGGATCGATCTACTAAAGGCAAATCCACTCTACACTACAAGTCACTTACAAGTGTATTTGGAAGTGCAGTCGCTGAGACGAAGATCTGAAATCAGGGGAAGCTCTGCTGATTTTATCATCCAAACATGTACAAACAAAAAATGCTGTTTTTAATTTTCCTTGCATGTCCCCCATGGATCTACAGCAACTGCACTTCCAAGTACCCTAGCAGGGCACTTGTAGTGCAATGTGGATTTGCCTTTAGTAAATCAACCTCCCTGGGGTTGATTTACAAAAAGCAAACAGGCTGTGCACCTTGCAAAGTGCAGTTGCTCCAGAGCTCAGTAAATGAGGTAAAGCTTTACTTTGCAAAGAATGCCCAATCACATGCAAGGAAAAAAAAAAAAAAAAACAAGAAAAAAACATTTTTGCTTGCACATGATTGGATGATGGAGGTCAGCAGAGCTCTCCCTCATTTACTAAGCTCTGGAACAACTGCTCTTGCAGAGTGCAACTGCACCACTTTGCAAAGTGCACAGTCTATTTGCCTTTAGTAAATCAACCCCTAAAGGTCTATAGCTGTCCTGAGCAAATCTGGACTTATGGTATGTAACTGCATCTTAAAGTTGATTGTAAAGGAAATAAATAAATAAAATACCAAACATGTTATACTTACCTGCTCTGTGCAATGGTTTTTTAAAGAGCAGCCCTGATCCTCCTCTTCTTGGGTCCCCCGCTAGCGCTCTGGGCCCCTCCCCCTTGCCAGGTGCCCCCATAGCAAGCCCGTTGCTGTTGGGGGCACTCGTGCATGCTCACTCCTGAGCTGGCTCTCTGTGTTTATATGACACAGAGAGAGCGGATTAGCAACGCCCCCGCCTCACTGGCTATGATTGACAGCAGCGGGAGCCAATGGCTCCCGCTGCTGCATCTCAAACAATCAGGAGGGAGAGACCCAGTAGAGCTTCGGGTCTCGTGCATATCGCTGGATCAGAATTGGGCTTAGGTAAGTATTAGGGGGCTGAGGGGTGAGTTGCACAGTGAAGGTTTTTTACTCCTCTGTCAGAACTCTTGCGAGGAGCACCTAATTGTGGTCGGTTTATGGTGAAATGATGTTCTTTCCAATTCTTTATTATGGCTCCAACAGTGCTCACTGGAACATTCAGAAGTTTTAAATCCTTCTATAACCAATGCCATCTGTATGTTTTGCAACAATAAGTTTGCGTAGGTCTTGAGAGAGATCTTTGCTTTTACCCATTGTCAGATGTTTCTTGTGTGACACCTTGGTAATGAGACACCTTTTTATAGGGCATCAGTTGAGACTGAACCAGCAGATATTAATTTGCACTGACAAGGGGCAGGGTTGCTTTCTAATTACTGATAGATATCAGCTGGTGTCTTGGCTTTCCGTGCCTTCTTGCACCTCCCTTTCTTCATGTGCTCAATACTTTTTCCCTGTGTCATTCCATTTTATTACCCATAACTTAATTTATAAACTTACAGTATTTGTTTTGGTTTCTTTGTATGTATTGGATTGCATGGGTTGTTACCGACATGTGGTGAAAATTTCATGTCAATAGCACCTTTAGAAATATATCTACCTAGAAAAATGGTGACGTATTCAATACTTATTTTACCCGCTGTATATGAGTATTTTCTTTTCGTGTTTATAGATACTAGAAGACATTCATCAATCATGGTGGGGGAATCATTCTTATTAAATGTAATAGCAGAACTCAAACTACCGTTTTTCAGACAGCCAAGGTACATTTTCCGCCTTCTATCCTATTATCTTCTTTTTTACAGGATGGATACGTAATATACTAGTGCTTGGTATAAATCATAATAAAATAGAAAGCTCTGTACTAATCTCTAATTGAATTGCATCATAATTAAACTTTAGATGGCCATATTTGGAGACAGATTTTAATCCAATACAAATGATTCTGACATTTTATTAAGACAGTCTGTAATGTATATGCTACCAATGAAGAGTAGTTTTGTCAGGTTGGAAATATTAGTCAGCTCAGTGACTCATTCCCAACCTGTTGGGTGCCTATATGTTACGCACTAATAGTGTGTCTGACCAATAAAAGCATCATTTCATAATTGGATTACATCTGAAACAGGCTTATAACCAGAAATGGCAGTGTTTGAGCATCTAAAAGTGTCAGTTCACCTTTACAGAAAAAATGAAAAGGCAAACTAACACCGTACATCCTCCCCACTCATTGGTCCCTGCTATACTTACCTCCAGAGCTACATGGGGGGGGTGGGAAGTGTGTTTACATTTTTTCTGTAGAGGTGAACTAACACTTTAACCACTTGAATAGCCTGCAATTCCCCTTTAGTAGCAGGCCATTATTTCGTTTCCAGTTCTGTGATAGTTTGTCTGACAATTACTCAGCCATGCAAAACAGTGCCCAAGGAATTTTATATATTTTAAAAAATGTTAATATATATATTTTTTAAACATAGTACTTTCTTTTGGTGGTATTTAATAACCACTGTGTTCAACTGTGATCCAAAGCCACTAGGATCAGCTCTGTACACAGTGTCTGTGAGCCAAGCTGTCCGAGGATGGCTTGGTTCACAGGTATTAACATTAACACACTGGCCACCAACAGTGCTCAAGCCAGTCCAGTTTATAAACCCCACTGGATAAATATCATCCACCAGTTTGCCGTTCAAAAACATAAGAGGTTAACATGAACTTATAGGTTGTATGACCAGTGTGGATAGTCACGTGTTTACATATACATAACCAGCAGTAAATGATGTTCAAAACAATTTGAACAGGAAAAGAATGGAAGTACTTAGGTCTGGTCTTTGAGAGCCTATATTGCCCTCAACTTTCTTCTTCCAGTGCATTTTCACTGTGTTTACACTATAGAATAGAAGGTTTGTTGTAGGCTGCCAGCTCACTGGTGAGAGGGGGGAATCGAGGAAACTGGGTTGCCGAGGGAAAGTGAAAGAAAAAGTGCTTCTGCTGTAAGTTATGAGGATGAATTACTCCACGGTGTCTGGAGCTGCAGAGGTCAATAAAGGCTTGCCACGCACGCGATCCACATGTGGCGTCATTGTTGAGCATGTCTGATGCTGTTTCCATCTTTGCTGACACTTGGGTTTTTGGCACCAACCGTGGACGCTCGCGCCCGTTGAATGGCGACTCCTCCCCTTCATGTCCTGCAAGCGTGACGCTGGTTGGCTGGCAGGTGCTTTGAACGCACGCATAAACACCTCTTCATTGTGGCTTCTACATGATGCACTTCACACGCGGATCTCACCAGCATCTTTACACACAGGGTGTTAAGCTGGGTTTATTCTGGCTCACATCTTATCACTTTATTTCACTGGTCGGTTTTTCATTTTATATTTTTTTTCTTGGTAATCTGCATGGGGTCTTTCATGCAATATCTTCACACACCACTGTGCTGGTCTCTTTAACACAGTGATCTGTTTTCACTGCTACAATGCACTCTTCTTTCACGGCAATGGTTACTTTCTCTATATACTTCTCATCCTCCATGGTACAATGATTTACATTTACTTAGATTAGTCCATACATCTGAGTTTTTACAACTCATTAATTCTACAGATACGCTTGAAGTTACTACTCAGTACCCATGGAGAATTCCTCATCTTCTGGGGACGCTTTGTGTACGTCCACCTCGCGTGCCAATCAAATCACCTCAGCTCCCGAAACAGACCCATCCAGCAGCCCCTACTCCTTAGTACCAAATGATGATATTTTCTATATTCCATGTAAGTAAGTAAGGAAATACTAGTCCTATCCTTTACCGTCTATATTTCTCCCTTAGATTCTTTCAATTGGCATTTATGTATTTTTCCAGATACCATGAGGCATTCGCTTCTGAGGAAGTAGCTATGACCATGAAACGCGTAGAGCAACATGTGATGCATTCATGTTTTTATTATCTGGATATACTATTTCATATTCCAATTTTGATGTTCATTACTCTATGGAGCAAATATTACCTTGTTTAGATTGGCTTTTAATGTGCTGTCTCCAATTCTGTGTATGCAGATCCATGTGCAGTCTATTTATGTTATGTATGTGTAAATATATGAGATTTTTTTTTACAGTAATATTGCAATGTGCTATGTTTACAATATATGTCTTTTTTTAATTTATTACCTGTCCTTTGCTCATGCAAAGTCCCACCTTTTCCCCATTTTCCTGAATTAGGAATGGAGGCATGCTATCATGCTCCATTTAAAGTCCCAAAACTTTTTTCTTATATAAAGGCTTGTTTTAGCCCAACATATTTGATTTAATATATCCTGCTCTCTGGTTCAATTATAAAGTGACCCTGTTGCAATACTAAACTTCTGAAATCTAAGTCTGCAAAAAAGCACTGTATTTACACTGTTATTTTACAGATAAACCTTGATTTTATATTCATTATAAATTCATTATAGTGAAGCTAAGTACAGCTCACTGTACAATTCTCAGCATGCCTTGATGCCAGGATGAGTAAAACTCCTGTGCACATACTTGGGAGTTACGTCATTCTGCGTTAGCTAATCAAGATGGCCAAAGACGCTAAACCCAGAAAAAAATCAGGCAAAGATGAGAAGGTACGTGCAGAGTTTTATTCATACTTTTGCAGTGTTTTACATAAATGTGCATTTTTTGTGCATTGATATCCAGTGTGTTAAGGCAGCCCATTTGTTTGGAATAGGCTATTAATGCTCCTAGCAGTAATTTTGGCAATGCAGTGCACTGCAATGAAGAGAATATTCACTTAGGTGCTTTTTGTTTACTGTATATATGTGTTGGAATGTCATTCAAAATGTCTCTGTGCTTGTGTGGCTTTCCTCTAGGTGATTTTTTTCAGCACTCTAAAGCAGGGGCGTCAATCTCCATTTCACCGCGGACCGCATCAGCTGTTTGGTTGTCCTCAAAGGGACGTCCGTTTCTGGGGTACGCTATGTACAGAGTGCAGGGTTCATTAGTGAGTTACAGTATCTCACAAAAGTAAGTACACCCCTCACATTTTTTGTATATATTTTATTATATCTTTTCATGTGACAACACTGCAGAAATTACACTTTGCTACAATGTAAAGTAGTGAGTGTACAGCTTGTATAACAGTGTAAATTTGCTGTCCCCTCAAAATAACTCAACACACAGCCATTAATGTCTAAACTGCTGGCAACAAAAATGAGTACACCCCTAAGTGAAAATGTCCAAATTGGGCCCAAAGTGTGAATATTTTGTGTGGCCCCCATTATTTTCCAGCACTGCCTTAAATCTCTTGGGCATGGAGTTCACCAGAGCTTCACAGGTTGCCACCGGAGTCCTCTTCCACTCTGTCAGGCTAGGAGCATATAACAGGTAACAGTTCAGGTGTTCTGATTATGCAAAGAGTTTAAAGAACAAGAGCACATACCATGAGCAGGTCTGAGCAGAGCAGGTCAGCTGGGACTTGTAGTTCACCGCTGTAGATGAAGGTAGATGTTTGCTGGACCTTGTAGTTCACCACTGCAGATGAGGATAGATGTTGTCTGGTGCTTGTAGTTCACCGCTGCAGATGAGGATAGATGTTGTCTGGTGCTTGTAGTTCACCGCTGCAGGTGAGGATAGATGTCTGGTGCTTGTAGTTAACCGCTGCAGATGAAGGTACTACAGTAGAATCAGGCAAAGCGTAGTCTAGGCAAGCTGGGTCATACACAGGATGATCAGGGTCCAAACAGTACCGAATCAGAAGCAAGCAAACAGGGTCAAACGAGCCGGGTCATACACGAAATACACAGAGCAGATATCAACTGGATCAAACATAAGGTAAACTCTAACACGAGCACTGATTGAATGCTGATACAAGTGATTTAAAGGTGAGCTGGCCAGTCACTGTTGTTTCCCAGGCAAAGGCTGTGTCAGGTGAGTTGTGCTGGGTCCTAAAGGGATCCTAGTACTGACAGTACCCCCCCCCCTTTCTCAAGGGGTTGCTCCTGCACCCCCAGGCTTACTTGGATAACGAAGATGGAACTTCTTCTTAAGTCGGTCAGCATGAAGATCACAAGCTGGGACCCAAGATCGATCCTCTGGGCCGAAACCTTTCCAATGAACGAGATATTGTAAGGAATTGCGCACTCGTCTGGAATCAAGAATAAATGCCACTTCATATTCCTGACTGTCCAACACATGCACAGGTTCTGGTTCATTTACTTGGAGGCTGGAATGAACAGGTTTCAACAATGAAACATGAAAGACATTTGGAATGCGCATGGATGGGGGGAGTTTTAATCTTTAGGATACAGGATTAACAATCTCCGAAATTTCATAGGGCCCGATGAATTTGGGGCCAAGTTTTTTAGATGGAACATGCAGGGACAGATTCCTAGATGATAGCCACACTTTGTCACCAACTTTATATCCTGGTGCCTTTGAGCGCCTCTTGTCAGCCATTTTCTTAAAAGCCTGCACAGAGCGAGAAATAGCACGATTAACATCGGACCAGATTTTGGAGAAATTTTCAATTGTGGTGTTGGCATCTGGCACATCAGAGGGTGGAAGATCAAAGAAGCACACACGAGGATGCAACCCGTAAACACAGAAGAAAGGAGAGGTCCCTGTAGATGTGCTGGCACAATTATTAAAGGCAAACTCTGCCCATGGCAGGACGTTGACCCACGCCACCTCATCATTGTCCATCAGACAACGTACCATCTTCTCTAGAGTCTGATTAGTCCTTTCTGTTTGGCTGTTTGTCTCCGGATGATATGCTGAAGAATATGATAACTTAATCCCCAGCTGAGAGTAAAGGGCCTTCCAAAACTGGGCTATAAACTGAGAGCCACAGTCTGAGACAATGTTAATTGGTGCCCCATGGAGCCTGAAAACATGTGTAATGAATAAAGATGCCAGTTCTTTAGCAGATGGAAGTTTCGGAAGCGCAACAAAGTGGGCCATATTACTGAACCTGTCTACCACCACCCAGATCGTTGAACATCCCTGGGACGGAGGCAAGTCAGTGATAAAGTCCATAGATAAATGGGTCCAGGGACAGGTAGGTATTGGTAGAGGACGTAGGAGACCGGGCAGCTTAGAGGTACTGCTCTTGCAGGCCTGGACGAAGGCTAACACATCCTGCCTAACTGATGGCCACCAGAGGTTGCGAGAGATAATCTCAAAAGTTTGTCTAAACCCCGGATGTGCTGCAGGTTTTGATGCATGTACCTGCTGCAATACCTGCAAACGAAGAGCCATGGGCACAAAAAGCATACCAGAGGGAGTGGAGGGATGGGCTTCAGCCTGTGCAGGTAACAAGGCCTCAGAGATGTCAGTCTGGGTGAAAGCCAAAATCCTATCCTCAGAGATAATGGGTTGTGGAGGAAGTGGAGGAGGAGACTCTGATAAAAAGCTGCGAGACAAGGTGTCAGCCTTAATGTTTTTTGGCCCTGGTAAATATGAAATTGTGAAGTCAAATCTGGAGAAGAACAATGACCACCTGGCTTGACGTGAGTTCAGTCTTTTAGCAGAACGGATGTATTCAAGGTTTTTGAAGGTCAGTCAGAACTATGAATGGATAGCAAGCTCCCTCCAGCCAATGTCTCCATTCCTCCAAAGCGAGCTTTATGGCTAGAAGTTCTCTGTTGCCTATATCATAATTGCGCTCTGCTGGGGAATATTTACGAGACAAGAAGGCCCAGGGGTGGATGGCAGCATTTACCGGATCCTTTTGTGACAAAAGCGCCCCCACCCCTACTTCAGATGCATCTACCGCCACAATAAAAGGTAGCTCAGGAACAGGATGGCGTAGGATTGGTGCAGAGGTAAAGGCTTTCTTTAACTGAGTGAAGGCTGCCTGGGCTTCAGTAGTCTATTTAAAGGTAGTCGGAGTCTTCCTGGTGAGAGAGGTGATGGGATGTGCAATGGTGGCAAAGTTCTTAATGAATTTTCGATAGAAATTTGCAAAGCCCAGGAAGCGCTGAACTGCCTTCAGGTCTGAAGGTGGTGCCCAGTCTAAAATGGCTTGAATCTTGGCTGGATCCATGGTGAGGCCTGTGTCAGAAATTAGGTAGCCTAGGAAAGGTACTTGTTTAACATGGAATGAACATTTTTCAGGCTTTACAAAAAGGGAGTGAGTCTTTAATCGGGCCAATACCGAGCAGACATGCTTCTGATGTGTTTCAAGATTGGGAGAATATATCAAAATATCGTCTAAATATACAAGCATGAAGCGACCCAACATGTCACGGAAAATGTAATTCATAAAGTTCTGAAAGACAGCTGGTACATTTCTGAGACCGAAAGGCATGACAAGACATTCGTAATGACCATCCTTGGTGTTAAAGGCTGTCTTCCACTCGTCGCCTGCACGTATGCGCACCAGATTATAGGCCCCCCTTAAGTCCAGTTTGGAGAAGATTTTGGCTCCCTGGATTTGAGAGAACAATTCTGTGATGAGAGGAAGAGGATACCGATTGGGAACAGTTATTTTATTTAGACCTCTGTAATCATTACAAAGTCTCAGTCCCCCATCCTTCTTTGGGACAAAGAAGCATCCTGCTCCTGCGGGAGAAGTGGAGGGACGGATGAAACCCTTAGCTAGGTTTTTCTGGATGTATTCTTGCAAGGCAAGATTCTCTGGCTCAGACAGTGGAAAGACTCTCCCTGGAGGAGGTGTAGTGTCAGGCAAGAGGTCAATGGGACAATCATAACTGCGATGAGGTGGTAAAGTCAGCAATCCCTTTAGAAAACACATCCCAAAAGTCCTTATAACAAAGTGGAATCTGTTCCATTCCCACTTGACAGGTAGCAAGTCGAACAGGGTGCTGGATGCAGTTCTTTTTACACTGATTGGACCAAGCCAGAATATTTCCTGTTCGCCAGTCAATTACAGGATTGTGCTTCTGAAGCCAAGGAAGGCCTAGGATCAAAGAAATGGATGGAGAGTCAATGACAAGACATGAAATCTTCTCCCAATGCAAAGCCCCCAATTGTAACTGGAAAGGGTTGGTGGATTGAAGCACTAGATCTTGTGAGAGAGGCCGATTATCCACGGAAATCAGGCGGACTGGGCAATCTAGAGCATGAGTTTCCAGGGACAAAGAGGTAATCAGAGTCTTATCAATAATTCTCAGCGGCTCCAGAATCTACCAAGGCCAGCAGTTCATGAGCCCCTGTCCCAAAGTGAATGACAGCGGGTAAAAGAATACGATTGTCCCCCTGGGGAGATGAGAGCAGACCTAAGGTAACCTCCCTGCAATTACCTAGGTCCTGGAGTTTCCCGGACGTGTAGGGCACGAACGGAGCATATGACCCTTGAGACCACAATACAAGCAGAGTCCCATATTACGCCGGAGCGTGTGTTCCTGGGCAGATAAGCGGGTGGGGCCTAACTGCATAGGTTCTTCCTCAGATTTGGCACTGGAGGTGGAATAGTCAGGCGGCAAGGGAGGTATATAGTTTGCCACAGCTGTAGTTTGTTCTCGTCTCCTCTCTTGCTGGCGGCGGTCAATTCTAATGGCTAGACTCATAGCCTCCTCCAGTGAGGCTGTGTAGGAGAAGTTGACCAGAGCATCCTTAATTGCATCTGAAAGGTCCATTCTAAACTGGCTGCGGAGAGCTGCACCATTCCAGACACATTCCGGGGCCCACCTGCGAAACTCTGAGCAATACATTTCAGCTGTGGTAGTTCCTTGCTTTAAGTTACGCAGGGTTGATTCTGCAGTAGCAGCACGATCTGGATCATCATATAGCAACCCTAGGGCTTCAAAGAAGGCATCTACTGTTAGCAAAGCTGGATGGTTTGGTTCCAGGTTAAAGGCACAAGCCTGGGGTCACCCTGTAGTAGAGAGATAATGATTTGAACCCTCTGAGTTTCAGGGCCAGACGAGGATGGCCTTAACTTATAATATAATTTGCAGCTGTTTTTAAAGTTGCAAAACCCTTTACGGTCATCAGAAAACCGGTCAGGCAAAGGAATTTTTGGTTCAGATGGAGTTTTTGTAGTGGTGGTAATAGAAGGAGATTGCACCTTGGTGAGCTCGGCCATTTCCTGAACTTGATGGGATAAGCGGCAAAGTTCCTGTGCAAACAACTGAGCCTGCTCAGGATCCATGATAGGTTTCCTTTATTATGTATGGCTCGTGTTAATGCCAGGCTAGGAGCATATAACAGGTAACAGTTCAGGTGTTCTGCTTATGCAAAGAGTTTAAAGAACAAGAGCACATACCATGACCAGGTCTGAGCAGAACAGGTCAGCTGGGACTTGTAGTTCACCGCTGTAGATGAAGGTAGATGTTTGCTGGACTTTGTAGTTCACCGCTGCAGATGATGATAGATGTTGTCTGGTGCTTATAGTTCACCGCTGCAGGTGAGGATAGATGTCTGGTGCTTGTAGTTCACCGCTGTAGATGAAGGTACTACAGTAGAATCAGGCAAAGCATGGTCTAGGCAAGCTGGGTCATACACAGGAAGATCAGAGTCCAAACGGTACCGAATCAGAAGCAAGCAAACTGGGTCAAACGAGCCGGGTCATACACGAAATACACAGAGCAGATATCAACTGGATCAAACACAAGGTAAACTCTAACACGAGCACTGATTGAATGCTGATACAAGTGATTTAAAGGTGAGCTGGCCAATCACTGTTGTTTCCCAGGCAAAGGCTGTGTCAGGTGAGTTGTGCTGGGTCCTAAAGGGATCCTAGTACTGACACACTCCTCCATGACAACATCACGGAGCTGGTGGATGTTAGAGACCTTACGCTCCACCAACTTCCGTTTGAGGATGCCCCACAGATGCTCAATAGGGTTTAGGTCTGGAGACATGCTTGGCCAGTTCATCACCTTTACCCTCAGCTTCTTTAGCAAGGCAGTGGTTGTCTTGGAGGTGTGTTTGGGGTCGTTATCATGTTGGAATACTGCCCTGCGGCCCAGTCTCCGAAGAAGGGGGGATCGAGCTCTGCTTCAGTATGTTAAAGTACATTATGGCATTCATGGTTCCCTCAATGAACTGTAGCTTCCCAGTGTTGGCAGCACTCATGCAGCCCCAGACCATGACACTCCAACCACCATGCTTGACTGTAGGCAAGACACACTTGTCTTTGTACTCCTCACCTGGTTGCGGCCACACACGCTTGGCACCATCTGAACCAAATAAGTTTATCTTGGTCTCAACAGACCACAGGACATGGTTCCAGTAATCCATGTCCTTAGTCTGCTTGTCTTCAGCAAACTGTTTGCGGGCTTTCCTGTTCATCATCTTTAGAAGAGGCTTCCTTCTGGGATGACAGCCATGCAAACCAATTTGTTTCAGTGTGCGGCGTATGGTCTGAGCACTGACAAGCTGACCCCTCACCCCTTCAACCTCTGCAGCAATGCTGGCAGCACTCATACATCTATTTTCCAAAGACAACCTCTGCAACCATGGTCACCTGTTCTAAATGGAACCTGTCCTGTTAAACCGCTGTATGGACTTGGCCACCATGCTGCAGCTCAGTTTCAGGGTCTTGCCAATTTTCTTATAGTCTAGGCCATCTTTATCTAGAGCAACAACTATTTTTTTTCAGATCCTCAGACCCTGCCCTAAGCAGGAGTGTTTATGTAAATTTAGTGGTGCTAAGCTGCAGTCAGCTTGGTGGGATTGATTGTTCCGCTTTCTTAGGTCTCTCCTAGGCTCTGGTTACTGTTAGTTTCTGTCTGATGCCAGCAAGTGTTACTGGTGCCTCTGGCAATAGTGTGAGATGCTGCGGCAGTATGAATATTTATCTCTTCATGGACAACCACTAGGAAGTTGTGGTTGGAGCAGTGGTGCAGGTTGGGAGAGGACATACATTTTCAAGGCCTTACCATGGGGAGGCAGCTCTCCTCTGGGCTTCCAGCTTGGAGGAGGGATGTTGATAGCTGTTGAATCCTCTGAGGTCTGCGTGCCTGAGGAAGGTGACCATGTGACTGGACTAAAGCCTGAGTTTGAGGCCTAGCTTGTGTAACATAAGGGTTGAAGTACCACTGAGGATGTGTCATGGACAAGTGCCATCTTTTGTCACTTGAAGTAGCATTGATAAGTACTTTACAGTCAGAAACCACAGAACATTCATAGAGTGCCAGGTCAGCTGTGGGGTTCTCCATCTGTGAAGACTAAGTACTTTTGAGTCAATACACTTCTATGTTTTTTGCATCTAGAGGTAACTGGAGCCTATCTGTACACATTGCTCCACTATTGTTGAGGATCACACCCTGAAGTGAAATGCTAGTCCACCCTGTCCCTGGGAGTTCCACTTTCTTTTGGGGGTTGGAGGGTGCTGCATATGTGGGACACTAGAAAGCCGTCACTACACTCTTGTCTTCAAAAGTTAATTCTTTATTTGCTGCAAGGCAATAAATACATTGCACAAGAAGACACTTACGCGTTTCAGCTCACAAAGTCTTAGTCATAGCACTATGCTATGTGCTATGTAAAGTATAGGATTAGCTTTTTAAGATAAGATTATGGTGCCAGCTTTCTTCTACAGTGATATCAGGGAATGTGCAGTTACTTCTGCCTGAGCATTGGTCTTTCCAGTCCTACAGGCTTTAAGAGGTAAAGCCCTGCAGTCTTCTTATCAGTGATCATATGTGAGACAGGGACCTTATAAAGGCATTTTTAATGATCCCAATGGGCCCCAGGCGTTGCACCTAATAATCATTATGATAGCATGCATGCACTTGAAACATACTGTAACAGGGATGCACCAAAAATAATGCAAAAGTGTGCATAACTTTTTTGTTAACTTACATAGGTCGTTCAAATTGCACATGTTGGTAGAGTAATTCTTCCTCTATACAAAAGGTACTACTCAACATAGTCTGCATAAAAAGTGATGTATTTGTGCCATCGTTGAACTCAACTCTTGAATCTTGTTTGAAAAAAAAATTCACTGATGTACCCCATTCTTTATAGCCATTTTCATTTAGTCTGTGTCTTAAAATTGTTGTCCCCCAAGATTGTCTTTCATTGGGTTGAAGAAGTGGAAGTTGGGGGGTGCTAAATCTGGGCTGTAAAGTGGATGAGCAGTGGCCAGCCGAACTTACTAATCACGTTTTTCGTTTTGAAAGATGTGCATAGTTGCATTGTGCATTTTTCATGGTGAATGTAAATTGTTGTCAGATTCTTGTTTGGTCTGTTCCTTCTGACGGCTTTTCTAAGCTTATTAAGTGTCTCAATATACCACTCTCTTGTCTAGGTACAGCCACGTTCCAGTAAATCAAGAAGAATGACGCCCTTGTCATCCCAAAAAACAGTCACCATGATTTTCTGCCTCGAGAAAGAGGTGTGACGACATTCCATGGGCTGATTCGTATTTTTGGATCATAAAGATGCACCCACGTTTCATTCCCTGTCACCAGATCGGCAACAAATGTGTCTTTGCTGGCTTCAAATGCTTCCAGCCTGATCTGAGCAGACTTCCACTCTACTCTCCTTCAAATCTGGTGTCAACTGCCGAGGTACCCACTTTGCACACACTTTCCAATATCCTAGGTCTCCCACCAACTTCTGTGTGGCATTGTGATTACAGTTGAGTTGTTCAGTTGTGACTTGTCTGTGTGAAGCAATTCATTCACTCATTGATGATTCACATCAGTGGTTGCAGGTTGATGGTCTTCATCTCTGTAAACATTCTGTAGCCTTCTGTGGATGTCAGACAGCCTGTAACATCTTTTGTCAAGAGCTTAATTCCGGCACTTTACTTCTGCTTGGAATCCATTTTTTATTTGCAATAAAAAAGAAGAAGAGTTACTATAGACTCGGAGGATGAGTTGCTCTAGCAACTTTTGAACAATTTTTGTAAATTAATAAAAAGTTACATCCACATTTGCATTACTTTTGGTACAGCCCTCGTATAACTCTCCTGAGCAATCTTCAAACCAATTTTTAAAAAGGAGGAATTGTGCTTGACCCCTGATGAAAAACCTGTATCTGGACCTAGCCTTGTGTATTGGCACTCTTATCCCCTCTCTCTATACAAGATAAATATTTTACTAAATTTTTACTGAAAATGGGTGATGCGAATCTGTGGGTAAAAAATCCTTGTAAAAGGGAACAAACAAAATGCTATGGTTTTATGAATGTGTTTACATAAGATTTACACAAGGCTCAACGAAGATTCACACATTTTCCTGGTTGAATACAATTAGAAAATGTGTAAATATTGGGTGAAAACACACTTTAATAGTGAAATGTACATTGAGCCTAATTCCTTTTTAAAGAAAATATATAGATACTACATTCTTCAGAGTACATACAATATGCTGAGAAATTTACTTCCAAATCGTCTAACTTTGTCATTGTGGTGTCCGATTTTACTCCCTAACTCTGATCTTACGTCAATAACAGACCCTCATATTGACTATGCCTGAACCCCTGTGTGTGAGGAAGTGTGATCACGACCTAGAGCCTTCTTATAACATACAGATAAGTGAGAAGTTCATTTATCTGTTACTAAACACTGGCAATTAGCAGCTGCTTTCAAATTTTCACACATTTGCTAAAGTTAGCCATAAAAAACACTTTCACAATTGAAAGAACATGTTCAACATATCAAGATGAAAAGCTTTATGACTTAGAAAGCTGACATAATTTGAATCAAGAAAAAGAAGAGAAGATAATATTAAAAACAGGAATTTTGTTTATTAAAACCAGCAATGCAGGAACCCAGAAACCTATCTCTTGGACTATACCAGGTATTAAAGGACAGTTAGAAACTGAAAAAATCTGCAATCAGTCAGAATACTCCATGATCTGAAGCATTAAGCTGGTGTTTTAATAAACAGTTCAAATGTACAAAACATTAGGATAGGTAGAACAACTTGAGACCCAATCAAGGTGAAAATTAATTAGAATCATTATTTAGATTGTGTGTTGCACAGTTTTACACAAGAAATTATGCATCAAACCTACAAAAAAAATGAATGTGTTCCATGCAATTGCTGTATCACATGGGATAACATTTAAATTTATGCCTGATTCAACATTTGCATTCAATATTTATTTTTCAGTTTTTTTTTTAAAATTTGCCAAGACAACATACTGTGTAATAAAAATAATGTTAATCAGATGCCCACATGAAAAGATATTGAACATATTTCCTCTGCTGTCCAAGGAGCTAAATAATTTAAAACTTAAAAGAGAATTCCAGTTATGGATATTTTTACAAAGTCACGTTGATCAAGTTTGGCCCAATGTAACTATGCATATATCATTCGGTGCCTTGAAAAAGTATTCCTATCCCTTGAAATTTTCCACATTTTGTCATGTTACAACCAAAAATGTAAATGTATTTTATTGGGATTTTATGTGATAGACCAACACAAAGTGCCACATAATTGGGAAGTGGAAGGAAAATGATAAATGTTTTTTAAATTTTTTTTACAAATAAATATGTGAAAAGTGTGATGTGCATTTGTATTCAGCCCCCCAGATTCAATGCTTTGTAGAACCACCTTTCACTGCAATTACAGCTGCAAGTCTTTTTGGGGATGTCTCTACCAGCTTTGTACATCTAGAGAGTGGAATTTTTGCCCATTCTTCTTTGCAAAAAAGCTCAAGCTCTGTCAGATTGGATGGAGAGCATCTGTGAACAGCAATTTTCAAGTCTTGCCACAGATTCTCAATTGGATTTAAGTCTGGATGTTGACTGGGCCATTCTAACACATGAATATGCTTTGATCTAAATCATTCCATTGTAGCTCTGGCTGTATGTTTAGGGTCATTGTCCTGCTGGAAGATGAACCTCCACCCTAGTCTCAAGTCTTTTGCAGAGTCTAACAGGTTTTCTTCTAAGACTGCCCTGTATTTGGCTCCATCCATCTTCCCATCAACTCTGACCAGCTTCCCTGTCCCTGCTGAAGAAAAGAATTCTCACAACAAGATGCTGCCACCACCATGTTTCATGGTGTGTTCAGGGTAATGTGCAGTGTTAGTTTTCCACCACACATAGCGTTTTGCTGTTCGGCCAAAAAGTAAAATTTTGGTCTCTCTGACCAGAGCATCTTCTTCCCCATGTTTGCTGTGTCCCCCACATGGCTCCTCGTAAACTGCAAATGGGACTTCTTATGGCTTTCTTTCATCAATGGCTTTCTTCTTGCCACTCTTCCATAAAGGCCAGATATGTGGAGTATACAAAAAACCAAAGTGCAGCGCTAGGAGTATCCAGTATATACTAACTAGTAGGGATGAGCCGAACACCCCCCGGTTCGGTTCGCACCAGAACCCGCGAACGGACCGAAAGTTCGCACGAACGTTAGAACCCCATTGACG
Source organism: Aquarana catesbeiana (assembly GCF_042186555.1). Lineage (NCBI taxonomy): Eukaryota > Metazoa > Chordata > Amphibia > Anura > Ranidae > Aquarana > Aquarana catesbeiana. Next base: position 173,142,762 of record NC_133335.1, on the reverse strand, counting down.
TCTATGGGACTCGAACGTTCGAAATCAAAAGTGCTCATTTTAAAGGCTAATTTGCATGGTATTGTCCTAAAAAGGGTTTGGGGACCCGGGTCCTACCCCAGGGGACATGTATCAATGCAAAAAAAACTTTTAAAAACGGCCGTTTTTTCGGGAGCAGTGATTTTAATGATGCTTAAAGTAAAAAAAAAAAAGTGAAATATTCCTTTAAATATCGTACCTGGGGGGTGTCTATAGTATGCCTGTAAAGTGACGCGTGTTTCCCATGTTTAGAACAGTCCCTGCACCAAATGTCATTTTTAAAGGAAAAAATCTCATTTAAAACTGCTTGCGGGTTTAATGTCATGTCGGGTCATGGCAATATGGATGAAAATCAGTGAGACAAACGGCATGGGTACCCCCCAGTCCATTACCAGTCCCTTTGGGTCTTGTATGGATATTAAGGGGAACCCCGCACCCAAATTAAAATAAGGAAAGGTGTGGGGCCACCAGGCCCTATATACTCTGAACAGCAGTATACAGGCGGTGCAAACAAGACAGGGACTGTAGGTTTGTTGTTAAGTAGAATCTGTTTGTAATTTTGAACATTTTTAACGTGTTTAGCTCCAGCCAAAAAATCTTTTCTAAGCTTTTTGGAAAACATAGGGAAGGGTTATCACCCCTGTGACATTTGTTTTGCTGTCTTTCCTCCTCTTCAGAAGATTTCACCTCACTTTTTTGTCCCAATGAAAAATGTTTTTTGAAAATTTGGGTTTTTTTGTGGAACAAGGATTGGAAAGCATCAGTGGAAAGGAGAACTTGTTTTCCCATATTAACTCTTACAGGAGAGAATTTCCCTTCCTAGGGGTAGATTTCATCTCACTTCCTGTTGTCTCCTTCCGTTTACAAGTAGGAGTCGTTTGTAAGTTAGATGTTTGAAAGTAGGGTCCTGCCCTATATACTCAGCAGAAATTTGGGCCTTAGGTGTTGCTGTGGCCACAACACTGTAAGCCCTCACAGGGCCCTGCTGTGAAATATTAGATCAAGAATTGTAATTACATGCCCCTGTTGAACAGGAGCTGAAAAATTAGGCCTTAGGCACTGGTGCTGGTGCCACAACACTGCAACCCCTCACAGACACTCTAGTTGGAACGCAGGAACGAGCCCTGCTGCAAATTATTGCTTCAAAAATTGTAATTACACGCCCCTGTTAGACAGGGGCAGAAAAATTGGGCCTTAGGCACTGGTGCTGGTGCCACAACACTGCAACCCCTCACAGACACTCTAGTTGGAACGCAGGAACGAGCCCTGCTGCAAAGTATTGCATCAAAAATTGTAATTACACGCCCCTGTTAGACTGGGGCAGAAAAATTGGGCCCTAGGCACTGGTGCTGGTGCCACAACACTGCAACCCCTCACAGACACTCTAGTTGGAATGCAGGAACGAGCCCTGCTGCAAAGTATTACATCAAAAATTGTAATTACACGCCCCTGTTAAACAGGGGCTGAAAAATTGTGCCTTAGGCACTGGTGGTGGCGCCCAGAACCAAAAATGTTCTTACAAGCTATCAGCGTGATGATTGAGGAGGAAGAGGATAATTACTCAGGGATAGTCACTCAGCATCAGCATAGGCAGTCTTTGAAGGGATCTGAGATTTCAAAAAAAATTATTCGGTTACATCAGCATCAGGTGCTTGGTAGCTGGTGGTGATCCAAGACTCATTCATTTTTATGAAGGTCAGCCGATCGACCGAGTCGGTGGACAGACGCACCCTGTGATCGGTTACCACGCCTCCAGCAGCACTGAATGTGCGTTCCGAAAGAACGCTGGATGCAGGACAGGCCAGTAGCTCAATTGCATACTGTGCAAGCTCTGGCCAGTGATCCATCCTCAAGACCCAGTAACCCAGAGGATTTTCGGTGGGAAAGGTGTCCAAGTCTGATCTTGCCCCTAGGTATTCCTGCACCATGTAAAACAGACGCTGGCGATGGTTGCTGGAACCGATCATACCTTGGGGCTGCGGACCAAAAAATTGTCTGAACGCATCGGTCAGACGGCCACCTTCTCCACCGCTCCTTCTTTGACTGACCGAAGCCTCAGCAACACGTTGTCCAGAAACAGGAGTTTGTAACCTCCCAGTCTCTGGGAACGCGTTGCACAGACCTTTCTGCAAGGCCTCCCGAAGATGTTTCATCCTCTGCTCCCTCTGCGATGGCAAGATAAGGTCCGCAACCTTACCCTTGTAACGTGGATCAAGGAGGGTTGCCAGCCAGTATTGGTCCTTCTCCTTGATACCACGAATACGAGGATCCTTACGCAGGCTTTGCAGGATCAGGGAGGCCATGCAGCGTAGGTTTGCTGAGGCATTCGGTCCGGAGTCCTCTGGGTCACTAAGAACGACATGGTCCGCAGCCACCTCCTCCCAGCCACGTACAAGTCCATGTGTTTCTTGGGACTGATCCCTTAAAGACTGCTGCTGATGCTGAGTGCCAGGCTCCACCTCCATACTGACACAATCTTCCTCCTCCTCCTCTTCCTCCTCGTCCTCTTCCTGTGTGATCGGCGGGCACGCAGGAACACTGTCTGGATAAAGGGGGCCTTGAGAGCTAAGGAAGTCCTCCTCTTCCTGCCTCTGTTCTGCCTCAAGTGCCCTGTCCATTATTCCACGCAGCGTGTGCTCCAACAGGTGGACAAGGGGGACAGTGTCACTGATGCATGCACTGTCACTGCTCACCATCCTCGTGGCCTCCTCGAATGGTGACAGGACAGTGCATGCATCCCTGATCATGGCCCACTGGCGTGGGGAAAAAAAACCAAGCTCCCCTGACCCTGTCCTGGTGCCATAGTCGCACAGGTACTCATTGATGGCCCTCTGCTGCGTGTGCAGCCGCTGCAGCATGGCCAACGTTGAGTTCCACCTGGTGGGCATGTCACAGATTAGGCGGTTCTTGGGCAGGTTAAACTCCTTTTGGAGGTCCGTCAGCCGAGCACTGGCATTATATGACCGGCGGAAATGCACACAGACTTTCCTGGCCTGCCTCAGGACATCCTGTAAGCCCGGGTACCTGCCCAAGAACCGCTGCACCACCAAGTTAAGGACGTGAGCCAAACAGGGCACATGGGTCATTTGTCCCTGTCGGAGGGCAGAGAGGAGGTTGGTGCCATTGTCGCAAACCACCATTCCTGCCTTAAGTTGGCGTGGCGTCAACCACCTCTGAACCTGCCCCTGCAGAGCTGACAGAACCTCTGCCCCAGTGTGGCTCCTGTCCCCCAAGCACACCAGCTCAAGCACCGCATGGCATCTTTTGGCCTGCGTACTTGCGTAGCCCCTTGAACGCCTACGGAGCACCGCTGGTTCCGAGGAAGAGGCCATGGAGGAAGAAGAAGAGGAGGGGGTGGAGGAGAGAGGTGTGTCACAATCAGCATTTTGGAGGCGTGGTGGCGGAACAACCTCCAACACTACTGCACCTTGTCCTGCATCCTTCCCAGCTGCCAGCAGAGTCACCCAATGCGCCGTGAAACTTAGGTAACGTCCCTGTCCATGCCTGCTGGACCATGAGTCAGCGGTAATATGCACCTTACCGCTGACCGCCCTGTCCAGCGAGGCATGGACATTGCCTTCCACATGCCGGTAGAGAGCCGGAATCGCCTTCCGTGAGAAAAAGTGGCGTTTGGGTACCTGCCACTGAGGAACCGCACATTCCACAAACTCACGGAAGGGGGCAGAGTCTACCAACTGAAAAGGCAGCAGTTGAAGTGCTAGCAATTTTGCCAAGCTAGCATTCAACCGCTGGGCATGTGGATGGCTGGGAGCAAACTTCTTTCGGCGGTGCAGCAGCTGGGGCAGGGAAATTTGCCTGGTACAATCTGACGTCGGTGTACCAAAAGCAGATTGCCCACAAGTACTTGGTTGTGACACACCTAATTCTACACCTTCATTCCTCTCACTGCAGGTCTCAGAGAGGACTGAAGGTCTAGTGGGGTTGGAAATCTCAGCTGATGAGGAGCAAGGAGAGATCCTCTTTGTTCTTTGGTGTGGGTCTTTTAGATACGCTTGCCAACGAACTGCATGGCAGGTCAACATATGTCTGGTCAAGCATGTGGTACCCAAGCGGGAGATATTTTGGCCACGCGAGATACGCTTGAGACATATGTTGCAAATAGCAGCGGTGCGATCTGATGCACTCGTCTCAAAAAAGGCCCACACCAAAGAACTTTTTGAATAACGCGCAGAGACTGCAGCGCCCTGCACATGTGGAGCTTTGGGGTGTGATGCAGTCAATGTGCTGCCCTTAGGCTGGCCCCTGGAGGGCATCCTGCCTCGTTGGTGATGTGCTGCCGCCTCCTCCTCCTCCTCCTCCTCCTCCTCCTCTCTCCTATCAGGCACCCACGTTGAGTCAGTGACCTCATCATCCCCTCCCTCCTCATCACTGGAGCAAACCTGGCAGTATGCTGCAGCAGGGGGAGCATGACTGCCAGATTGCTGTCCTTCTTGGGCACCCCCTCTGTCCGCGCTCATGTTACTGCCTTCATCGAGCTCAGTATCGTCATCAGAGCCTTCCAAACGCTGGGCATCCTCCTGGAGCATGTACCCAACACTGTGGTCAAACAGTTCGAGGGAATCCTCATGAGGACATGGTGGAGCTAGGGAAGGAGTCACTGATGACATTGAGCTGAGGGAAGAGGCCGCTGCTTTGCCAGACAAAGCACCCTGGGCATGGGTGAGAGAGGATGAGGAGGATGAGGACGGCTTGGTCATCCACTCGACCAAGTCTTCCGCATGTTGCGGCTCAACATGGCCAGCTGCCGAAAAAAAGGCCAAGCGTGTCCCATGGCCACGTGCTGATGAGGATGCACCGTCTCCACGACCAGCACTAGACACAGAGCCTGCTTGCCCTCTCTTATTGGCTTGTGACTGTCTGCCTCTCCTTCTTGGCCTTCCAGACATACTAATGGCCTGTAGCTGCACTAAGCTGGGATAGAACACCTGTAATTTTCTTCAAGTAGCTTTATATACTGTAACCAGACAAGCCTGCCTGTCAGTAGGAAGATAACAGGAACGGATCTAGCTGAACACTGTGAGCAGGACGCACTGTACTAAATGTAAATAGTCTAGCTGCCTGACCGTGGTACTAATAGGATCAAATAGAACACCTGTAATTTTCTTCAGGTAGCTTTATATACTGTAACCAGACAAGCCTGCCTGTCAGTAGGAAGATAACAGGAACGGATCTAGCTGTACACTGTGAGCAGGACGCACTGTACTAAATGTAAATAGTCTAGCTGCCTGACCGTGGTACTAATAGGATCAAATAGAACACCTGTAATTTTCTTCAGGTAGCTTTATATACTGTAACCAGACAAGCCTGCCTGTCAGTAGGAAGATAACAGGAACGGATCTAGCTGTACACTGTGAGCAGGACGCTCTGTACTAAATGTAAATAGTCTAGCTGCCTGACCGTGGTACTAATAGGATCAAATAGAACACCTGTAATTTTCTTCAGGTAGCTTTATATACTGTAACCAGACAAGCCTGCCTGTCAGTAGGAAGATAACAGGAACGGATCTAGCTGTACACTGTGAGCAGGACGCACTGTACTAAATGTAAATAGTCTAGCTGCCTGACCGTGGTACTAATAGGATCAAATAGAACACCTGTAATTTTCTTCAGGTAGCTTTATATACTGTAACCAGACAAGCCTGCCTGTCAGTAGGAAGATAACAGGAACGGATCTAGCTGAACACTGTGAGCAGGACGCACTGTACTAAATGTAAATAGTCTAGCTGCCTGACCGTGGTACTAATAGGATCAAATAGAACACCTGTAATTTTCTTCAGGTAGCTTTATATACTGTAACCAGACAAGCCTGCCGGTCAGTAGGAATTTAACAGGAACGGATCTAGCTGAACACTGTGAGCAGGACGCACTGCACTAAATGTAAATAGCAGGAACGGATCTAGCTGAACACTGTGAGCAGGACGCACTGCACTAAATGTAAATAGTCTAGAAGATAACAGGAACGGATCTAGCTGAACACTGTGAGCAGGACGCACTGCACTAAATGTAAATAGTCTAGAAGATAACAGGAACGGATCTAGCTGAACACTGTGAGCAGGACGCACTGCACTAAATGTAAATAGCAGGAACGGCTCTAGCTGAACACTGTGCGCAGGACGCACTGCACTAAATGTAAATAGCAGGAACGGATCTAGCTGAACACTGTGAGCAGGACGCACTGCACTAAATGTAAATAGCAGGAACGGATCTAGCTGAACACTGTGAGCAGGACGCACTGCACTAAATGTAAATAGCAGGAACGGATCTAGCTGAACACTGTGAGCAGGACGCACTGCACTAAATGTAAATTGCAGGAACGGATCTAGCTGAACACTGTGAGCAGGACGCACTGCACTAAATGTAAATAGTCTAGAAGATAACAGGAACGGATCTAGCTGAACACTGTGAGCAGGACGCACTGCACTAAATGTAAATAGCAGGAACGGATCTAGCTGAACACTGTGAGCAGGACGCACTGCATTAAATGTAAATAGTCTAGATAGAAGATAACAGGAACGGATCTAGCTAAACTGAATACAGTGTATATATATATATGCAACACCTGGGATGCATATATATACACAATACACTGTAAGTGCAGCTAACTGACTGACTGTTCTGCCTAATCTATCTAACTCAAATCAAATGACACTGTCTCTCTCTCTCTCTATCTCTCAGCACACCGGAACACACACTACACAGGGCCGCCGTGCAGGCGGCCTTATATAGTGTGGGGTGTGTACTAAATCCCCTGAGCCATAATTGGCCAAAGCCACCCTGGCTTTGGCCAATTACAGCTCTCTCTACTGACAGCGCTGTGATTGGCCAAGCATGCGGGTCATAGTGCATGCTTGGCCAATCATCAGCCAGCAATGCACTGCGATGCCGCAGTGAATTATGGGCCGTGACGCGCCACACGAATTTAGCGCGAACGGCCCATAACGTTCGCAATTCGGCGAACGATCGAACAGCCGATGTTCGAGTCGAACATGGGTTCGACTCGAACACGAAGCTCATCCCTACTAACTAGACACATGTGAAAAACAAATAAAATAATTATTGAACATATACATATAACACCATCAAATGTGAAAAGCCAGGCAAAAGCGCTGCTTTAATTAGAGTGTCCAAATAAAAAACCAGGACAGCAAATGGTGAAAGTCCATAACATGTGAGGTAAAGAAAGGTGTCTTCTCCAAATGGAGGGTAACAGTAGACGCTGGGAGGCGTGTGTGCACTCAAATGGGAAGGCGACAGCAGATACCACAGCACATAGATCTCCAATGAGTATAAATGGATACCCTTACCGGATCCGTAGGACGCACATACCGTATAGCAGTGCGTCAAATAGGCATAAGGGGGTGATCTCCCGTGATATCCAGCCGGATGGTATCCCACAGGCCACGGTCACCGAAAGGAATCGATGATCACAGGTGGAAGTCGAACAGCTCCTGCATATGTCCTCCAATTCCGGACCGGGAAAATCCAAAGACAGCAGTTCAAAATAGGGCCATGGAAAAAGAAAAAAGGAAGCTCCACATAGTGTAGGTAAAAAAAGTGATTTATTGGGTAAAATAATAATACAGTGCAGCGCTACATGCATAAATATGATGTGGTGTGCTCATGTGGAACAATGTAACATATAGTGACAAACTTCCAAAATATGTGTGAGCAGTGACCTGCTATAAATGGACAATGTAATGTCTATGTAAAATGTGACAAACACAAAAGTCCATCAATCGTGGGGTGAGTGACCGTCTTCTCCAGAGAGGATGAGGGTACCATGTATCCTGATAAGACTATGAGCACTCGAATGTAAAAGTGGCCACAAATGACATAAAACTTCAAGAAAGTGGCCCTGTTGATGACTGTGTAGTTGAAACATGTAGGGCCAGCCCTCAGCTTCCCACATTGCTGAATCTGACACTGCTTCGTGATCACCTGTATTTTGTATTGTTTTTTTTGGACATTAAAAACCCCATTTGATTTACACTATGTGGAGTTCCCCTTTTTCTTCCTCCATGGGCCCATTGAGAATCATTTTCTCCTGATATTCCTGTTCTGGAACCAGAGATCGAGTGCACTGGAGGTCCAACGCCTGCCTGAGATAACCATCCCTCATTGGTGATTGAGACAAAGGACGCCATCCGGTTGGATTTCCTGGACACAACACCCCTTTATGCCTGATAAGACGCACTGCCATACGGTAGATGCATCCTACTAATCCGATAAGGGTACCCATCTTTCCTTCTTGAAGTTTTATGTCATTTGTGGCCACTTTTACATTCGAGTGCCCATAGTCTTATCAGGATACATGGTACCCTCATCCTCTCTGGAGAAGACGGTCACTCACCCCACGATTGATGGACTTTTGTGTTTGTCACATTTTACATAGACATTACTTTGTCCATTTATAGCAGGTCACTGCTCACACATATTTTGGATGTTTGTCACTATATGTTACATTGTTCCACATGAGCACACCACATCATATTTATGCATGTAGCGCTGCACTGTATTATTATTTTATATTTTGAAAACTTGGTTTGTTGTGTGCTAGCAGCTAGTTTTTTAGTTTTTTTAGTTTGTTTCACTGGATAGCGCAGCATTTTCTTCTTTGTTTATTTATTGGGTAAAAACCATATGAATAAAAGTGATCACAAAAAGATTAAAAATGGCAATGTGGGAAGCTGAACATGCTAGCCCTGGGCTATCCATGGCCCTATTTTGAACTGCTGTCTTTGGATTTTCCCGGTCTGGAATTGGAGGACGTATGCAGGAGCTGTTCGACTTCCACCATGATCATCGCTTCCTTTCGGTGACCATGGCCTGTGGAAAACCATCCGGCTGGATATCACGGGAGATCATCCCCTTATGCCTATTTGACGCACTGCTATACGGTATGTGCGTCCTACGGATCTGGTAAGGTTATCCATTTATACTCATTGTAGATCTATGTGTTGTGGTATCTGCTGTCGCCTTCCCATTTGGGTGCACACACGCCTCCCAGCGTCTACTGTTACCCTCCGTTTGGAGAAGACACCTTTCTTTACCTCACGTGTTATGGACTTTCACCATTTGCTGTCCTGGTTTTTTATTTGGACACTCCAATTAAAGCAGGGATTTTGCCTGGCTTTTCACATTTGATGGTGTTATATGTATATGTTCAATAATTATTTTATTTGTTTTTCACATATGTGTCTAGTATATAATGGATACTCCTAGCGCTGTACTTTGGTTTTTTGTATACTTAGTGGACTTGGTTTGTTTGTGTGTCAGCTGCTTTGGTCACTTCATTGCATTTATTTTTTTATTTGGTTTAGCGCAGCTCTTTCTTCATTTCCAGATATGTGGAGTGCATGACTAATACTTGTCCTGTGGACAGATTCTCCCACCTGAGCTGTGGATCTCTGTAGCTCCTCCAGAGTTACCATGGGCCTCTTGGCTGCTCCTCTGATTAATGCTCTCTTTGCCCGGCCTGTGAGTTTAGGTGGATGGCCATGTCTTGGTGATCTAGCACCCTGGTGTTTAGGTTGGGTTGCTCACAAATTTAGTTTGCCAGATAGTAAATGTTCTGGTTAATTGTTAGAAGATCCACTGATCCCTCTCTAATTCTGGAGTTGCTGCACCTTTTCTCTTCTGTCACTGGGTGGCACTGTTGCTGCTGACATTAGTTCAACAAGGGCATAGCAAGGTTAGATTATGAATGGATGGGGTGTCTCAGCCAATTGGCAGGGGTTTCTTTAGTCCCTTGGCCTGCTGGGAGAGCCTATTTATGTGGGTGGAGTCAGGTGATTGAGGTTCTGTTCCACCTGGATGGCTGTCTGGGTGAACGTGTGTTATGTCGTCCCAGGTTGCTAAGCCAGAAGCCTGCGGGCCTATCTCAGAGACACCTGGCTGCTAGGCTGCCTGAGGCCTATCCAGGAGCAGGAGAAGCAGTGTACGGTTGGGACTGCAGGATTGGAGTCCAACCGAGTTACAGAGGTTCCGCTGGACTAGGAACGAGTCATGGTCGGAGGTAAAGGGGAAGCAGTCGCCACTAAGGGACCATCCACCTTAGTATCAGAGACTACTGTGAGTAAGCCTAAAGAAGTACCAGAGCAGTCTTCCCACCAGCTGGGGACAGTGAAGAAGTGGGAAAGCTTCAGCAAGTGCCAAGCCAGGGACCCAGCGGGTTAGTGGGGGTGATGCTTGAGGAGTATACAGCGGGTTAGCTATAGGAGAGCTCAGGGGATCCAGCGGGTGGCTGGGATCTGGAAGTCTAGTGAGAGACTGGTAGCTCAGTGATTGAAGACCTGCAGTGGGAAACTGTGAGATAATAGAAGAACTGTACTCTGTTGCCAAGTTCTATGTGTGAAGATCTTTGGAAACTGTTAAAAGCTTAGTTGTCATAGGAGACAGCGGTCCTGTCACTACAGAAGTTGCATCTGGCTGGAGGCTTTGAACTGTATAGCTGTCTGCCTATTGTGTCTAGGAGTCTGCTAATTGTCATCGCATCTACCTAAGGGTGTCCTGGCCCTAACCCCCTCTCCCACAGTTCTTGTTAAGAGACAATAAATCTATTTATTTGCATTCAAAAAGTGACTGGCACCCATCATTTCATCTTGCATTACGCCCACCATGCCTGGTAACCCACTCTACGAGGATGGATGTCAGCTCTCCCTGACTCTGGAGGTCATCATCAGGCCTCTAGAGGTCCGGGAGGCAGCTACAGTAGGTTTGCAGTTGTGCCATACTCTTTCCATTTTCAGATGATGAATTGAACAGTGCTCCATGAGATGTTCAAAGCTTCACAGAACAGCTGTATTTATACTGAGATTAAATTACACACAGGTGGGCTCTATTTACTAACTAGTTGTTAATTGGTTCCACTATATTTTAGTTAGGGGTATCAGATTAAAGGGGGCTGAATACAAATGCACACCACACTTTTCAGAAATGTATTTGTAAAAAATTCTGAAAACCATTTATCCTTTTCCTTCCACTTCACAATTATGTGCCACTTTGTATTGGTCTATCACATAAAATCCCACTAAAATGCATTTACGTTTTTGGTTGTAACATGACAAAATGTGGAAAATTTCAAGGGGTATGAATACTTTTTCAAGGCACTGTATCTGTGGGCCCCCTCTAGAACAGCCATTCTAAATTAGGGTTTTGTGGAACCCTAGGGCTCTTCCAGGGGTTTTAAGGGGTTCCTTGAGCTGTGGCTAATTGAACTCCCATTTGATGGTGCCTCCATAGCTCCTGGTCCAATGCCACTTGGCACAACCAACAGCATTACATCAATAACATTCTGGCAACCACTGTACAGTGGGCATTCTTGCCGCTGACCACTCATTTCTCAATACTCCACGATGACTAATCTTAGCAGGGGTTCCCTGAGACCTAAAAACTATTTCAAGGGTTCCTTTGAGGTAAAAAGGTTGAGAACGCCTGCTCTGGAGGCTGGAAATCACTGTAGTAGACATTGCAACTACAATGATCTCTACTAGCTTCCAGGTCCAGGCCGAGCAGCTGTCCTGCTGCTTTTTGAAAACATGAGGTTGTTTGTGTGGCATGGGTGCTATTCAGAGAACCTTTCACATTTTCTCAAGTATGCAAAACATTTTTGAATTGGACGAGGTAGAGAAGCGGGGAGGTGACTATCTCCACCTTGTCCAATATAATTATTCGTACCTGGAACTTATCTTTAACATATAAATTTAAAACAATGTGTAAGCTCTTGCACATTATGGTTGCAGTTGCCACTCCATCCATCCTCCCTGCCCTTTCATCCAGGGACCTGCGGTGAGGTCAGTGGCTGGTGAGGCACTGGCTAGTATCAGATACACACAGGTAACATATGCCGTGATTGTTAGAGCGAGAGCAATAATTCTAGCACTAGACCTCCTCTGTAACTCTAAACATGTAATCTGTAAGAAATTTGAAAGCGTCGCCTATGGAGATTTTTAAGTACTGAAGTTTGAAATTCCACGAGTGTGCGCAATTTTAAAGCGTGACATGTTAGGTATCTATTTACTTGGCGTAACATCATCTTTCACATTATACAAAAAATCGGGTTATCTTTAGTGTTTTTTTTTTGCAATGACCCCCATTTTATTCCCTACGGTGTCTGCTAAAACAATATATATAATGTTTGGGGGTTCTGAGTAATTTTCTAGCAAAAAAATGATGATTATTACATGTAGGAGAGAAGTGTCAGAATTGGCATGGGTGGCAAGGGGTTAATTAACATAAGTAATATTCAAATAATCATTATAGATTGTTTTTAAGGTAATTTACTATATTTTCAAAAACTGTACTCAAGCAAGTGGCTTAACGGAGAAATTACTGAAGTTTGAAGTTATAACTCAAACCAGTATTTTCACAGTAAATAGATAAATAATAAATTATTATGTTATAACATATAGCATATAAATACTATATTTTTCACACCATAAGATGCACTTTTTTCCCCCCAAAAAATGGGGGAAAATTTCTCTGCATCTTATAAAGCGAATACTGACCTGAGGAGGAGAGAGGACAGGATGTGAGGCTCATCCTGGCAGGGGCATACCAAGGGGGAGCGGGGGGAGGTTGTCCACCCTGGGTGCCAAAACATGGGGGGGTGTCAGTGGCGTCACTATGGGGGTGCGCCAGAGGTGACACCATCCCGAAAACAGCGAGAGCCCTGGCTTTTTTTTCAGCCGGAAGACTCGGAACACTCCTTCCACAGGCAGCTGCTGCTGCAAACTATGTCCCCAGTCCTTCTTCCTAGCTGCTGCCCGGGTGCATCTGAGGCTGAGAGCCAGCCAGCCAGCCAGAGGGGGTTGTGCATTGTAATGGCAGTGTCCTCTGCTGCCTGAGGTGAGCTGGTGATAAGGGGGTGGGAGGTGAGGGCTGGCATGGTATACACTGCCCAGTCACCCGAGCTGTTGTGATAGAAGAGGCTGAAGGGGCGTTTGTGTCTGCCCTGCCACCCTGAGCTGATCTAGGAAGGGGGGAGGTTGCTGTGTCCACCACCCAGGTATAGTGTAGCTGAGTTGATTTGATGGGGGGGTGGGGTGGTATTGCTGTGTGTCCACCAAACACCTATAGTAGTAGTATAATATTAAATATTTTAGTACACCATTTGGTTCAGAATATTTTTTATTGTTGTTTTCCTCCTCTAAAACATAGGTGCGTCTTATGGTCAGGTGCATCTTATGGTCAGGTGCGTCTGATGGAGCGAAAAATATGGCATATGATTTAGCTTGATTATAACAGTACCTTTTCAACAGCAGCAGATTCTCATTCTCCCTCTTAACTGTGTGAGAAAAACATAGGATTGTGGGTAAATCTTATACACATAAACCCATGTATTTCCTTGTAGTTAAGAGGGCTGGGCTGGAAGGGAGCATTTGTCTTTTAGACACATGCCCCTTCTATGACACTGCAGTGAGAGGCGTGCCTCCACTGCAGCATTTTTATTGGACAGCTGGGGCTAATGGTACTTTACCATTGGTCTAAGACTCCAAGCTGTCCATTGAGCTCAGTGCTTCTGACAAGAAGTGAGGAGAGGCACTGTGAGCTCAACCTCTCAGTCTGCTGCAAACAGAGTGTGCCAACTTGTATTTAAACTGGCCGCCCTGTATGTAGCTTCTGACAGGCTGCGCAGGAGCATCGTATCTCCAGGACTATAGGTCGTAGGAGCCCCACATTTTTACCAGTGGTGGGGTAGGACTGAGGCTACCTACCCTCCAAATTGGGGTCTCTGTGACCCCTGGTCGCTGAGCTACAAACCTCGAAGCTCGATTTTTTTTCTTTTTTTTTTTTAATGTTCATAGCAGATGAGGCTCTGGCCTCCCCTGACTGCACATCCCTGCTCTCATCCTCTCCCCATGAGAGAGCCACTGACAATGTAACAGGTCTATTTTCAGCATGCCAATGATGTGTCTGGATGTAAGCTCCTCCGGGGCTCTCTCTTTAGAAAACCCACAATTTTCTGTAAACCATGTGGCCTGGGTGTATTCTGAATGATATGTTTATTTATAAACTAAAAATTTGACATAAATTGTAAATAATAAAAAAAAAAATAATAAAAAAAAACTCAAAAAAATATAAAACAGTAGTTTGAAACCATGATACTTTACCTTTAAATGGGTTATTTTTGATACCATGTTTTATTTAATTAATTTAATAAATAGGTAATAAACAGTACTTTTTATTAAGTGAACAAAAGTATATTGTTTAACCCTGCTGGGTTCCAAATCTCTGGCAGAATTTTTCTATCAAGAATGTACTGTATAAACCCCATTCTTTTGGCTGGGAAATGAGGTCTGGCATCAGTTTTAAGGACACACTTTTTTTGTATGTATTTTTTAAAACATATTAAAAATGACATTAACTTTGTATTAAAAAAGCATGCACAGTTTTTGAATAAGGTGTTAAAATTTTTTCATGCTTTAAAGCGGTTGTATACCCGCACAAATTTATTTAAATTTTTTTAAACCTGTAATGCCCCGTACACACGATCAGACATTGATCGGACATTCCGACAACAAAATCCATGGATTTTTTCCGACGGATGTTGGCTCAAACTTTCTTTTGCGTACACACGGTCGCACAAAGTTGTCGGAATTTCCGATCGCCAAGAACGCGGTGACGTCAAGCACGTACGACGAGACTAGAAAAGGCCATTTCAGAACCAAGCGCGGCACCCTTTGGGCTCCTTTTGCTAATCTCGTGTTAGTAAAAGTTTGGTGAGAGACGATTCGCGCTTTTTCAGACTCGTGGTTTTCAGATCGTTTTCTGCGGTTCAGTTTGTGCTTGTGGGTTTGTATCTGCTCTTCAGTGCGTGCAAGCAAGCTACGCGTGACTTTGTCATTGTGTTCTTGTTCGTTCGTTACTGTTTTTCAGGTCACTCTTCACAGGCCTTGCTGTTCTTCAGTGCGTTCTGTTACTTCGTTCTGAGCAGCCGACCGTTTTCTAGCCATGTTGCGTATACGTACTCTTCGTAGCGTTCGTGCTGTGCGGAGGCTTGGTGTTGGGGTCCTGACCTTGACACAAGTCCAGTCCATGAACAGGATGGGAAGGACATGGACCAAGAATTGGTTGCTTCAGCGTGACCAGTTCTGTCATATGCCTTTGCTCCGTGAGATCCGTGAGAATAATCCTGACGATTTCAGGAACTTTCTCCGGATGACGGACCCCGTATTTCAATGTTGGCTTTGCTGACCCCCTATGTCAGCAGGCAGGATACCTGCATGAGGCAAGCCATCACTCCGGAGCAGAGGCTCGTCGCCACCCTGCAGTACTTGGCGACGGGGAGAAGCCTGCAGGACTTGAAGTTCTCGACAGGCATCTCCCCCCAGGCTCTGGGGATCATTATCCCAGAGACCTGTTCTGCCATCATCCAGGTCCTGCAGAAGGAGTATATTAAGCTAAGATTTTTATCCTTTAATATCACATTTTATTGCATATAATGTTTGCTAATATATTGTATTTCTTTCCTTATTCCCTAATTACCATGATTGTAATATGCTGTGAATGTCCCCTTTCTCCTCATGCATGCTGGATTTTTATGTCATTATTTTTGTTGTCCTTCATACGTATTTGCCTTTACTTACCTCCCCAGCATGGTCTCCTGCCCTATATTCACCTCATGTAGTCACTTAACAATGTATTTTATCAGCTCCATAGTAGTGCTTTACCCCAAACATCCCTAAAATTTTTTGAAATGTGATTGGTGCTTCAAATTCAGGCAGAGTGCCAGAGGCTTTTTTTGGGGGGTCCCCAAATCATTTGGAACCCTCCCTCCCCCCAACTGCTAAGTCAGTTGATAACAATTCTCTATCTATCCTCAATCATCTATCTGCTGACTTTGCCAAACCCATACACACTATACCCATCTCTTTTGTGGTCAGATTTATGGATGGATTCCCCAAAGCATGTAGTGCAAGGGCCTGCCTGTATACTTTCAAATGGTACTGTTTAAAGTTTGGGTATCCTATTATTATCTTGATAGGTAATAGCAGAATGTCCAAATGTGCTAAAATGTGTACAGTGTGTATTTATATCTTTGTATTATGACACTTCTTACCTGTCCAGTGGGCTGTCAATAATGTAACTAAGGAGAGTCTGTTCAAAGTAATACACATTATATAGGCCTTTTATCTCTGAATGAAGTGGAGAGGGTTACCTGTCCAAGAGATCCCCCCCCATAATGTTAGAAATGGCCCATGGGGGGGGGGGGGGTAAATCTGATAGGTGTACCTTATACTTTGGTCTTTAAAAATTCCCATAAATAAATGGTATCTTGATGTTGGCCAAGAATGTTTGTGTCTAATCTGCTTTCCATGTTTATGTGCAAAAAGACTAATTTTTTTTTTTGTTTTACTCCACAGTTTCCTTCCACGTCACAGGAATGGCAGACTGTGGCCTCCCACTTTGCCCAGCGGTGGGACTTTCCTAACTGCGGAGGGGCAATTGATGGGAAACACGTCCACATCATCCCACCACCCAACTCGGGGTCGTACTATTATAATTATAAGGGGTTCAATAGTATTGTGATGTTGGCGGTGGTGTCGGCTACTTATGAATTTCTGTATGTGGACGTGGGGAAGAATGGCCGGATGTCTGATGGTGGAGTCATCGCCCAGACGGAGTTCTACAGGTGTCTCCAGAATGGCAGCTTGGACTTGCCACCTCCAGAAGACAATGTGGAAGGACTCCCATTCGTCTTCGTTGCGGATGAAGCTTTTGCGCTGGGGGACCATCTTATGCGGCCATTCCCGATACCCTCACCCCGGACCAGAGGATTTTTAATTACCGGCTGGCCAGAGCCAGAAGAGTGGTGGAGAACACGTTTGGAATCATGGCCAGCCGGTTCCACCTATTTTTTACACCCATACATATGGCGGAGTACAAACTGAATCACATTATCCTGGCGTGTTGTGTTCTACACAACTTTTTACGGCAACATTCTGCCAACTATGCTGGCTCAGTTGGGCCTGAGGCCAGAATTCAAAATGAACCAACCCTGACGGCGCTTGAAAGTGGCCGTCCTGGCTTGCCCCCCCTGAGTGCCCATGATGTCCGGCTAAGATACCTTGAATTCTTTGCGGGTAGGGGGGCTATCAATATGCCAAACAATGTGTAAAACCTTTTTCAAATTAAAAAAAAGCAAAACTTTGGTGACATTTACTGCTTGTGTTTGTTTTAGCTGACCCTGACAGAAATGTGGTGAGTCCTGAAAATGGCGTGATTGTGTAACCTTACAAAGCACTGTTGGGTGTTATTTACTAAAGGCAAAGACACTTTGCACTACAAGTGCACTTGAAACTGCACTTGTAGTGCAAAGTGGATTTGCCCTTAGGAAATAACACCCACTGTCACAGAAAACAGCAATTAGAGCACCACAAAAGTGTTGTAGCGTTGAGACAATAATCCACACATTCTTGATTAACAATCTTTTTTAAACCTGCACAATCACATGTGCATTTAGAAATATATGAACGAGTAATGTGCCCATGAACATGAAAGTTCACATTTAGAAATGGATAACAGTTAAGAAAAGCACATGGAGCAGCACGAACGTAATAAACATAAAAAGAATCGGAACACAGCACAACTACTTACTTTTTTGCAGCACTCTCCAGATCTTTCTGTACTGCTCATGCTCTCTTAATTTGAGGTCCGACCACCGTTTCCTGAGCTGATCTTTCGATCGTCGTACCCCGAAATTCCGGTGCAGGCTCTTGACCACTTTCGCCATGATCTTGGCCTTTCTGACATTGGGGTTGGGGTAAGGTCCATACTTTCCGTCATAGTCGGCCTTCTTCAGGATGTCCACCATCTCCAACATCTCCCTAAAGGACATATTTGATGCCTTAAATCGTCTCCTTCTGGATCTAGACGTTTCAGGCTCTGGGCTTTCCTCCTCCTCATTGCTATAATTAGCACGCACCTGCTGTGTCTCCGCCATGTGCTCTTCCCCCACTGCGCCGAACGAAAAGGGGCAGGGAATAGACTAGAAAGAACGTCAGGGGCGGGCGGAGTTACACGCATGCGCAGTGCGTATAAAGCGTAACACGCGTGCGTAGTACGTACGATCTGTGAGCGGAGAAAGGAGTATCGGAGGCGCCGATCGTGATAAGGAAAGTAAGATCTAAACTTGGGCCTATATTGATTCTAGATTGAGGCCTATATTGTAACAAGATTAGGAGAGTTTAGCCTGACATTAGGGTTTGTCTTGTGTTGTGTCTTGCAGATAAAATGGATGGCTTCAATGACCACAACTTCCCCCCCCTGTTCATAGACAAGTACAGGTAGCTGCCCTGTCTGTGGCAGGTGAAACATCCACATTACAATAATAAACAAAAGAGGCAGACAGTGCTGGAGAGACTGCTGGAGTTGGTGAAGCCGGTGGTCCCCACGGCAACCATCCCCTATTTAAAAGCCAAAATTGGTGGCCTGAGGAGCACTTATCTTAGGGAGCGCAAGAAGGTCACGGATTCCCAGAGATCAGGAGCAGGAGCAGATGACATTTATGTCCCCAGGCTGTGGTACTATGAGAGACTGCGATTTCTGTCAGACTAGACTGGAGTCAGGGAATCCCTCTCAACCCTTCCTTCCACTCTTCCTTCCACCCCAGCTGAGGCTTCCGATGTCCAACCTGGGACTTCCAGCCAGGAAGAAGTGGAGGAGCCCAGCTTGAGCCAGGTATAGCATTCCTCTACAGATTTCTGGACAATAAATAAATGATGTTTACTAGATGTTATTATTGATCACTAATTGCTGATTTAAGAAAGTGTTTTACATATCAATAGACAGTAGTGGCCAAAAATAATTGGGACAAGAATGAAAAATGCTGGGCTCTGAAGGATAGTCTGTTATATTTGTTAACATTCAATTTGCAACAATCATGAGCTGAAAATTGTGTGTGATTGATGAATAAAAAACTAAAACTATGTCCCTTTTTCATACACAGGAAGACCTCAGCCAGGACGAGGTTGTGGAATGTGCCACACAGGAGGAGGCTGTGGAATGTCGCAGCCAGGAGGAGGCATGGGTTAGTGGCAGCCAGGAGGAGGCGGGGCTAAGTGGTAGCCAGGAGAAGCCTGGGCCCAGTCGTAGCCTGACCGAATCGCAGGTTCCTCCCCTCCGCCTTCCATACAAAAGACCCAGGAAGGGGAGTCACGTTCAGGATTCAGCACTCAGGCTTATTCAGGAGGCTTCTGCGTCCCTCAGAGCCACCCCCACTCCTGAAGAGGCCTTTGCCTGCATAGCTGCCACCAAACTGCAGGCCAGGCAGGAGAGTCAACGCAAGCTGTGTGAGAACCTTCTGTATAAAGTCCTAAGTAAGTGGCGAAATCACATCCAATACCCACCTGAGTGAGTTAGCCCATCCCCCTCCTCCTGCTGCCACAACTCCACCACCACAGCCACAGTGTGGAAGGAAGCGTGGAAGGAAGACCAGAGAGTGATGGCCCTGGGTTCAGTCTGGTCTGACAAAAGATGCAGTCCCTTGTATGACCACAGCCTGGGGACACAGATGTCATCTGCTGCTTTCCGGATCTCTGGGACTTCTGGACCAGACTGCACTCCCTTAGATAAGGACTCCTCAGGCCACCAATTTTGCTGGAAAAGAATTGATGTGTGCCCTGGGGGCCAAAGGCTTCACCAATTTCTGCTGTTTCTCCAGAGTTGCCTCCCTCTTTGTTTGTGTGTTTTCCTTAAAAAAAAAAAAAACAGTTTGTTGGTGAGGAGGCAGGTAGATTTCAAAATACAATGTAAAATTCACAAGGGACACCAACACCAAACAATCTCATTGAGATTAAATAATACAAGATATCAATGGTGTTGTGGTAACTTGACACACAAAACACACACAAAAATATTCTGGAGTAAAAACCAAAAAAAAAGAAAAAAAAAAAAACAGCCTTGAAAAAAATACAAACCCCCCCAAAAAAATTAAACAAATCAAAATATATTGAGGGAATCCCGATAAATAATAAAGAAATAAGTTTGTGAGAAGTCTGTGTGAATATGAGCAGCAAAACTACTTAATTCTTCTCACATTATAAAGAAGAAGAGAGTGCGCTGTATTAAATTATTTAAAACATTGCAGCGTGACGAAAGTGCTGTATCCATTCCGAATGCTCATTTTACCAGACCGAGCTGTTCCGTCTCGGAATTTCTTCTGAGCATGCGTGGCACTTTGTGCGTTGGAACTGGCGACACACGGTCAGAATTGACGTTGTCGGAAAATTTTATCTCCTGCTCTCCAACTTTGTGTGTAGGAAAATCCAATGGAAAATGTCCGATGGAGCCCACACACGGTCGGAATGTCCGATAACACGCTCCGATCACACATTTTCCATCGGAAAATCCGACCGTGTGTACGGGGCATTAGGCAAAAGGCATAATGAAATACTTAAAGTAAAATGCTATTTGATTGAAACAAAAACAAAAGAATGAACAGTCTTGTGAACAAAAAGTGATGCAAAATGGTGCATTTACTTAAAAAAACACTATTGAGTCCTTGATGGAAAGAGAGCCAAAAAAGTTCATATGCTGAAAATGGTGCATCAATATGTCCCTCCACAGTGGTGCACAAGCATAACACCACAAGAAAAGTGCACGATAGGAAATAGGAAAGTGCCTCCACCTCTGTACACACTGCCGCTTACCAGCTGTAAGTGATCTCCTATTACGGGAGATCAAATGCGCTTGTGGCTTTTTCCCCCTCCTTGGGTCTCTATACAGTGCGCCAATGCTCCCAACGTCATCACCATATATAAATCTTCATGTACAGATGCATTCCATAGATCATTCACCAGGACAGCAAGTAGGGGGCCATTCCCTAAGGACACCACAGTTATCATTTAACATCTGACAAAATGTTTTAACCATTCCTCATCTTCACCTTGATGTTCCTTTTTAAAGTTAGATTTTTTATTTAGAGATGTTTAACATTTACAAAGAAGGGCACAAGGACATGGAGACAGTCTTCTGCACTGTCCAGGTTAAAGTATTTGCCATTAGTGATGCTCAGGCACTGATATCATCACTAATGGCAAATACTTTAACCCGGCACTGTGAGTGGCCGGAGCCGCGATGTCATCACTCGGAGAGACTTCTTTCCAGCAAGGACCTTCGCCTTCACAGTGCATGCGCAACTGACTTCAGCGGCTGCATGCAAAGTGAATATCTCCTAAACTGTACAGGTTTAGGAGATATTCATTTTACCTATGGGTAAGCCTTATTATAGGCTTACCTGTAGGTAAAAAATACAAAAAAAGGGTATACAACCACTTTAAATGTATTCAATTTTTTAATTTGCACAGCATATCTCTGTTTGGTGGGGCAGGAAATCAAATTTTTGCCTTTTTCAGTTAGGTAACACATACAGACCTTACTTCTCTCCCAGCCTGTGACTGGACAGTGAAATGAGAAGCAGCAGACTGATAAGCTAATCTCTGCTGACGCTTCATGTCCTCATGCTCCTTGTTAATGCAGCATCCTGGGGTTTAGTCAGGGTACTCCTCACAAATTTACTTGCCAGGAGTAGTTACCCTG
Source organism: Aquarana catesbeiana (assembly GCF_042186555.1). Classification (NCBI taxonomy): domain Eukaryota; kingdom Metazoa; phylum Chordata; class Amphibia; order Anura; family Ranidae; genus Aquarana; species Aquarana catesbeiana. Next base: position 173,121,184 of record NC_133335.1, on the reverse strand, counting down.
GTCAATTGCTAGAGATCCATTGATTTATCCCTAAGTTTGGCCTGGTTGCACTTTCCTCTTCTACTGCTAGGTGGCCTGGTACTTTGTGGTACTAGATACGAGAAGGGCAACCCAAGGTCAGGTTATGGGTATATAGGGGTATCTCAGCCAATGGGCAGGGGTTTTCTTGAATCCCTTGGCCTGCTGGGAGAACCTATATATTTGGGTGAGGTCAGGTGATCTGTGCCATCTGGACGGCTGTCTGGGTGGACGTGTGTTGTACGCCCCGGGCTGCTAGGCCGGAGATTTGGCCTATCCCAGGGCATCTGGCTGATTAGGCTGTGTGAGGGCTATCCAGAAGTAAGGGAGCAGCGCAGGGTTGGGATTGTGGCTTGCAGTCCAATCAGAAGTGACGGTTCTGCTGGCCGGAGAACCTGTCAGTGGTTGGAGGTAGAAGGAAAAATATCGCCACAAAGGGACCAACCACTTTTACCAGGGACCACAGTGAGTAACTGAAGCAAGTTCCGGAGTAGCATTCTCACCGAATGGGCACGGTAGAGAATCTGGAAACGTCAGGTGGTCATCAAGTCAGGGACCCAACCAGCGGAGGTGACACTTGCAGAGCAGCCTTGTGAGTCAAGCCAGGGACCTCGCCGGTCAGCAGGGGTGAAGCTTGAGAAGTATCTGGAGTGCCAAGCTAGGGACCCAGCAGGAAAGCGTGGGTGGCGCTTGAGGGGATACCACTGCAAAGAATAGAGGAGCTCAAGGAATTCAGAGTCAGTGAATCAGAGGGTCTAGTGAGAGACCAGTAGCTCAGTGTTGAAGAACTACAAGGGGCAGTTGTAGTGAAGCTGAAGGGACTGTTAGGTTTGCGTTAGGAACTGTTAAAGACTGTTGCCATAGGAAACAGTATTCCTGCATGTGCAGATGTGGTACCTTGCTGGAGCCTTTCCCTGCACGGCTGTCCTCCTATTGAAGTCTTGGATTCTGCCAATTGAATTTACAACTACTTAAGGGTGTCCTGGCCCTAACCCTCTTTCACCCTTAAAATATAAAAAAGTCTGTTAAGAGAAATAAAACCTCTTTTACATCCAAGAAGTGTCTGGTGCCCAATAACTTTATCCACATTGCACCCACTATGCCTCACAACCCACCACATACAGAAGGATGTAAGCTATCTTTGACCCTGAAGGTTTTCATTAGACTGGAGGAGGCTAAAGACTTTGCTATATTAACATATGAGCACTGCAACACAACTGTCTGGCTTTGTTTGTTGCTTCTCTCTCCCCCAGTCTGAACTCTGCTATACAGTGCACTGCAAATTTAGGTACCTACACTGCTTGCATATAAAAGATAGATCATAGAGGCTGTGCCTACTTTCACTACATTGGCGTGAGAAAATGATTCAGGTAGGGTGACTATCAATTTGTCAATGCTAATTCACAAGCTTGTAGAACCTGGTCACGCTCAGTCCTGCCCACTGTTTTCTGGATTGACAGCACTGCCCCTGTTGCGGAAACGTTCCCACTCTGCAGTGCCTGGGAGGGGAATAGTGTGAGACTCTGCTAGGGACATTAAAAGAACTTTTTTGTTCTCTTTATGAAACTTGTGCATCACATAGCAACTGGATTTGGGACTTGTCTAGACTGTCTCTCAGGAGACTTTAGTACTTTAAAATGTTTTTGCGATACGACAATGCGTTACTTTAGAAGATAGGACTGATGTGACAGACTTTTGCGGTACAAGAGAAGGACATTGAAACAAAATAGTACTAAATAGATTTATTACAAATTATTAAAAAAATCTTTTTCAAATAAAATCAGTTCATAATAAATAAAATAAAAATGCCATAAATCTTTCCCCTATTTTGTAGATGCTATGACTTTTGCGCAAACCAATCAATATACGCTTATTGTGATTATTTTTACCAAAAATATGTAGAAGAATATATACTGGCCTAAACTGAGGAAGGAATTAGTTTTTTTTATTTTTTGGGGGATATTTATTATAGCAAAAAGTAAAGAATATTGTTTTTTTTTTAAATTGTCACTCTTTTTTTATTTATAGCGCAAAAAATAAAAACTGCAGAGGGGATCAAATGCCACCAAAAGAAAGCTCTATTTGTGGGAAAAAAAGACATAAATTTTGTTTGGGCACAGTGTCGTGCGACCACGCAATTGTCAGTTAAAGCGAGGCAGTGCCGAATAGCAAAAAATTGCCTGGTCATTAAGGGGGCAAATCCTTCAGTTCCTTAAGTGGTTAATTGACAATTGCGCAGTCGTGCGATGCTGTACCCAAATAAAATTGATGTCCCTTTTTTTTCCCACAAATAAAGCTTTCTTTTGGTGGTATTTGATTACCTCAGCGGTTTTTATTTTTTGTGCTATAAACAAAAAAAGACCGACAATTTAGAAAAAAAGAATATATATCTTTTACTTTCTGCTATAAAACACACCCAATAAAAAATGCAAAAAATCTAAATTCTTCATAAATTTAGGCCAATGTGTAGTATGCTACATATTTTTGGGGAAAAAAAAAAAAAAATCCCAATAAATGTATATTGATTGGTTTGTGCAAAAGTTATAGCGTCTACAAACTATGGGATATTTTTATGGAATTTTTAAAAATATATTTATTTATTTTTACTAGTAATAGTGGCAATCAGCGACTTATAGCGGGACTGCGACATTGCGGCAGACAAAGCAGACACTAAAGGGTTGATTTATTAAAGGCAAATCCACTCTGCACCACAAGTGTACTTGGAAGTGCAGTCGCTGTAAAATGAAGGGAAGCTCTGCTGATTTTATCATCCAATCATGTACAAGCTAAAATGCTGTTTTTTATTTTCCTTGCATGTCCCCCTCAGATCTACAGTGACTGCACTTCCAAGTGCGCTTTCAGTGCACTTGCAGTGCACTTGTAGTGCAAAGTGGATTTGCCTTTACGAAACCCCCTAAGTGACACTTTTTGGGGACCAGTGACACCAATGCAGTGATCAGTGCTAAAAAATATGCACGGTCATTGTACGAATTACACTGGCAGGGAAGGGGTTAACATCCGGGGCAATCAAAAGTTTAAATGTGTCCCTAGGGAGTGCTTGCTAACTGTGTGGGGGTGCTTGTACTGTGGGAAGAGAGAGATTCATGCTCCTGCTTAGCAGAAAGACAGGATCTCTGTCTTCCCTTGTCACAGAATGGCAATCTGCCTTGTTTACATAGGCAGACCGCCGTTCTGCCTCTGTCGGAAATAATCGGCGGGTCCTGGCGGACATCGGGTCCACTGGACCCTCTGATTGGCTCCCGCTGTGTCCAATCACAGGATACAGAGAAATAAGAATCACCTACCTGTACATGATTCTGTCTGTAGGAGCTGCTGCCCGGCAGTACATATACATGGGGCAGCCGGCAAGTGGTTAATTTGCAAAATTAGTACTTACCACCCAAGTGTCCTTCATTTGAAACCAGATCTCTTTGTCCCTGATTCCTCCCCAGTTTTTCATCTTATGTATACACCGCTATAAAAAATACACTGTTCAACTAAGAAAAGTGTTCTGTTACAACCCTCCATTAAACTCCTATAGTCACGCATTTGGTTGTTTGTAAAGCCAGTACAAAGGAAACGTAGAAGTGAATAAAGCATGTGTAGATTGAACCAATCATTAACTTTTTTGTTAAGAGTGCACCTTGTTGTATGACCTTTGCATACATACCGTACTTTATACAAAAATGTGCCCTTCTCTTTCAACTCAGAAAGTTGGTAGGTATGTTTTTGGCTAGCTAAAAACTTTATAGCAAGATGCTTAGCAAAAACCTTGTAGGCAGGCTGGACCTCATATTGGTAGAGTGTGCAATGTATTTATATCATCTGTCTGCCTACATTTTGTCCCTCTCTTTATTCTAGCTTTTGTACATCTCTTGTTCTCATTACTTCAGACTCCCTGCTGCATTCCAAAATTAATATGTTTTCATTTGTGCATTTCAGTCTTGCCCTCCGCTGTCACATCAGTGGGAATCTCTTTTTTTTCTCCTACCCAGCAGAAGCTCCATTGCTTTTGCCATGGATCTGGCTGCTTGTGTTGACATTATCTTTAGATTGCTTATTTTCCTTCCAGCAGGGTCCAGTGTCATATAACCCGGCTTTCTTCTTAAACTCTAGGCTTTCTGCTGCCGTTCTTATACCATCTAAATGTCTTGAGGGCTGCGAGGCAGCTGACGACTCATTGAAGGCTCTGGGAAAAAGCTGAGACGATTTAACATGGTGAGAATGTGATAAATTTTCTGCGCTGCTGAAGAGCTAGGACATTTAAAAGTGATTCCGTTATAGACTTTTATATCGCAATCAAAGGGACCTGTCACCCATCTGTTGTCCTCACAGTTTCGGAATGACAGTGACAGACTGCTGACATAATTGAGCCCTGTTTCAACAGAACATCTACTACATGAAAGGAGTTGTCAGATGCTGTACGGGAGGCAATTAAGATGGTAGAATAGGCTGTGTTAGACCTAGTCTGCCAAAGTTTGCCCTGTGTATGGTTGGAAAGTGAATCTATGCCACCTGTCATTATCTGTTATATGACATCTTTTGAATGGATAGCATGGAAGGTTCACATATAAAGTAAAGACATAGTACATGTATACATACACAATTAAAGTGTACACAATATCTTTGGTTAAGATTGGATAATGTAAGGAAGGATGAGAACCCCTGTCTGTTTTTTATTGCTCTCATCTTCTCCGGCCACGAGAGAGCTACTGACAATGTAACAGGTCTATTTTCAGCATGCCAATGATGTGTCCAGATGTAAGCTCCTCCTGGACTCTCTCTTTAGAAAACCCACAATTTTCTGTAAACCCTGTGGCCTGGGTGTATTCTGAATGATATGTTTATTTATAAACTATGAATTTGACATAAATTGTAAAAAAAAAAAAGGAATAAAATAAACTAAAAAAAATATAAAACAGTAGTTTGAAAACGTATAACGCTAAAAACAAAATAAAATGCCACAAAACCATGATAGTTTACCTTTAAATGGGTTATTTTTGATACCATGTTTTATTTAATTAATTTAATAAATACGTAATAAACAGTGCTTTTTATTAAGTGAACAAAAATATATTTTTTAACCCTGCTGAGTTCCAAATTTCTGGCTGAATTTTTCTATGAAGAACATACTGTATAAACCCCATTCTTTTGGCTGGGGAATGAGGAGGTCTGGCATCAATTTTCAGGACACACTTTTTTTGTATGTATTTTTTAAAACATGTTAAAAACTAAATAACCTTTGTATTAAAAAAACATGCACAGTTTTTGAATAAGGTGTTAAAATTGATGGAGAACATTTGCATGCTTTAAATCTAATTTATCCAATTTTTTAATTTGCACAGCATATCTCTGTTTGGTGGGGCAGGAGATCGGATTTTTGCCTTTTTCAGTTAGGTAACACACATACAGATCTTATTTTCTCCCAGCCTGTGACTGGACAGTGAAAGGATAAGCAGCAGACTGATGAGTAAATCTCTGTCACTCTGCTGACGCCTCATGTCATCATGCTCCTTGTTAATGCAGCGCCCTGGGGTTTAGTCAGGGAGCTCCTCACAAATTCACTTGCCAGGAGTAGTTACCTTGGTCAATTGCTAGAGATTGATTGATCTCTCCCTAAGTTTGGCCTGGTTGCTCTTTTCTCTTCTACCACTAGGTGGCCTGGTACTAGGGGGTACTAGATACAAGAGGGGCAAACGAAGGTCAGGTTATGGGTATATGGGGTATCTCAGCCAATGGGCAGGGGTTTTCTTGAATCCCTTGGCCTGCTGGGAGAACCTATATATTCGGGTGAGGTCAGGTGATCTATGTTCTGTTCCAACTAGGAAGATTCCCCCTCTCTATTTGTTCTGGTCAGCATTGCCACTGGGATAGAAAGTGATAGGAAATCCAAAGTTTCACAATTATCACCACAACAAGAATAGAGGGCAGACCTTGCAGCAATGACACTCTCTCCATGACAACTTTCAAGAGATTTTTCCTTTCATTTTATGTTGCCACTTTCAGAGAGGAAATGAAAGGGCATGTCGCCAACAGGACACATAGAGGAAAATTAATCTGATGAGGGTTATAACCTATCCCTACTCTACCCAAAATTGAAAAGAAACGTTTTGGCATTACAATAACTTTCATGTATGATTTCTTCATGATCTGGAAGCTCACCTTAGGTGCTACACTGCTATAAAAAATAACAATTTTGTCTATTACTTGTCTTTATGAGGAAATGTAACAAAGATTTGTCAACTGCATTTCAGAATCACTGTGTACTCTAGGTAGAGATATTACTACATTATGATTATCCGTGATCTACTTTTGTGGTGTTTCTTCCTGTACCCATAAAAACAAAGAAGAAATGGGTTGAGGCACAGAAACGACAAGGGGCACAATGTCCTAATAGGAAAAAAATTAATATTTTAAAATGCCTTTAAGACCTGGACATGAGGCTGACAAATAAAGTTGATTCTGAAAGATTTGCCAGAAAGATACCAGATTTGCCATTTGCCAAGCCCTACTGCTAAACCACATCAAGTTAGCACCTCGGTAACCACTGGGAGTGTTTTAACTGGGCACTGAGATGGTTGAGCGAATCAATGGGGTGTGTTGTCCTTTTAAAAGGTTGGAAGAGTGACTGAGTGTTTTTTTCTATACTTCTCAAAATAAGTATTTCCCTGGATCACTTTTGGGCATGTTTGCTGTAAAAGCAAAACTACACTTAAAACAAAACAAAAAAATCATTGGGGGATGTGGGTAGGCCACAAATGCCATTTGAGGGGCAGTAGCTTGCCTAGCAGCCTTCCAAACGGTCACAATTACCATCAGATTGTCCCCATATTGACTTCAATGTATTTAAAAATCATCAATTGGACTTCTGAAAATAAGGTCAAACTGGAGTTTTTACCCAACACTAGCTGCCAGGTCTCCCCTACACAATCACTATTCTTCATTGATATTTCATTGTATCTTCATTCCAGCTTGTGGAGGATGCTAATGAGAAAAAGACCATACAAACTAATACAAATATATCTGGACTTTACTAAAAAGAAGCTTTTTAAACAACATAACCAAACTTTTCACCTGCAGGCTTTTTTTTTTTCTTTAGCTCACTTTGAAGTGCTTATTTTCCCCAACTCCATTAAGAAGACTTTAAGTATGTTTGTCAATGGCTCTACTTTCTCCAACAGAAGTAAAATTGGCCTGGGGAAAAGTGGAGAAAACTCAAAGGTAGGGAGTACGGGTAACAGGGTGCCTTGCTGGGGCCGGTAGCTTACTAAACCCCTGTTTTTTTAGACTAAACCCCTGTTTTTAAGGCATACTGTTAGACAGGTCAATTTGGTTGGTCGCAGGCTGGTCGGTAAGTAGAGCTTGGAATTTTCCTTGGATTTTTCCTTGGCCTTTTTTTGAAAAGTGGAGCAAATCCATGCAATCTCTCCAGACCAGGAGGAAAATAACTAAAGCTTAAATCTCAAATTTTTGTGGTCATCTTCCCCAGCTAAACTGTTCTCCGAGACCTTACAGCTGCTACATTCAGAGTTTGGATTGGCTTTACGTAACCTTTAGCTCTGCTATTGCAATTCATTTATTTGCATGGGTGGGTGTTTTTTTTTACAGTTAAATAAAGCATCCACTGTTATAGAGGCTTCAATTTTCTCTTCCTATGAGCGCCTCATGAATCTAGTCTACAAGAAAAAAACTTGCTAAAAAAAATTTGTACCCAAATTATATCTGATACCTTTCCACTAAATTACCTTTCCTGACACAGTATGACAGCATATACATATGGGTAGGCTCCGCCCCCTGCCCTATGTTAGGACCGGTTATACTATATAAGTAAGTCTCCTCCCTGCTTGCAGCATTCTCTTTTTTTTCCTCACTGCTACAGCCGGTTATGCTACTGCTGACAGCAGGATTTTTATTTTCTCCTCACCTTGCCGGATGCTTCTGGCCAAGCCGCACAGGTTCAAGCCTCTCCTGTGTCAAAGCTCCCCGCTGTACAGGCAGACATGAATGCCTATATGGGGGAGACCCCCCCCCTCAGGATCCAGGAAAGCAGAGGTGCAGGCATATGGTCTAGGAGAGCCATCTGAAAACATCAGCAAACAAGGAATAACTTTACAGAGCACCAGCAGCTTCGCCGGGTTGAGCAAGATGGCGGAAACGCCACTTCCGGTGGTCAGAATGGCATAGGAAGTCTCAAGAAACTACTTCCGGGTGTAGCAAGATGGCGACTGAGGCACTTCCGGTCGTGGAAAGGACGTGATTGGCGGCTCAGGAAGCCACGGGAGGAGACTCACCCACCCCTAGCAGTTAAATGACAGAGGAAGAGGAAGTGCAGTGCACAGCAAACGAAAGCACAAGTGCACCAGTGTAAACCTGTCGGGCACCACAGGAATCAAGTTTGGGAGACAGATAGGAGACGTACAAAGTCAAAGATTTCAGTATCAATGTTGTGACATATGACTGAATTAGCACTATCTGTAAATTCTATATACAAGATGAGCTCTCCTAGAGACCAGCCACGTATTCTAAGGTGAGGGCAGCTAGGTATGTGTGTCTATATGACATCCTAAAAAAGAGTGCATAAAACTGACAGTCTGTATGTAATCTGTTTCAGCTCCCATCAGCTGCAACACCCCTCCAAGAGCAAGGAGATGCGACAGCACCATAGCTCAAGCTCTGAGAGGTCGGCTACACACTCTAAAGCCCGCCAACAGAGCCGGTACAGAGTAGAATACACACAGCAGGAAGAGGAACCCAGAAATGAGCTCTGCAGCGCAGCGCGGATAAAGAGGCAGAGAAGGCTGATATTGTCTGGATGATCAGACAGATGGTCAAAGAGTCACTACAGGACTTGACGGCCACAACAAGTCAACCTAGGGGGAATAGCGAGGTCCTAACCGCGGCCCAAAGAGTAAGAGAACCATCCCCAGGGTCCAGTTCTGGAGAGGAATCCCAGCAAGAAGACAGCAGTGTAGGGTTCAGATATGCCTCAGTACAACCTCTAGTGCAGGCAGTTAGAGAGGCACTCGAGTGGGAGGAAGAAGTGGTACAACCTGCTAAAGCAAGAAAGTATTATCCCCAGTTAAAGAAAGCAATACTCTCATTTCCTCTTATAGAAGAGGTGAAAGATGTCATTCAAGAAGAATGGGAGAAGGTGGACAGAATGTTATCACCATTCAACAGATTTAACAGAATGTACCCATTCAAGACAGAAGATATGCACTCATTAGAGACACCACCTCTAGTGGATGCAGCAGTCATGAGGCTTGCATGCCACATAACCCTCCCCATGGACAATGCAGTGTCCTTAAAGAACCCTTAGATAGGAGGATGGATGCAGACATGAAAAGAGCCTACACAGCAGCAGGCAATGCATGTAGACCGGTTTTGGCACTTGCATCCCTGGCCAAAGCCATTAGCGCGTGGGCATAAAGGATAGAGGCAGATCTGCAGACAGGTGCAGACATAGCAACAACCCTCAAACTGCTCAGCAATATCAAACACTCAGGCAATTTGTGAGCGAAGCAGCGATTGACTCTTTGCGCTGCTCAGCAAGGGCCATGCAATAGTCTGTAATGGCGAGGAGAGCGGTATGGCCCAAACCATGGACGGCGGATATCTCATCAAAAATTAATTGGTATCGTATCCCATTTGACGGAACTGCCCTGTTTGGGAATAAAATGGAAACAGCAATTTCAAAAGTCACTGGAGGCAAATCAGGTATGCTCCTACAGGATGTGAAACCAAAGCAGAGATGCTTCCCAGGAAGAAAGCAGTACCCAAATAAAGTATAAGACTTTAGGCCTTTTAGGCCTCTCAAAAAATATAGAAAAAGTGGGAAAACACCCCAAACAACGGTGGCTCGTATACCAAAGACAGGGACGGCTTCTGCACAACAGAAACCCTTTTGAAAATGTCTCCGTCCAGATAGGGGCAGTAGGTGCCAGGTTACGCAGATACGCCCATGTCTGGATGGAGCGAGTCAAGAAACCCTGGGTCACAGACGTGGTCCAGTCTGGACATCATTGGAAATTTCTATCCCTTCCCATAATCCCCCATTTTTCCCCCACATGGTTACCATGTGACCAGCAAAAGGTGCGGGTGATATTCGAATACGTACAAACTCTGCTACAGAAGGACGCGATAGAGCCAGTGCCAATACAGAAGCAAATGCAAGGTTTCTATTCACCACTTTTCTTAATTCAGAAAAAGACAGGCGACTTAAGACAAGTCCTAGATCTAAGAGACCTGAACAAGACAATCTCGGTCCAGAGATCAGAATGGAATTTTTGCAATCTGTGACACCTCACAAAGGGAGATTGGATGTTGTCTCTCGACCTGAAGGATGCATACTTGCACGATCTGGTGAATTCGCATTTCCATAAATATCTATGGTTTGCAGTGTCAAACCAGCATTTTCAGTTTGTGTGCCTACCATTTGGTCTGTCAACCTTGCCCAGCACTTTCTCCGAAGGTGCTGTTACCAGTAATAGCCATTTTACGTAGACAAGGCCTACAAGCCTGTCATTATTTAGACGATATCCTGCTGGTGGCAAGAAGTTTGCAGGTCTTGTTAGACCATTGACAAATACTGATCAACGCCTTACAAGAGTTCGACTGGGTCATCAATTGGGAAAAAAAGTTAATTGGAACCTACACGGAGGCTACTGTTTTTGGGTGCGATTCTCGATACCCACAGAAACACAATAGAACTCCCGAGGGAGAGGATGGTAACCCTCCTGACCAAGTTAGAAGAAACATCAAAGATGACTTATCTCTCAGCATCATGCTGCCTCAGTCTCCTGGGGATACTGCCTGCAACAATCCCGATGGTCAGATGGGCCCATTGGAGGATAAGGGAATTCCAGAAAGGCTTCCTCAACCAATGGCGAAAACAGTCAGTCCGACAAAAAATTTGTCTAACCCTGGAAATGAGAGGGTCCCTGGTGTGGTGGTAGAATCCAGCAAATCTCCGCAAATGCCATCAACTAGTATCAGATCCACCACAAGTGATCAAGTCGGATGCCTCAGCATCAGGATGGGGCTCCCACTACAATTGTCTCCTAGCCCAGGGCAGATGGAGACTAGGGATGAGCCGAACACCCCCCGGTTCGGTTCGCACCAGAACCTGCGAACGGACCGAAAGTTCGCACGAACGTTAGAACCCCATTGACGTCTATGGGACTCGAACGTTCGAAATCAAAAGTGCTCATTTTAAAGGCTAATTTGCATGGTATTGTCCTAAAAAGGTTTTGGGGACCCGGGTCCTACCCCAGGGGACATGTATCAATGCAAAAAAAACTTTTAAAAACGGCCGTTTTTTCGGGAGCAGTGATTTTAATGATGCTTAAAGTAAAAAAAAAAAAGTGAAATATTCCTTTAAATATCGTACCTGGGGTGTGTCTATGGTAGGCCTGTAAAGTGGCTCGTGTTTCCCGTGTTTAGAACAGTCCCTGCACCAAATGTCATTTTTAAAGGAAAAAATCTCATTTAAAACTGCTTGCGGGTTTAATGTCATGTCGGGTCATGGCAATATGGATGAAAATCAGTGAGACAAACCGCATGGGTACCCCCCAGTCCATTACCAGGCCCTTTGGGTCTTGTATGGATATTAAGGGGAACCCCGCACCCAAATTAAAATAAGGAAAGGCCCTATATACTCTGAACAGCAGTATACAGGCGGTGCAAACAAGACAGGGACTGTAGGTTTGTTGTTAAGTAGAATCTCTTTGTAATTTTGAACGGGTAAATTTTTAAAGCGTTTAGCTCCAGCCAAAAAATCTTTTTTAAGCTTTTTGGAAAACATAGGGAAGGGTTATCACCCCTGTGACATTTGTTTTGCTGTCTTTCCTCCTCTTCAGAAGATTTCACCTCACTTTTTGTCCCAATGAAAAATGTTTTTTGAAAATTTGGGTTTTTTGTGGAACAAGGATTGGAAAGCATCAGTGGAAAGGAGAAATTGTTTTCCCATATTAACTCTTACAGGAGAGAATTTCCCTTCCTAGGGGTAGATTTCATCTCACTTCCTGTTGTCTCCTTCCGTTTGCAAGTAGGAGTCGTTTGTAAGTTAGATGTTTGAAAGTAGGGTCCTGCCCTATATACTCAGCAGAAATTTGGGCCTTAGGTGTTGCTGTGGCCACAACACTGTAAGCCCTCACAGGGCCCTGCTGTGAAATATTAGATCAAGAATTGTAATTACATGCCCCTGTTGAACAGGAGCTGAAAAATTAGGCCTTAGGCACTGGTGCTGGTGCCACAACACTGCAACCCCTTACAGACACTCTAGTTGGAACGCAGGAACGAGCCCTGCTGCAAAGTATTGCATCAAAAATTGTAATTACACACCCCTGTTAGACAGGGGCAGAAAAATTGGGCCTTAGGCACTGGTGCTGGTGCCACAACACTGCAACCCCTCACAGACACTCTAGTTGGAACGCAGGAACGAGCCCTGCTGCAAAGTATTGCATCAAAAATTGTAATTACACGCCCCTGTTAGACAGGGGCAGAAAAATTGGGCCTTAGGCACTGGTGCTGGTGCCACAACACTGCAACCCCTCACAGACACTCTAGTTGGAACGCAGGAACGAGCCCTGCTGCAAAGTATTGCATCAAATATTGTAATTACACGCCCCTGTTAGACAGGGGCAGAAAAATTGGGCCTTAGGCACTGGTGCTGGTGCCACAACACTGCAACCCCTCACAGACACTCTAGTTGGAATGCAGGAACGAGCCCTGCTGCAAAGTATTACATCAAAAATTGTAATTAACACGCCCCTGTTAAACAGGGGCTGAAAAATTGTGCCTTAGGCACTGGTGGTGGCGCCCAGAACCAAAAATGTTCTTACAAGCTATCAGCGTGATGATTGAGGAGGAAGAGGATAATTACTCAGGGATAGTCACTCAGCATCAGCATAGGCAGTCTTTGAAGGGATCTGAGATTTCAAAAAAAATTATTCGGTTACATCAGCATCAGGTGCTTGGTAGCTGGTGGTGATCCAAGACTCATTCATTTTTATGAAGGTCAGCCGATCGACCGAGTCGGTGGACAGACGCACCCTGTGATCGGTTACCACGCCTCCAGCAGCACTGAATGTGCGTTCCGAAAGAACGCTGGATGCAGGACAGGCCAGTAGCTCAATTGCATACTGTGCAAGCTCTGGCCAGTGATCCATCCTCAAGACCCAGTAACCCAGAGGATTTTCGGTGGGAAAGGTGTCCAAGTCTGATCTTGCCCCTAGGTATTCCTGCACCATGTAAAACAGACGCTGGCGATGGTTGCTGGAACCGATCATACCTTGGGGCTGCGGACCAAAAAATTGTCTGAACGCATCGGTCAGACGGCCACCTTCTCCACCGCTCCTTCTTTGACTGACCGAAGCCTCAGCAACACGTTGTCCAGAAACAGGAGTTTGTAACCTCCCAGTCTCTGGGAACGCATTGCACAGACCTTTCTGCAAGGCCTCCCGAAGATGTTTCATCCTCTGCTCCCTCTGCGATGGCAAGATAAGGTCCGCAACCTTACCCTTGTAACGTGGATCAAGGAGGGTTGCCAGCCAGTATTGGTCCTTCTCCTTGATACCACGAATACGAGGATCCTTACGCAGGCTTTGCAGGATCAGGGAGGCCATGCAGCGTAGGTTTGCTGAGGCATTCGGTCCGGAGTCCTCTGGGTCACTAAGGACGACAACGTCCGCAGCCACCTCCTCCCAGCCACGTACAAGTCCATGTGTTTCTTGGGACTGATCCCTTAAAGACTGCTGCTGATGCTGAGTGCCAGGCTCCACCTCCATACTGACACAATCTTCCTCCTCCTCCTCCTCCTCCTCGTCCTCTTCCTGTGTGATCGGCGGGCACGCAGGAACACTGTCTGGATAAAGGGGGCCTTGAGAGCTAAGGAAGTCCTCCTCTTCCTGCCTCTGTTCTGCCTCAAGTGCCCTGTCCATTATTCCACGCAGCGTGTGCTCCAACAGGTGGACAAGCTGGACAGTGTCACTGATGCATGCACTGTCACTGCTCACCATCCTCGTGGCCTCCTCGAATGGTGACAGGACAGTGCATGCATCCCTGATCATGGCCCACTGGCGTGGGGAAAAAAAACAAGCTCCCCTGACCCTGTCCTGGTGCCATAGTCGCACAGGTACTCATTGATGGCCCTCTGCTGCGTGTGCAGCCGCTGCAGCATGGCCACCGTTGAGTTCCACCTGGTGGGCATGTCACAGATTAGGCGGTTCTTGGGCAGGTTAAACTCCTTTTGGAGGTCCGTCAGCCGAGCACTGCCATTATATGACCGGCGGAAATGCACACAGACTTTCCTGGCCTGCCTCAGGACATCCTGTAAGCCTGGGTACCTGCCCAAGAACCGCTGCACCACCAAGTTAAGGACGTGAGCCAAACAGGGCACATGGGTCATTTGTCCCTGTCGGAGGGCAGAGAGGAGGTTGGTGCCATTGTCGCAAACCACCATTCCTGCCTTAAGTTGGTGTGGCGTCAACCACCTCTGAACCTGCCCCTGCAGAGCTGACAGAACCTCTGCCCCAGTGTGGCTCCTGTCCCCCAAGCACACCAGCTCAAGCACCGCATGGCATCTTTTGGCCTGCGTACTTGCGTAGCCCCTTGAACGACTACGGAGCACCGCTGGTTCCGAGGAAGAGGCCATGGAGGAAGAAGAAGAGGAGGGGGTGGAGGAGAGAGGTGTGTCACAATCAGCATTTTGGAGGCGTGGTGGCGGAACAACCTCCAACACTACTGCACCTTGTCCTGCATCCTTCCCAGCTGCCAGCAGAGTCACCCAATGTGCCCTGAAACTTAGGTAACGTCCCTGTCCATGCCTGCTGGACCATGAGTCAGCGGTAATATGCACCTTACCGCTGACCGCCCTGTCCAGCGAGGCATGGACATTGCCTTCCACATGCCGGTAGAGAGCCGGAATCGCCTTCCGTGAGAAAAAGTGGCGTTTGGGTACCTGCCACTGAGGAACCGCACATTCCATAAACTCACGGAAGGGGGCAGAGTCTACCAACTGAAAAGGCAGCAGTTGAAGTGCTAGCAATTTTGCCAAGCTAGCATTCAACCGCTGGGCATGTGGATGGCTGGGAGCAAACTTCTTTCGGCGGTGCAGCAGCTGGGGCAGGGAAATTTGCCTGGTACAATCTGACGTCGGTGTACCAAAAGCAGATTGCCCACAAGTACTTGGCTGTGACACACCTAATTCTACACCTTCATTCCTCTCACTGCAGGTCTCAGAGAGGACTGGAGGTCTAGTGGGGTTGGAAATCTCAGCTGATGAGGAGCAAGGAGAGATCCTCTTTGTTCTTTGGTGTGGGTCTTTTAGATACGCTTGCCAACGAACTGCATGGCAGGTCAACATATGTCTGGTCAAGCATGTGGTACCCAAGCGGGAGATGTTTTGGCCACGTGAGATACGCTTGAGACATATGTTGCAAATAGCAGCGGTGCGATCTGATGCACTCGTCTCAAAAAAGGCCCACACCAAAGAACTTTTTGAATAACGCGCAGAGACTGCAGCGCTCTGCACATGTGGAGCTTTGGGGTGTGATGCAGTCAATGTGCTGCCCTTAGGCTGGCCCCTGGAGGGCATCCTGCCTCGTTGGTGATGTGCCGCCTCCTCCTCCTCCTCCTCTCTCCTATCAGGCACCCACGTTGAGTCAGTGACCTCATCATCCCCTCCCTCCTCATCACTGGAGCAAACCTGGCAGTATGCTGCAGCAGGGGGAGCATGACTGCCAGATTGCTGTCCTTCTTGGGCACCCCCTCTGTCCGTGCTCATGTTACTGCCTTCATCGAGCTCAGTATCATCATCAGAGCCTTCCAAACGCTGGGCATCCTCCTGGAGCATGTACCCAACACTGTGGTCAAACAGTTCGAGGGAATCCTCATGAGGACATGGTGGAGCTAGGGAAGGAGTCACTGATGACATTGAGCTGAGGGAAGAGGCCGCTGCTTTGCCAGACAAAGCACCCTGGGCATGGGTGAGAGAGGATGAGGAGGATGAGGACGGCTTGGTCATCCACTCGACCAAGTCTTCCGCATGTTGCGGCTCAACACGGCCAGCTGCCGAAAAAAAGGCCCAGCGTGTCCCATGGCCACGTGCTGATGAGGATGCACCGTCTCCACGACCAGCACTAGACACAGAGCCTGCTTGCCCTCTCTTATTGGCTTGTGACTGTCTGCCTCTCCTTCTTGGCCTTCCAGACATACTAATGGCCTGTAGCTGCACTAAGCTGGGATAGAACACCAGTAATTTTCTTCAGGTAGCTTTATATACTGTAACCAGACAAGCCTGCCTGTCAGTAGGAAGATAACAGGAACGGATCTAGCTGAACACTGTGAGCAGGATGCACTGTACTAAATGTAAATAGTCTAGCTGCCTGACCGTGGTACTAATAGGATCAAATAGAACACCAGTAATTTTCTTCAGGTAGCTTTATATACTGTAACCAGACAAGCCTGCCTGTCAGTAGGAAGATAACAGGAACGGATCTAGCTGTACACTGTGAGCAGGACGCACTGTACTAAATGTAAATAGTCTAGTTGCCTGACCGTGGTACTAATAGGATCAAATAGAACACCAGTAATTTTCTTCAGGTAGCTTTATATACTGTAACCAGACAAGCCTGCCTGTCAGTAGGAAGATAACAGGAACGGATCTAGCTGAACACTGTGAGCAGGACGCACTGTACTAAATGTAAATAGTCTAGCTGCCTGACCGTGGTACTAATAGGATCAAATAGAACACCAGTAATTTTCTTCAGGTAGCTTTATATACTGTAACCAGACAAGCCTGCCTGTCAGTAGGAAGATAACAGGAACGGATCTAGCTGAACACTGTGAGCAGGACGCACTGTACTAAATGTAAATAGTCTAGCTGCCTGACCGTGGTACTAATAGGATCAAATAGAACACCAGTAATTTTCTTCAGGTAGCTTTATATACTGTAACCAGACAAGCCTGCCTGTCAGTAGGAAGATAACAGGAACGGATCTAGCTGAACACTGTGAGCAGGACGCACTGTACTAAATGTAAATAGTCTAGCTGCCTGACCGTGGTACTAATAGGATCAAATAGAACACCAGTAATTTTCTTCAGGTAGCTTTATATACTGTAACCAGACAAGCCTGCCTGTCAGTAGGAAGATAACAGGAACGGATCTAGCTGAACACTGTGAGCAGGACGCACTGTACTAAATGTAAATAGTCTAGCTGCCTGACCGTGGTACTAATAGGATCAAATAGAACACCAGTAATTTTCTTCAGGTAGCTTTATATACTGTAACCAGACAAGCCTGCCTGTCAGTAGGAAGATAACAGGAACGGATCTAGCTGAACACTGTGAGCAGGACGCACTGTACTAAATGTAAATAGTCTAGCTGCCTGACCGTGGTACTAATAGGATCAAATAGAACACCAGTAATTTTCTTCAGGTAGCTTTATATACTGTAACCAGACAAGCCTGCCTGTCAGTAGGAAGATAACAGGAACGGATCTAGCTGAACACTGTGAGCAGGACGCACTGTACTAAATGTAAATAGTCTAGCTGCCTGACCGTGGTACTAATAGGATCAAATAGAACACCAGTAATTTTCTTCAGGTAGCTTTATATACTGTAACCAGACAAGCCTGCCTGTCAGTAGGAAGATAACAGGAACGGATCTAGCTGAACACTGTGAGCAGGACGCACTGTACTAAATGTAAATAGTCTAGCTGCCTGACCGTGGTACTAATAGGATCAAATAGAACACCAGTAATTTTCTTCAGGTAGCTTTATATACTGTAACCAGACAAGCCTGCCTGTCAGTAGGAAGATAACAGGAACGGATCTAGCTGAACACTGTGAGCAGGACGCACTGCACTAAATGTAAATAGTCTAGAAGATAACAGGAACGGATCTAGCTAAACTGAATACAGTGTATATATATATATGCAACACCTGGGATGCATATATATACACAATACACTGTAAGTGCAGCTAACTGACTGACTGTTCTGCCTAATCTATCTAACTCAAATCAAATGACACTGTCTGTCTCTCTCTCTCTCTCAATGAACGCCGGAACACACACTACACAGGGCCGCCGTGCAGGCGGCCTTATATAGTGTGGGGCGTGTACTAAATCCCCTGAGCCATAATTGGCCAAAGCCTCCTTGGCTTTGGCCAATTATGGCTCTCTGTTCAGGCGGCGCTGTGATTGGTCAAGCATGCGGGTCATAGTGCATGCTTGGCCAATCATCAGCAAGCAATGCACTGCCATGCCGCAGTGAATTATGGGCCGTGACGCGCCACACGAATTTGGCGCGAACGGCCCATATCGTTCGCAATTCGGCGAACGGGCGAACAGCCGATGTTCGAGTCGAACATGGGTTCGACTCGAACACGAAGCTCATCCCTAATGGAGACACAGGCAAAGGAGGGTCTCCAATGTGATAGAGCTGAGGGCAGCCCTCTGTGCACTAAAAGCATTTTACACACAGATTCAAGGGAGAAACGTAGTCATCCAGATGGACAACAGGGCGGCAGTCACTTATGTGAGGAGACAAGGAAGGACGCGAAGTCGGTCACTACTGACCGAAGTAACACCGATAATTGGGTGGGCGCAACAAAACCTAACCCACCTTTCGTTGGTCTACATCCCAGCCCTGCAGAGCTTTGATGCGGACACCCTGAGCAGGAAATCACTAGACCCCATTGAGTGGTCCCTGAACCAGTCGGTCTTCCACTGAATATGCAAACAGTGGGGGTACCCAGACCTGGATCTAATGGCAACCGCAGTCAATATGAAGTGCAGGCGTTTTCTGTAAAGAGCAAGGTTCCTGGAAGCGGAAGCAGCAGATGCTCTCAACGCCAGATGGGAGTGCAGACTAGCATATAGCTTTCCTCCGATTGCGCTAATCTTCAGGCTACTCAACAGAATAAGAACACAACCAGGAGTGACAGTATGGTCACGCAGGCTGTGGTTTCCGTTACTGCAGTACTTGGCGGTGGAACCACATACCAAACCTACTACAGCAGGGTCGGGTAGTACATGCAGACCCAGGAGTTCTACACTTAGCAGCCTGGAGGCTGAAGGGAGAAGGTTAGAAAAAGCAGGGTACTTGGCAGCAGTGGTAAAAACACTGTTAGATGCGAGAGCGCCCACTATTAACCAGACCTACTTGAGGATCTAGGAAAAGTTCAAATCCTTTGCAGAAACCCAGGAGAAACCCCAAGCGCCACAGGATCCGCAAGTACTGAACTTCCTCCAAATGGGTCTAGATAAAGGGTACAGGTACACTGAAGGTACACATTTCAGCCCTGGCAACATTAACAGGAGTTAAGTGGGCCTCACGGTGTCTAATCTGTCAGTTCTTAAAGGCATGTGCGAGAATTCGTCCCGCAGAACAATCTGTTCCACCATGGGATCTCCAAATAGTATTGGACTTACTATCACAAGCCCCCTTCGAGGGAGGGCAGACTACATCATTATGGAACGTCTCCTCAAAAGCAGTATTTCTCACGGCAATCACCTCAGGAAGGAGGGTGTCAGACATACAAGCCTTAGGCTACAAACCACCATACTGCTGCCACCTGACAGCCAGAGTAGTATTACAAACCCTTCCACACTACAGGCCTAAAATCAATACACCATTCCTTCGAAATCAGGAAATAGTACTCCCAACATTCCAGACAGAAGCACAGGGCCGATCCTAGGGTCACCGGCGCCTGGGTGCAGAAATATTTCTGGCGCCCCCACATGGGCGTGGTCATCTTACCAACTCCACCCCTTTACAAATGATTCTATGGCAACGACTCAAATACAGAGCTGCTCCCCTAAGAAGTCTTTGTTACCCTGAAATCCTCCCATGATCTCTTAACAATAAAGAAAATACAGGAAGAGAGAACACTAATGAGACCTGGAGGGGAGTCTCTCTGATCCACACAGAGAGGGCTTCTGTTAGAAAGAGTCCCCAGACATAATACAGGATACAGTCAAAGACTGCAGACATGATACAAGAGCTGGACAGAGACTGCAGACATAGTACAGGAGATGATCAGAGACTGCAGACATAGTACAGGAGATGATCAGAGACTGCAGACATGGTACAGGAGATGATCAGAGACTGCAGACATGGTACAGGAGATGATCAGAGACTGCAGACATAGTACAGGAGATGATCAGAGACTGCAGACATAGTACAGGAGATGATCAGAGACTGCAGACATAGTACAGGAGATGATCAGAGACTGCAGACATAGTACAGGAGATGATCAGAGACTGCAGACATGGTACAGGAGATTTTCAGAGACTGCAGACATGGTACAGGAGATGATCAGAGACTGCAGACATGGTACAGGAGATGATCAGAGACTACAGACATAATACAGGAGATGATCAGAGACTGCAGACATAGTACAGGAGATGATCAGAGACTGCAGACATAGTACAGGAGATGATCAGAGACTGCAGACATAGTACAGGAGATGATCAGAGACTGCAGACATAGTACAGGAGATGATCAGAGACTGCAGACATAGTACAGGAGATGATCAGAGACTGCAGACATGGTACAGGAGATTTTCAGAGACTGCAGACATGGTACAGGAGATGATCAGAGACTGCAGACATGGTACAGGAGATGATCAGAGACTACAGACATAATACAGGAGATGATCAGAGACTGCAGACATAGTACAGGAGATGATCAGAGACTGCAGACATAATAAAGGAGATTATCAGAGACTGCAGACGTGGTACAGGAGATGATCAGAGACTGTAGACATAGTACAGGAGACGATCAGAGACTGCAGACATAGTACAGGAGATGGTCAGAGACTGCAGACATAGTACAGGAGATGGTCAGAGACTGCAGACATAGTAAAGGAGATGATCAGAGACTGTAGACATGATACAAGAGACGATCAGAGACTGTAGACATGGTACAAGAGACAGTCAGAGACTGCAGACATAGTACAGGAGGTGGTCAGAGACTGCAGACATGGTACAGGAGATGATCAGAGACTGCAGACATGGTACAAGAGAAGGTCAGAGACTGCAGATATAATACAGGAGATGGTCAGAGACTGCAGACATAGTACAGGAGATGATCAGAGACTGCAGACATAGTACAGGAGATGATCAGAGACTGCAGACATAGTACAGGAGATGATCAGAGACTGCAGACATAGTACAGGAGATGATCAGAGACTGCAGACATAGTACAGGAGATGATCAGAGACTGCAGACATGATACAGGAGATGGTCAGAGACTGCAGACATGATACAAGAGAAGTTCAGAGACTGCAGATATAATACAGGAGATGGTCAGAGATTGCAGTTCCTATGGACATTGGTAGATAATGGCCGATTGGCCCTCTCACCTGACCCAGCGATGGTTCCTCTGATCAGGAGTAAGCTCACTCTGAATTGCCTGTGGTGACTCCGCTGGGTAGCACCCAGATCTGTATTCTGGCAATGACTCCATTCCTTTCTCCGCCAGGGATGGCACCAGGCTGTGTGGCTTTCCCTCTGGTGGCGCAGGGCAGCGGGGTTTCCTCTCTGATGGTGTTCCCTGAGCACTGCCCTCTCCCTCTGGAGTCCTGGGTGTACTTCCCTGAAAGCTTTCCCAGGCTCCTGTATCTCTCTCTCTCTCCCATTCAGCTGAGCCTGCTGTGTGGACTGCAGTTTCCGTGTTACAGTGGGGCTGCCAGTCCTCGGGACTACATGTCCCACAATCCTCTTCTCCTTTTTCTATTCTATTTTTCCCTGGCTGATATGAAGGTGGGGGAAGAAACATAGTGGGAGGCTGTGCTGGCCAGTGCCGCTCACTAGTATAGCAGTGCACGTGCGGAGGAGAGGGAGAGGGAGGGGAAGGGGCGAAAGAAGAGCCTGCAGCTGCAGTGACGTCACTAGGGTTGGTGTCACCAGGTGCGGTATAACATGGTGTCACCCTCCTTCCACCAACTTTAGTCGCCCCTCAGTACAGACCTCCCTCCACTAAGTATAGACCCCCACTAAGTATAAACCCCTCTCTCAGTACAGACCCCCCTTCATCAGTATAGACCCCCCCAGGACAAACCACCCCCCCTCTATTAGTAGACCCCCACCAGGACAACCCCCCCTCCATTAGTACAGATCCCCCCCCCAGGACAAAGCTCCCCTTCATTAGTACAGACCCCCCCAGGACAACCCCCCTCCATTAGTACAGACCCCCAGGACAAACCCCCCCTCTATTACTACAGACCCCCAGGGCAAACCCCCTCCATTAGTACAGACCCCCTAGGAGAACCCCCCTCCACTAGTACAGACCCCCACAGGACAAATCCCCCCTTCATTAGTACAGACCCCCCAGGACAAACCCCCCCTCCATTAGTACAGACCCCCCCAGGACAAACCCCCCCTCCATTAGTACAGACCCCCCAGGACAAACCCCCTCCATTACTACAGACCCCCCAGGAGAACCCCCCCTCCACTAGTACAGACCCCCACAGGACAAATCCCCCCTTCATTAGTACAGACCCCCCACCAGGACAAACCCCCCTCCATTAGTACAGACCCCCCACCAGGACAAACCCCCCTCCATTAGTACAGACCCCCCAGACAAACACCCCCCTCCATTAGTACAGACCCCCCAGAACAACCCCCCTCCATTAGTACAAACCCCCCAGGACAAATCCCCCCTCCATTAGTACAGACCCCCCCAAGACAACTCCCCCTCCATTAGTACAGACCCCCCAGGACAACCCCCCCATTAGTACAGACCCCCAGGACAACCCCCATTAGTACAGACCCCCAGGACAACCCCCCCATTAGTACAGACCCCCCAGGACAACCCCCCCATTAGTACAGACCCCCCAGGACAACCCCCCCATTAGTACAGACCCCCCAGGACAACCCCCCCATTAGTACAGACCCCCCAGGACAACCCCCCATTAGTACAGACCGCCCCCCAGGACAACCCCCCCATTAGTACAGACCGCCCCAGGGACAAACCTCCCTCTATCAGTACAGACAGACACATTAACACCCGGGCAGCAGCTAGAGAGGACAGTGTGCAGCCGCGCCGCCCGGGTGAAGAACAGAACGAGACAGGCTGCAGGCAGCAGCTTAGGCGGGAGTGAGAGACAGAGCGGAGGAGAGTGGAGAGAACCTGTGTCAGGCTGCAGGCACGGGCCGCCCCCCTCCCCCCAGCGAAGTCACTGCACGGCTGGTCTCTCTCAACACAGAGACCAGCCGCTCCGATCTCCGGCGGCTGCTCTCCTCTGACAGGAGGAGGAGGGAGGGGGGACAGGCTCTAGCAATGTAAAGCACAGCGGCGCTGGCGCGGCTGCTCTGCGGCGGTGAGCTGCTGCAGGCAGGGCTACTTCTGGACACGGAGGGGAGGAGGAGGAGGGAGGGGAGCACTCTGGCGCTTCAGCGCCCCCACCTCTCTGGCGCCTGGGTGCACTGCACCCCGTGCACCCGCCTGGGACCGGCCCTGCAGAAGCATCAGAAGCACCGCACAGTCTGGGTCATCTTAAAATCTACATAGAGATGACAGCATCCTTTAGAAGAACAGAAAATCTGTTCGTCATTCCAGAAGGAGGTAGAAAAGGGCTGGCGGCGTCCACAAGGACACTGGCATTGTGGCTTGTTAAGGTCATACGGAGAGCTTATACTGCAAAGAATCTGGAACCCCCAGTGGAGCTTAGGACTCAATCCACCCGGGGGATGGCGGCATCATGGGCAGATTTCCGAGGGGTCACCACTGAACTAATCTGTAGAGCCGCAATGTGGGCGACCTTCAATACGTTCTTGAGCCACTATAAAGTGGACCCCGCGGCCTTAACCAAAGTGCAGTTTGGCTGTTCGGTATTGGAGGGAACGACATAAGCAAAATTTTATATATATATATATATATATATATATATATATATATATATATATATATACAGTGGGGCAAAAAGGTATTTAGTCAGCCACCAATTGTGCAAGTTCTCCCATTTAAAAAGATGAGAGGCCTGTAATTGTCATCATAGGTATACCTCAACTATGTGGAAACAAATCCAATCACATTGTCTGATTTTTGAAAGAATTTATTTGCAAATTATGGTGGAAAATAAGTATTTGGTCACCTAGAAGCAAGCAAGATTTCTGGCTCTCACAGACCTGTATCTTCTTCTTTAAGAGCCTCCTCTGTCCTCCACCCATTACCTGTATTAATGACACCTGTTTGAACTTGTTATCAGTATAAAAGACACCTATCCACAACCTCAAACAGTCACACTCCAAATTCCACTATGGTGAAGACCAAAGAGCTGTTGAAGGACACCAGAAACAAAATTGTAGACCTGCACCAGGCTGGGAAGACTGAATCTGCAATAGGCAAGCAGCTTGGTGTGAAGAAATCAACCATGAGAGCAATAATTAGAAAATGGAACACATACAAGACCACTGATAATCTCCCTCGATCTGGGGCTCCACACAGGATCTCATCCCGTGGGGTCAAAATGATCACAAGAACGGTGAGCAAAAATCCCTGAACCATGCGGGGGGACCTAGTGAATGACCTGCAGAGAGCTGGGACCAACATAACAAAGGCTACCATCAGTAACACACTACGCCGCCAGGGACTCAGATCCTGCAGTGCCAGACATGTCCCCCTGCTTAAGCCAGTACATGCCCGGGCCCGTCTGAGGTTTGCTAGAGAGCATTTGGATGATCCAGAAGAGGATTGGGAGAATGTCATATGGTCAGATGAAACCAAAGTAGAACTGTTTGGTAGAAACACAACTCGTCATGTTTGAAGGGGAGAGAATGCTGAGTTGCAACCAAAGAACACCATACCTACTGTGAAGCATGGAGGTGGCAACATCATGCTTTGGGGCTGTTTCTCTGCAAAGGGAACAGGATGACTGATCCGTGTACATGAAAGAATGAATGGGGCCATGTACCGTGAGATTTTGAGTGCAAACCTCCTCCTATCAGCAAGGGCATTGAAGATGAAACGTGGCTGGGTCTTTAAGCATGACAATGATCCCAAACACACCGCCCGGGCAATGAAGGAGTGGCTTCGTAAGAAGCATTTCAAGGTCCTGGAGTGGCCTAGCCAGTCTCCAGATCTCAACCCCATAGAAAACCTTTGGAGGGAGTTGAAAGTCCGTGTTGCCCAGCGACAGCCCCAAAACGTCACTGCTCTAGAGGACATCTGCATGGAGGAATGGAGGCCAACATACCAGCAACAGTGTGTGACAACCTTGTGAAGACTTACAGAAAACGTTTGACCTCTGTCATTGCCAACAAAGGATATATAACAAAGTATTGAGATGAACTTTTGATATTGACAAAATACTTATTTTCCACCATAATTTGCAAATAAATTCTTTCAAAAATCAGACAATGTGATTGTCTGGATTTGTTTCCACATTTTGTCGCTCATAGTTGAGGTATACCTATGATGACAATTACAGGCCTCTCTCATGTTTTTAAGTGGGAGAACTTGCACAATTGGTGGCTGACTAAATACTTTTTTGCCCCACTGTATATAGGTAGATAAAAAAAATTATATATAAAAAATAGTACAGCATTACCCACCCGTCTTGTCTGGTGATTTGCTACATCCCATACGTATATGCCATGCTGTGTCAGGTAAGAGGAACATTTTAAACTTACCTAATGGTAATTTTCCTTTACTGATGCAAAGCATGACAGCATATAGGTCCCTCCCGAAAAGGCTTCGCAGTGATACTAAGTTATGAGAATGCTGCAGGCAGGGAGGAGACTTACTTATATAGTATAACCAGTCCTTACATAGCGCAGGGGGCGGAGCCTACCTATACGTATATGCCGTCATGCTTTGCATCAGGAAAGGAAAATTACCGTTAGGTAAGTATAAAATTTTCCTCTTTTGTGGTGTAATTCTCAGCTACAGGAACTTAATAAGATTTCAAATGGGAAGCTTTGGACTCACCGGAAAATATGAACATCAGCTTTATGATCATGACACTTCTAAAACATTTCATTACCATAAACTACAACATGAGTTTAATGTCCCAATAAACTGGGATTATCATTATTTTCAGGTGAGCCATACTGCTGCAGCACAATATGGTCTCAGTGGCGTAAATTCTACATTTTCTCTTCGTCCTTACCATCACAAACTAATATTATGCACTTTCTAGCTAGATTAAACCATAAATTCAGGGCTTTAAAACTTAAATGGCAAGAAGAGTTTTCTAAACTGATAGAAGATGATTGGAAGATGATTGGAAAGATTTTTCTTTTTCATACGCCTATACACCAATCTCCTCTAAGGGCAGACATATACAAATAAAATATTTTTTAGAATTTTTTTTATACTTCCTGAAAACTCCACAGGATGGGCAAATTTCTGTATATTCTCTACAGGGTCCTAGATGTCATACCAAAGTACAGTCCTTCACTCACTTCACATGTCATTTGGTATTTAAAAAAAACAAAAAAACTATTTGGTCTTTCAACATCATATTCTGCTTATCGGGGACTTGGGTCCTTTGTAGACAGTGGAGGTAAAACATTATTACAAATGCTTTTTGTGTTAATTCACCTATTCCTGGAAAGCACTCATTGACCAAACACTTCTCACTCCTTTATAAATTAAAGTGATTGTAAACAATCACCTTGTAAAACAACCCATTCAGTTTAAAATAGAAATGAAAGGCAAAACATTTGTGTATAGATATATATATAAAAAAAAAAAAAACATAAATACCTTTTTTCCCTTTTTTATAAGTGATCACATTCCCATGGTTCTCAACTGCATAGGAGCTGGGGTAGGAGAAGCAGCAGCACACTGAGATTCCCAGTGAAAAGCTGCGCAGCGGGGGCGTGTCATGAAAAGTCTGATCATTGGAGGAGAGCGCATTGAGTTCCCAGCATAGCTAGTGTGCTCTCCTGCTTAGTGTGGTCAGTTTTTATTAGGAAAGCAAGAGGACTAGCAGGAACACCAGGGATTTCACATAAAGGATGCAATACAAAGAGAACAGGATACTTTCTCATACAAGTACATGGTACCGCAGACAGGGCTGCTAGCAAGGGGGTAGAGTGCATACACTTGTAAGGGGTCCAAGCGGCTTGACGGGCCCAGCCACCTGTCGGGGATGAGAGAAGGCAGGTACGGGTGCAGGGGAGCTCTGTGGCAGTGCTGGCTTTCTGAATGAGTGCGAGTTGGCAGCTGCTGCTCTGTCATTGAGCTCACATCAGGCTCTTTACTGCCACCTCTGGCAATTTCCTGTATGTGCACCCCTCGTGTATGCTGCACAAGAGCTGGGACTAGAAACACCACCTAACAAGTAAGGGCTGTTGTACAAGTGAAGCGGGGGGGTCTGTCTGTGTTTGTGTACATGTGTGTTTTTGTGTACATGTGTGTGTTTGTGTACATGTCTGCGTGTTTGTACACATGTCTGTGTGTGTGTACATATCTGTGTGTGTACACATGTCCGTTTCTGTGTGTGTGTGTGCACATGTCTGTGTGTCTGTGTGTACATGTCTGTGTCTGTGTGTGTGTACATGTCTGTGTGTATGTGTGTGTGTACATGTCTCTGTGTGTGTATGTGTCTGTGTGTGTGTGTGTGTACATGTCTGTGTGTATGTGTCTGTGTGTGTGTGTACACATGTCTGTGTGTATGTGTGTGTTTGTGTGTGTACATCTCTGTGTGTATGTGTCTGTGTGTGTGTGTGTACATGTCTGTGTGTATGTGTCTGTGTGTGTGTGTACACATGTCTGTGTGTATGTGTGTGTTTGTGTGTGTACATCTCTGTGTGTATGTGTCTGTGTGTGTGTGTGTACATGTCTGTGTGTATGTGTCTGTGTGTGTGTGTACACATGTCTGTGTGTATGTGTGTGTGTGTGTGTGTACATGTCTGTGTGTATGTGTCTGTGTGTGTGTGTACACATGTCTGTGTGTATGTGTGTGTTTGTGTGTGTACATCTCTGTGTGTATGTGTCTGTGTGTGTGTGTGTACATGTCTGTGTGCTGCTTCTCCAAGCCACACAATATCTTCAACATTACAGAACAGGTTTAGTTGATTGTGAACAAATACTACTAGTTGCACCATGACCAGGACAAATATGTGTGTGTGTGTGTACATGTCTGTGTGTGTCATACATACACATGTAAGGGGGGGCTGTGAGCGTACAGGTGTAGGGGGGCTGCAAGTGTACAGGTGTCAGGGGGGCTGCGAGCATACAGATGTGAGAGGGGCTGAAAGTGTACAGGTGTGAGAGGGGCTGAAAGGGTACAGGTGTGAGAGGGGCTGAGAGCGTACAGGTGTGAGAGGGGCTGAGAGCGTACAGGTGTGAGAGGGGCTGAGAGCGTACAGGTGTGAGAGGGGCTGAGAGCGTACAGGTGTGAGAGGGGCTGAGAGCGTACAGGTGTGAGAGGGGCTGAGAGCGTACAGGTGTGAGAGGGGCTGAGAGCGTACAGGTGTGAGAGGGGCTGAGAGCGTACAGGTGTGAGAGGGGCTGAGAGCGTACAGGTGTGAGAGGGGCTGAGAGCGTACAGGTGTGAGAGGGGCTGAGAGCGTACAGGTGTGAGAGGGGCTGAGAGCGTACAGGTGTGAGAGGGGCTGAGAGCGTACAGGTGTGAGAGGGGCTGAGAGCGTACAGGTGTGAGAGGGGCTGAGAGCGTACAGGTGTGAGAGGGGCTGAGAGCGTACAGGTGTGAGAGGGGCTGAGAGTGTACAGGTGTCAGGGGGGCTGTGAGTGTACAGATGTGAGAGGGGCTGAGAGTGTACAGGTGTGAGGGGGCTGCGAGTGTACATGTGTCAGGGGGGCTGCGAGCGTACAGGTGTCAGGGGGGCTGCGAGCGTACAGGTGTCAGGGGGGCTGCGAGCGTACAGGTGTCAGGGGGTGAGGGGGGATGCCAGCGTACAGGTGTGAGGGGGGCTGCAAGCGTACAGGTGCTGGATTGGGATGTCTTATTTGGGCAAAATACAATTTGTTACTATTAAATCTTGAAAGCACTGATGACTTATAATACACTGTTCATTTTCATATGACATTGTAAGAGTGCTAAAATAAAAGGGTGTGCACCGAAGGACTTGGCGGGCTAGTGGGCGGATTCGGTGGGAAGGCTCTGGGGAATGTTGGTGGTCAGACCATAATTATAATTATGATAAAAGATAACCTTGCACCAATTCAACTCAAGTTTGCCCTTTTGAATGGATTCATGGTTCACTTCTTCTCACCTATTTTATTATATTTAGTTCTTTCTTATGTTTATGCTTTTTTCTATAATGTATTCCTGGATTCTACAATGTATGTCTGCATCTGTACATAAGAGCCATTGTATCCTGAAATGATTAAAAAAAATCTCCAAGAAAAAAGTATTTTTAAAAAAAGCTCACATCTCCATAGTTATCAAATACACGGAATCTGTACTGGGAGGTATATGAAAGATGCCAATGCGGTCCCCTCCTTCTAAAAATACTAGTTGCCTAGCTGTCTTGCTGATTTGCTGGCTTTACTACTTTCTGAGTCACTTGACCTGGAACAAGGATTACATCAGTTTTAACTTCACTGGTTGCATGCTTGTTGTAGGAAAGTTACTCAGACATGCACAAAAGCCAGAGATCGCCAAGCAAACAGCATGTTTAGAAGAGGGTCAGAAATGGCAGCCTTTATATCTTTCACAGTATAGGTATCCATTATGTAGTCCTAAAATGACTATAAAAGAGGTCCCCATGAGGCGGAGTTAAGTGTTTGGGCGGGCATGGCCTGGTGGGGGTCCAGGCTGAGACTGGCATTCACTAACATACAGCAGGTCTTGACTTGATGTCCAGCTCCCAGGACACCTTATCACCCTCTATAAAAGAGGTCCACTTTCACTCTGACTGTATCTCCATGGAACTATCTACTAGCTGGATAATACCCTGCCACAGGAGCCTCAGTGATGGTGATTTGCCCTTACTTTCCACTAATCAACATCCTGTCACCAGGCTGCACAGACTACTCTAAAACAATCATATCTCCCAAAAATAGCCTTACGCTGTTATCAATCTACTATTGCTTATCCTAGGAGAAATGAGGGATGACTTACTAAAGGCAAATTGACTGTTCACTTTACAGTAGAATGAAAATTACACTTTGCAAGGGAGCTTAGTGAATGTGGTGATGCTTTACAAATAATACCTAATCATGTGCAATGGAAATAAAAAGAAAGCAACATCTTTGCTTGCACATGATTGGATGATGGAAGTCAGTAGGGTTTCACCTAATTCACTAAACATTGGTGGGGTGGCAAATTTCTCATGCAAAGTGAACAACCTATTTTTTTTTTTTACATCAATAAAATTTTTATTGTAAAATCAGAAAAGTAGCAATTGTACAGTTATCATAACCTTTGTATATAAAGTTTGAACACAGTACATTCAGCGATTAGTAAACATGTTACACCATGACCAGTGTAGTCCAGAGGTACCCAGCCTACCTCTTATGCCGCGTACACACGGTCGGACTTTTCGTCTACAAAAGTCCAACGGACGCTGACGGACTAAAGCTGGCTGGTAATCCGATCGTGTGTGGGCTTCTCCGGACTTTCAACGGACTTTTTCAGCCTCAAATCCGACGGACTTTAGATTTGAAACATGCTTCAAATCTTTCCGACGGACTCGAGTCCGGTCGAAAAATCCGCTCGTCTGTATGCTAGTCTGACGGACAAAAACCCACGCTAGGGCAGCTATTGGCTACTGGCTATCAACTTCCTTATTTTAGTCTGGTGTACGTCATCACGTAAGAATTCAACGGACTTTTGTGTGATCGTGTGTAGGCAAGTCTGTTCGTTAGAAAGTCCGCCGCAAGTCCGTCGAAAGTCCGTCGAAAGTCTGTCGGACAGGCTGTCGGACTTTTGTAGCTGAAAAGTCCGACCGTGTGTACACGGCATTACTGCTATACCACTTGTACTCCAACACCCCCATTTCTTACCCTCCTCAAATGATGAGACCACACCTTAATTTGGAGTATAAATGGCCATAACAGCCTATTTTATTAACACAATCTAAATAAATAACTCCAATATCAAAATATAACAAAATATAACATCCGTAAACAACTTGTTTAGCCCCAGTCTGTTGGTCTTTGACGGCACCCCTGATCTCATATACCACCAATACACTGTGGGACCTTTTTCAACATGATAGGCCTATAGGCAGCTGTGGTGCAGGGCAGCCTAGTTGGCAGCAAGAGGTAGTGGGTTAGCAAGTGTATATTGTCATTTTCAATGCCTATTTGATATGTTTACATATGTTCAGAGCTGTTTGGGCTCTATATTGTCTCCAGCACCATTTTGGAGAAGCCTGGTGTCCTGATAGGACAAGCAAATCTCAAGAGATTTGGTCGGCCATTTTTGGGTGGATACTTGATATAAGAAAGCCCAGCCACGTTTTAATTGAGTTCACGTGTGTGCATAGACAGGGACAGAGACTCCCGCTTGTCAGGGGCAGTTAGGAGAAGATAGGGAGAGTGTTCCGTCCTGTGAGGGATAGCTCAGGGTTCCTACAGAGTCCTGTATCAACAATCCTAGTTGGATGAAAGACTCCCCATAGCGCATAATAAATCCGGTGTCCTCGCTGTGAGGGAGGGACAAGTGTATCAGATGCCTATATCCATCTACTGAAGGAATACCGCTGTTACCGGGTAACGTGTGTGAATATCAGCCTCTACAGACACACATTGTGTGCTTGGGTTTATACTGTGTCAGTCAGTGGAAAGTGACTATAGTGCTGACGAATACAACTACCGCTTACATCAGAAGTGACTGTGCTGTGTATCTATGCCTCCATGCTTGGAGTGAAACTACGTGCCTTACTGCTGTAAATACTCTTTCTACTACCGTCTCTCCAGTAATAAACGTTGCCTGGTTTATAAAGTCAGTACGTGTGATTCCCTCAGTGAAGCCGCTACACCCTACACCCACTTACAGGCCCCCAGCCGTATAACCGCTCGGAGACAACCCTCTTCCCGCAGTGCAACCAATACAGTATTCCCTCAACCTTTCTGCTGGAATACACCGGAGGGGCACATACTACCGATGAGCCCCCCACCCCTTTCCATCACATATGTTCACTGCCACCTTCGAAGACCAACAAAACACTGCCAATCCACAGCTGTCATGACGACCATCCTCCAACGCCCCTGAAAGAAAGAAAAACACACACCAAAAACATATAGGGAGGGCGGGTGGGAAAACTGCCTCCTCCTTTCTCTTTCCTCAGTCCCGCCTCTATCCTAAATACCACCACTCCCCCTCGTACTTTCCTCTCTGTCCCCTCCCCTCTCAGCACTTTACCTATTAACCCTTATGTTGTCTCTCCTTAACACCCTGTCATGCCCGGCCCTGCACTATTCTTCTTTCTTCTTTTCCGTTCCGGGCCTCACTTTAGAGCTCATGTGATGGTAATCATTCAAACCAAGGCTATATTCTTGCCTTTACAAAACTCAGTGTGAAAACCATATGCGCTGTCCATTTTAATTAGCAAACTGATATGGCCAGCCGACCATATTCCATTTTCAGAAGCTAAAGTGTGCTCTAATTACGTGTTGATTGCACAAAAAGTCGTGGTTGGAAGAAGGAAGACAAAAGACCCAAAGAGGGTAATACAGGGAGGAAAAAGAAGCGATGAGGGAGGAGGTGATAGGAAAGGTCATAGTATGCCAGAGTCCTAAAAAATTGTCTGGATTTATATCTCTGTCAGGGATTCCTAGGTTTTAGAGTACTTGAAAATGATCCAAGGTTGCCAAATCTTATTAAAGTTTTTAGTCGTTTCGTGGGCTATCACCCTTATCTCTTCCATTTTATAGAGGAAGTGAGCCACTTCTAACCATTCTTTGGTCGTGGGTGCGGTGGTATTTCTCCAGTGTCTGGGTATCACTGCCTTCGCGGCTGTGAGTAGAAATCTGGTAAGTGATCGCTTGTATTTTCGTAATGAACAATTGGTGATGTGTAACAGGCAGCATGCTACGTTTAATGGGTTCGTTGTTTCTGTTATGGGTTTTATAATGTCACACATCTGCCTCCAGCATGACTGTATTAGAGAGCATTCCCACCATATATGTTGTAAGGTGCCTTTCTCCTGGTTGTAGAGCCAGCAAAGGTCAGGGAACCATTTATTAATTTTGATCGGTGTGTTGTAATAGTCCTTTAAAGGCTTGAACGAGGTTTCTTGTAGTCGTGTGCTGATAGTACATTTATGGGCAAACACACAGGCCTGTAGCCATTGATCCTTAGTGAAGGTCATTTTTAAGGCTGTTTCCCCAAATTTTTTATGTTTATTAGGTTCCTGAGGAATAGAGGCTTGCAACCAGGTGTAGGCTAGACATGTGCACACTGAAATATTTCGTTTTGCAAATTTCGTTTTCGTCCGAAAAATACATTTATTTAGTTACACCCGAAATTCGTTTTTATTTATTTCATTTTTCGTTAAAAATTGCATTCGTCCAAAAATCCAAACTGTACGACGCCATATAGTTTACCTGCTCCGTCGAATCTTCTTAGACTTTCAACAGACACAATAAGCCAAAGTACGTGTGTACTTAGTTCTAGATATTTTACTGCTCCTCCTCTTTGGTTACAATCAGCCAATAACATTCATCATCATCATTATTTTTATTTTAATTCCCCCTCCCAATTCCAGCAGCGATCTTTTCTCCCCTACGTCGAATCTTTTCTCCCCTACGTCGAATCTTTTTTCTCTATGTAGAATAATCTTGGACTAATAGAGCTAAGGTTAGGCACATTCGACCACAGGTTTGATGGACACAGATTGTTATTGTCATCATCATGTCGAATCTCCTATCTATATCGAACTGTTGTAGCAACGAAAACGAAAATAAAGCATTTGTTTATGTCGGATCTTTCGTTTTTCGGATTCTGCACCAAACGATAACGAAAATACCTGAAATTCGGACGAAAATGAATGCACATGTCTAGTGTAGGCTAAGGAAATGTTTTTCTCGGATGTGTGTGCCATGAAGCAAACATTTTCTAGTGGCGTTAGGGGTCTTGTGAAATGCGAACAACCTATTTGTCTTTAGTAAATAAATCAACCCCCATGGGCTCTACCAATGACTTTGCCTATATAGCCAATTGTATTTATACCTGTTTTGTTTTATATAGCCTTTCTCTCGTTTCTGTATTTAAAAAAAAAAAAAATATATTCTCCAGTTGTGTTATTCCTGTATCTTGGGTGCTATTTTATATACATTAATTTACATTGACAGCCAGATCTTCACTTCACGGAGCAAGAGGAGAAGTATTCACGCATAGGTTTTACATCCTGGCAGACTTATCGCTGGCAGGGCCTTGGCACAGATGCTCAAACCCATTAATGTACCACTACATTTTGTATGCAAACCTAATCAGCAGCCATTTGCATCTTAGAGCCTGCAGGGCGCTTAGGAGCTGCTCCTGTCACATGATATAATACTTACTGAACTAAGTACTCTGTTGTCCCTGTTTATAGCATCCCAGTGTCTTCGGTCCCTGAAGCAACTTCTGCAAAATCATTTACTAATTTTATCTCTCTCATCACTTTATTTCAGAAATGACTGAAGAGGTAAGCAGTTAATGGATTTTTTTTAATTCTCATGTTTTTGAAAGTATGTTAATGTTAAAACTGCTGCCAGCCAACGTAACTGTATATTGTAGCCAACAGTACAAGAATGATAATGTTTAGTAATTATAATGAACCAATCCCAGATAACCATTCATTACTGTAAATGTCACATAATAACTGATAAAAGTTGGTTACTAATTGCTTAGTTAAAACTTATATAATACTATACTGTATATATTTTCTAGTATTTTTAATAGAGGATTTTTCTACATTCATAAACAATAGGCAACCCTTCCACTTTAACATTTTAGAGCAGTAGGCATGCCTGTGTTTGTCCCCAACCAAATCAGCTTAAAAAGTAGCTCGAACCTTGCTAGAATGTTAGGATTTTTTTGGTACCATGCAGGTATTTTCTAGAAAACCATACCAAATGTAATTTTAGATATACTTTTAGATTTGCTTTAACAGACCCTCCAAAATGATGCACTATACTAGGTACAAAACATTTGCTGTAAAGCTCTCTGTAGTTCTGATTACACTAATGCCGTGTACACACGATCGGAATTTCAGCCCCAAAAGACCGATGAGAGTTTTTCGGAAAATGCGACCGTGTGTACGCTCCATCGTTTTTTTTGCTGGCCGAATTCCAGCCAGCAAAATATTGGGAACACAGATCGCTCTCCTCTGAGCTGACAGGACGTGGATCTCTGTGTTTACACACAGAGATCCACGGTCCGGCCCGGTTAACGGGCAATCGCGGGTGCCCGGCGGACATCGCGGCCGCTGGGCACACGCACCTGGTCCCGAGCAACCGAGGAACCCGAGGCCATCATATGACGTCCACCCAGGATGGGAAATCCCATCTGTGGACGTCATTTGACTATAGGCGGGTAGGGAAGTGGTTAAGCTTCTTGTAGCGCCTGGTTGAGCCAGTAAAGAATGCATACAGAGCTTGTATGAAATCAAAAAACTTGACAGCCTCACTACATGAATTTGCAGAATCCTTTCCAACAAGGTTTAGTGAGTGTCCAAAACAAGGTATATACTTTGCATATTTATTCAGGTTAACAATTTTGTAATGTTTGTAGTGACCAGACATGTTGCTTGCATTGCCGTAACTCTGTCCACGACATTCTTGTATGGAAAGTCCAACCTTATTAAGGAATTTTAGGAGCGCATTTGCCATTTCTTCTCCTTTATGCCCCGTTGAGAGTAAGAAGGTTAGAAAACGCTCCACAGCATGGTTTCCTTCTAAGTATCCTAAAATCATTGTGAGCTGATCAGTATGGGAATAATCTTCAGATGAATCTACAGATACCGAGTAGTACTTTGCCATTTTAACCCAGTTGATGACATGTTCTAAAATCTTTTCCCCTGTAATCTTTATAAGTTCTTCACAGACATTTGCTGATAGATAACTTGTACATCGTTTGCCCTTGTTTGCCTTGATTTGGATGTGTTGTGCTAGGAAAGCATTGTACCCCAACAGTAATTCCAAAATTCCAAGATAATTGCCATTGTGTTTGGATCCAATAACTTGGTCATCTCCTCTAAAAGCCAATCCTCTTTCGGCAAGAAAAATGATGACACTAAGCAACCGATTTACTAGGTTTTGACCATAGCTTGTCAGCTCTTCAAACTCTTATTGCATTTTATGGTCAATCCGACCCTCCAGTTTAGAATATTTGGCTGTATCAATCACAGCATGAATATGGTTTTGAGAAATTCGTTCACTGGCATGTTTCCAGTCACTGAAGCCATCATTGGAAAATACATTTCTTCTTTTGCTTCTGTGCACCACCCTTCAAAAAATAGATGTGACTGACACCTGCATTATAAAATTAAATGATGCTCTGTGCAGTCTCTTATTACCTACTAATAAATGCGTATATATGTTGTAGCATTCAGTAGTAAAATTCCAGACTCTCAAACCTCTCCTTTTCCCTCTCATGTTAGTTAGAGTCATGTACACTGCTCTATGCACAATACACATCCAATAGTCCATCTTAGGAGTGAGCAAAAGAGGGTGGCTACATTCCTTCATATAGTATAGTAGGACCATGAAGGAGGAACTTATAACACTCTAACAGAAAATCAAATCACCCACAAAAGGGAGTTTTGGAGGAAACTGAGAGCAAGAGAATTATTTTTTTTTATAGCTAAGAATATATTGTATATACCAGGTGTAATGGAAATGTGTAAGTTCTGTATATAATTGTATTGTATTTTGTATGTATTGCACATTGCCCTCACTGTGCACACGGCACTAATAATGTTTTCAATACGTTTGCATTCTTTTGAGTCCTGATTAGAATTAGCCTGCCTATGTAACGCCCCTTGTTACCATAAAGGTACAATTGTAATATTAATGTGATACCTATGTAATCATGTGTATAAAAACCTTCAATTACATCATAATAAAGCAGAACAGTTATTTGGAAAGATGCTGAGCGTATCTTTTGTGTCTGTTCCCTACTGCAGTAGTTATTATTAATTTGGAACCACTGATCAATCTGAGGATAGGAGTTGCCTATCAATTCACAGGGGTCCTGAATTAAAATTTATGGAGGTCCAGTTGGTAAAATATTCATATGGCAGAGGTCTGAATATCATGTTTGCACCATAACACATCTCAGCAGTGTTTAAATCGCATTTGCAGACCCCCTTCACAGCAGTCCCACGGTGTCCTCAGTTCCTTTTCATGTCACAGCACTCCATTACATTGCAGCCTCTTCACATCACAGCGCCCCATTACATTGCAGACATTTCCACATTATGGTGCCCCATTACACATCACAGTGCCCCTTATCACATCACAGCGCCCCCATTTCATTAGAGTCCCCTTCATGTCATAGTGCCCCTTTACACATTACAGCACCCCAATGACATTGCAGCCATTGTCACATCACACATTCACATGTATGTGTTTTGGCGGCCCACATTTGCGCAATCACAGCAGCCAATTCATTTAAATGGGCTGCCATGCCTGCGTTTCCTGCAGAAAAAAAGGTGTATGCAGTATTTTGAAAATGCAGTGGCCTTGAGATCCATTCTGCTTTTGCACCATGCGACTTACCTGCAGTTCCTGCATACAAACACACTGTGTTTTTAAAAGCGTGGCCTAAACATCCAAAAAGGAAGCAAGTTTGCCAATGCAGGAACTGCAGGTAAGTCACATGGTGCAAAAGCAGAATGGACAGACAGTGCTGTATTTCACTGCTTGATGGGCACAGGTGTGTGCAGACTATTACATTAGGATGTGCACCCCAAAGCTCAAACACACATGAGTATGTGTGTGTGTATATATATATATATATATATATATATATATATATATATATATATATATATATATATAAAATCTATTATACCTATCCATCTCAACTCCCCACCCGCATAGTGAAAGAGAGCTCTCCCATCAGCCCAGCAGCACACAGAGCGACAGGGCTGCTGTTAGAAATCATGGGCCCCATACAGTCTACCTGACAAAGCTCCCTCCACTGGACAGGGGTACAGTGTTCTGTGAGGTGGGGGCAGGGAGTAAAGTAAGAGGCACAGTGTTCTATGAGGTGGGAGCATTGTGAATACGGAGGGGTACAGTGTTCTATAAGATGGGGGCAGGGTGAACAGTGAGGGGTACAGTGTTCTACGGGGTGGGGGCAGGCAGGGTGAACAGTGAGGGGTACAGTGGTCTATAAGGTGGGGGCAGGGTGAACAGTGAGGGGTACAGTGTTCTACGGGGTGGGGGCAGGCAGGGTGAACAGTGAGGGGTACAGTGGTCTATAAGATGGGGGCAGGGTGAACAGTGAGGGGTACATTGTTCTACGGGGTGGGGGCAGGCAGGGTGAACAGTGAGGGGTACAGTGGTCTATAAGGTGGGGGCAGGGTGAACAGTGAGGGGTACAGTGTTCTATGGGGTGGAGGCAGGCAGGGTGAACAGTGAGGGGTATAGTGGTCTATAAGGTGGGGGCAGGGTGAGCAGTGAGGGGTACAGTGTTCTATAAGGTGGGGGCAGGGTGAATAGTGAGGAGTACAGTGTTCTACGGGGTGTGGGTAGGGTGAACAGTGAGGGGTACAGTGTTCTATAAGGTGGGGGAAGGGCATATAGTGAGGAGTGCAGTGTTCAGTAGAGTAGATCAGTATAGGGTGAGGGGTGCAGGGTTCTGTGTGGGGGAGGGTGTATAGTGAGGGGTACAGTGGTCTTTAAGGTGGGGGCAGGGTGAGTTGTGAGGGGTACAGTGTTCTTTAAGAAGGGGGCAGGGTGAGCAATGAGGGGTACAGTGTTCTATAAGGTGGGGGAAGGGTGAATAGTGAGGGGTACAGTGTTCTACGGGGTGTGGGTAGGGTGAACAGTGAGGGGTACAGTGTTCTATAAGGTGGGGGCAGGGTGAATAGTGAGGAGTACAGTGTTCTACGGGGTGTGGGTAGGGTGAACAGTGAGGGGTACAGTGTTCTATAAGGTGGGGGAAGGGCATATAGTGAGGAGTGCAGTGTTCAGTAGAGTAGATCAGTATGGGGTGAGGGGTGCAGGGTTCTGTGGGGGGGAGGGTGTATAGTGAGGGGTACAGTGTTGTACAGGGTGGTCAGTATGGGTGGGGGGGTGGGTTCTATAGATTAGATCAGTATAGGGTGAGGAGTTCAGGGTAGATGGGAGATACAGGAATAGAAGAGGGCTCCCACACAGGTTCAGGAGAGGAGTAGAAAGCAGAGGACAGTATCGGAGGGGACCTCAGATAGCCTGGCAATGTCAGAGGTACCCAGCCCTCTGTACTAATCAGCATGGAGGGGGCAGCTGGTACTCACAATTTGGGCAGCCAACAACGGAGCCCAGTCTCTTCCTGCAGCACATCAGCTTGGCAGGGGAGAGTGAGTCGGCACCGCAAGGGAGGGACACATGGGAGGGATCGACACAGCAATCCATGCCCTGCGCTCGCTGCTCCATGTCAGTCACCAAGGCACAGCACTGATCACTGGGATCCAGCTTCCCTGACACACACTGAACTGAGCTGGGCAACGGAGTCTGGGGCCGAAAGGGACTATTTATCCACATTAGGGAGCATGTGACGTAATCCGCTACAGCCTTTCCTTGCAATTAGATTAAAGCCCCAGTGGATTGTTATAGAAGAAGCTGGGACTTTAATTGTCAGGAACCGCAGTGCAGTAGACCACCTTGCCTGCACCAGAAAGTGGTTAAATAGTCCCCTTTCGGCCTTGCCAGGCAGGTAAAAAAATGGGACTTGGGGATGTTTTTTTTTTTAAATAGCTGTAGAGCAGAGGTGACCAGGGTTTGTGAGATGGCCTACTCTCTGCAGTCGGGAACACATACGGAAATGGCAGGGCCAGGCAGAGCGATGCACATGGGGGATCATTAGGGTGTGCCCAGGCACACCTGGCACACCCCGTGCATACGCCAATGTTGATGGGTTTATTTTGGGCCTGGCTGGTTTACATGTACAGTGGAACCTCGGATTGCGAGTAACACGGTTAACGAGCGTTTCGCAATACGAGCACTGTATTTTTAAAAATCGTAACTCGGTTTGCGAGTGTTGTCTTGCAAAACAAGTACGATTCAGGCCAAAGCGGTGTGCAGTACCGCTTTTGGCCTGAGGTGGGGGGGCACCGAAGCCGAGCAGAGCCGAACGTCACGTTCAGAAATGCACGGAAAGGCCCGAGTACAGCGCGGCTGACCTTGGCAAATCTCAGGTAGGAAGTCTTTCCGAGGTTTGCAGAGGTCAGCCGAAGTGTCCTCGGGCCTTTTTGGCTGTTTCCGAGGCTCTCCGGTGCCCCCCCGCCTCTGGCTGCATGCGGTATTACATCCCATTGAAGTCAATGCGGAACAAATTATTTTTGTTTCCATTGACTTCAATGGGATAACTCGCTTTGATATGCGAGTACTTTGGATTACGAGCATACTCCTGGAACGGATTATGCTTGTAATCCGAGGTTCCACTGTATGTGTTTTGTCGGCCTACACTTGTGCAGGCACAGTAGCCAATTCATTTGAATGGGCTGCCATGCCTGCGTTTCCTGCAGAAAAAAAGGTGCATGCAGCATTTTAAAAATTCAGTGGCCTTGAAATCCATTCTGCTTTTGCACCATGCGACTTACCTGCAGTTCCTGCACACACAAATGCACTGTGTTTTTAAAAGCGTGGCCTAAACATCTAAAAATGCAGCAAGTTTACCGGTGCAGGAACTGAAGGTAAGTCACATGGTGCAAAAACAGAATGGACAGACAGTGCTGTATTTCACTGCTTGATGGGCACAGGTGTGCACGGCCTATTACATGATGCATGCACCTTTTTTCTGCAGGAAACTCAGGCATGGCAGCCCAACGGACAAACGGTCTGTTTTTTATCTGTTTTTTTATTGGTAGTGTATGTAAAAAAACTGATGCAAAACTGATGAGCACGGATGAAAAACTGATGAAAAACTGATGAATACTTCATCCGTTTTGACGTGACTGAACGAATGAAATGAACGGTCCGTATGTGTGAAAGGGGCCTTTCTGTATTTTTGTGCAACAACTATCAGTAAAATATAGTGGAGATATATTCTTCTTTCAGTAGATGGCAGTGTATATACAGTAGGTTTGTAGTGGCATCTATGATAGAACTCTATGTCTTTTCTCTATAATAAAGTTCCTGTTTCCTGTCTGCAGTTAAGCAGCAAAGCCCATGTGGACTGTGAACTGTTTGTCTGTTCTGTAGGGCTATATAAAGAATTTTCAACAGGTTATGGACACAGGCACAGACACCCAGAGAAAAGCTGAGAAACCAGCCATAGCCATCTACAACAGATAAGTGCAAGATACAGCAACAGAATATAAAAGAAAATGACCATGAACACAGCCGCAACAAAGCTTTCCTTTGCAAACTTGACAAACCAGAACTACCAGTCTTGGAAATTCAAGATGAAAATGCTGCTAATAAGAAAAGGTATGTGGAGCTTTATAAAAGAGGTCAGGCCAGAACACCCTTCAAATGATTGCATAGAGAAAGACCAAACAGCTCAGAGCACAATCTCTCTTAGCATAGAAGATGATAAAATCATACACATATGTAAGTGTGAAACTGCTAAAAAAATGTGGGAAGTATTACAAAATGTGCATGAAAGAGCTAATCTCAGCATTAAATTGTATTTGATTAGAAAGCTATACAAAACCAAGCTGATGAAAGGCCAGGATATGCAGGATTACATAAGGTACACCTTGGAAATGGTTGAACACCTGAGAGGTATAGGAGAAGAAATAAAAAAACTTTCATGTCGCAGTAGTTGTTGAGTGGGGGTGTTAGAATACATTGTTATTTTTTTTTGTGCACCAACTATCATTAAAAGTATTCAGAAGAGATATATTTTTCAACCAGTAGATGGCAGTGTTTATAAGCTGCACCTATGATAGAACTCTATGGGGTTGATTTAGACTGTGCACTTTGCAAACTGCAGTTGCTGCAGATTTCATTAAATGAGCAAAAGTTCAGCTGACTTCCATCATCCAATCATGTGCACAGCCTATTGCATTCGGATTTGTACCCCAAACAGAAGCTCAAACACACGTGAATATATATATATATATATATCTATATATA
The DNA here is from genome assembly GCF_042186555.1 of Aquarana catesbeiana. Taxonomy (NCBI): domain Eukaryota; kingdom Metazoa; phylum Chordata; class Amphibia; order Anura; family Ranidae; genus Aquarana; species Aquarana catesbeiana. Next base: position 173,079,020 of record NC_133335.1, on the reverse strand, counting down.
TAGATATATATATATATAGATATATCTATATATATATATATCTATATATATATATATCTATATACACACATATACATATATATATATTTCACACAAACCAAACACACAGAACTCTTTGTACATAGGAATAGTGATATGGTCCTTTCTTGACCCTGAAGAGCAGGGAGAAAAAACAGCCAGACTAGTAAGTTGTCAGGAAAAAAGCAAGTACCAGTCTGGCCAATATCGCTGCCTTCCTTCGCACATGGGCGGTAGAGCGGCACTCCGGCACAACCCTGGGCACAATACAGCAAAACGGCTAATGTTTGTGTGCAATTCAGCGAAACGGCTAATGCGCATATGCAATAGCGCGCACAACATGAGCCTCCCACTGGCCTATAAAAGCCACTCTGTGCCATCCATGACCAGATTGCTGGTTTGTCTTTCAGCTCCCCGTGTGTTTCCTGCTTTGTATTCTGATTCTTGATTGTCTGTTGTGACCCGGATTGACCTTGACCTGCTCTGATCTCTACCTGCATCTGACCCTCGACTTGCCTCTCGGACTTCTCCACTTGCTTCCTGTGTTTGACCCTCGGCCTGTCTACGGATATTGCTACCTGTCTCCAGTGATTGACCCTCAGCCTGCTCCTGGACTTTGCTATTGTCTCCAGTGCTCGACCCCTGGCTTGCTCACAGACTTTGCTTCCAGTTACCTGTGTTTGACCCTTGGCCTGTTTTACGGACTTTGCTATCAGTCTTCAGTACTAAGTCATCAGCCTGCTGACAGACCTGCTAACAGTCCTTTGCACTAGACTGTTTTTGCCTATCAGAGACTCTTATCAGTCAACGGTGTTTGACCCCCGGCCTGTTGTTGGATTAGCTGTTCATCCTCCTTCTTGAGCTTCAGCATCTTCCAGTCCTGCACAGCTCTCTCCCTGCCGGTGACCTTCACGCAAGACCTGCCCAGCCTGCTGGTGACTCGTGCCTCTTTGTGCCCTTCACCCCCTGTACCATCTCCAGGAGTGGAGTGCGCTTAGTCGCAAGAGGTTACCACTCTCAGCATCTCGGCCTCGGTGAGTACCCTTATCTGACAGAGGCTGGTTTGTTCTGTCAGATAAGGGTACTCACCGAGGCCAAGATGCTGAGAGCAGTAACCTCTTGCGACTAAGCGCACTCCACTCCTGGAGATGGTACAGGGGGTACGCACGCGCATTAGTCGTTTCGCTGAATTGCACACAAACATTAGCCATTTAGCTGAATTGCGCACGCGCATTAGCCGTTTTGCTGTATTGTGCCCAGGGTTGCACCGGAGTGCTGCTCTACCGCGCATGTGCGAAGGAAGGCAGCGATATTGGCGAGACTGGTGCTTGCCTCTTTCTGACACAAGTAAAAGCAGCACACTTTTTCAGTTAGACTCACAGTTAACACCTTGATGTTAACCCTTTCCCAGCCAGTGTCATTAGTACAGTGTACAGTATTATCACTGCACTAGTGAAATCAGTGTCAGTGATAATACTGTAAACTGTACTAATGACACAGTAGTTCCCCCTGACATCAGAGCATTGCACAGTGCCCCTTTACACCACAGCATGGCACAGTGTCCCCTAAAATCACATCAGAGGATGGCACAGTGCACCTTACATCACATCAGAGCATGGCACAGTGCCCCCTGACATCAGAGCATTGCACAGTGCCCCCTGACATCAGAGCATTGCACAGTGCCCCCTGACATCAGAGCATGGCACAGTGCCCCCTGACATCAGAGCATGGCACAGTGCCCCCTGACATCAGAGCGTGGCACAGTGCCCCCTGACATCAGAGCATGGCACAGTGCCCCCTGACATCAGAGCATTGCACAGTGCCCCCTGACATAAGAGCATGGCACAGTGCCCCCTGACATCAGAGCATTGCACAGTGCCCCTGACATCAGAGCATGGCACAGTGCCCCCTGACATCAGAGCATGGCACAGTGCCCCCTGACATCAGAGCATTGCACAGTGCCCCCTGACATCAGAGCATGGCACAGTGCCCCCTGACATCAAAGCATGGCACAGTGCCCCCTGACATCAGAGCATGGCACAGTGCCCCCTGACATCAGAGCATGGCACAGTGCCCCCTGACATCAGAGCATTGCACAGTGCCCCTGACATCAGAGCATGGCATAGTGCCCCCTGACATCAGAGCATTGCACAGTGCCCCCTGACCTAAGAGCATGGCACAGTGCCCCCTGACATCAGAGCATTGCACAGTGCCCTCTGACATAAGAGCATGGCACAGTGCCCCTGACATCAGAGCATGGCACAGTGCCCCCTGACATCAAAGCATGGCACAGTGCCCCCTGACATCAGAGCATGGCACAGTGCCCCCTGACATCAGAGCATGGCACAGTGCCCCCTGACATCAGTGCATTGCACAGTGCCCACTGACATAAGAGCATGGCACAGTGCCCCCTGACATCAGAGCATTGCACAGTGCCCCTGACATCAGAGCATGGCATAGTGCCCCCTGACATCAGAGCATTGCACAGTGCCCCCTGACATAAGAGCATGGCACAGTGCCCCCTGACATCAGAGCATGGCACAGTGCCCCCTGACATCAGAGCATTGCACAGTGCCCCCAGACATAAGAGCATGGCACAGTGCCCCCTGACATAAGAGCATGGCACAGTGCCCCCTGACATCAGAGCATGGCACAGTGCCCCCTGACATCAGAGCATGGCACAGTGCCTCCTGACATCAGAACATGGCACAGTGCCCCCTGACATCAGAGCCTGGCACAGTGCCCCCTGACATCAGAACATGGCACAGTGCCCCCTGACATCAGAACATGGCACAGTGCCCCCTGACATCAGAGCATTGCACAGTGCCCCCTGACATCAGAGCATGGCACCGTGCCCCCTGACATCAGAGCATGGCACAGTGCCCCCAGACATCAGAGCATGGCACAGTGCCCCCTGACATCAGAGCATGGCACAGTGCCCCCTGACATCAGAGCATGGCACAGTGCCCCCTGACATCAGAGCATGGCACAGTGCCCCCTGACATCAGAGCATGGCACAGTGCCCCCTGACATCAGAGCATGGCACAGTGCCCCCTGACATCAGAGCATTGCACAGTGCCCCCTGACATCAGAACATGTGTTATACCTGAAAGGTTCCACATGTACTGTCACTTTAAGGCTGGCTCCACCCAGGAGTGATGACAAGGGTCAAGGGGTATAGTAGCCATCTTAGAGCACATGTAAGGAAGCATATAAGATGTACCTGTCCTGAGATGCATGTTGCAGTGTACAGTGTGTACTGAAATAAACATCCATTGTTCCAGACCAGAGTCTTGTGTCTCTCACAACTCCAGACCAGAGTCTTGTGTCTTGTGTCTCTCACAACAAAGCCCAGCAGGAAAATGTCATTGATCGGGACATTAGGTGAATTTGATGGGGAACAGACATCCTGGAGTTCCTGGGTTGAGAGACTGGAACAGTATTTCAGTGCAAATGCCATCCCAGACAACAGGCAAGTAGCAGTATTCCTGACAGTGGTTGGTGCTAAGACATATGACACTCTTAGAGATCTCCTTTTCCCTGTAAAGCCAGCAACTAAGACATTGGCAGAGCTCCTGACACTGTTAGAGGATCACTTCCAGCCTAAACCACTAGAGATTACAGAAAGATTTCAGTTTTATCAGAGGCAGCAGCAGCCAGGTGAAGAAATTAAAGCTTATGTGCTCGCCCTTCGCAGACTAGCCTCTACCTGTTCTTTTGGGGAGTATCTACCTACTGCACTGAGAGATAAGTTTGTAATGGGACTGAATTGTGAGTCTAGCCAAAAGAGACTGTTAACAGAGAAAGATCTTACCCTTACAAAGGCAATTGAAATAGCTTCAGTGATGGAAATGGCTGTGAAAGATACAGAGGAGTTGAACCCCCAGGGCAGAAGGGAAGAGGTGAAACAGGAAGTTTTCAGAACAGCAGTCAAGCCAACTGCCGCAAACTGGAAATACAGACCCCCACCAAGCCGGGAGTCAGCCTGCTACCGTTGTGGAAATACAGACCATGACAACAAAGTCTGCAGGTTTAAGGAGCAGATCTGTCATAATTGCGGTAAGACAGGCCATCTTAAACGAGTTTGCCGTAGCAAGAAGGTGCGAGATAAACAACCTCTGAACCCCAAGACAAAGACATATATGGTGGGAAGATATACATCCTCATCTGAGTCAGAGGATGAGGAAGTGCTCCACAGATTAGACATACATCATATGCATTCAGCACCCTCCGCAATGACTGTAGAGGTAACTGTGGAGGGAAAGAAACTCAAGATGGATGTAGATACAGGAGCAGCAGTTTCAGTTATCACCCAGAAACAATGGAGACAACTTCAGACCCAAACAACTGTCCGCCCAACACCAATCAAACTGCAGACATATTCAAAGCAGATACTCCACCCACTGGGTTATGCGAAAGTACAGGTATTGTACAAGGGTCAGACAAAGACTGCCATTATATATCCTAGAAAATGGGGGACCCCCTCTCTTTGGGAGGGACTGGATTGCTCACTTTGGTATGCCAGACATCACCATAAATCCCTGTAACACTGTTACAATTCCATTAGGAGATAATGAGGGATGGGTAGTGTCCCTGAAGCAGCGTTTCCCAAAGATCTTTGATGACCACTTGGGGAAAATAAAGCACGACTGTGTAAGACTCAAGCTGAAACCCAACGCTCAGCCTAAGTTCTTCAAAGCTCGGACAGTACCTTTCGCACTGCGAGCAGGAGTGGAAGCAGAACTAAGTCGGCTGGAGGAACAAGGGGTCATCTCCAAGGTAGAGCACAGCGAGTGGGCATCACCAGTTGTACCAGTAAAGAAAGCGAATGGGGACTTGCGCATTTGTGGGGATTTCCGCATGGCACTGAACTCCCAACTGGAGATAGACCGGTATCCTGTACCCAGAGTAGATGACATTTTTGCCTCTCTTGCAGGGGGCCAAAAGTTCACCAAGCTTGATCTCAAACAAGCATATTTACAGTTTGAGGTCCATCCTTCTTCCCGCAAGTTTCTAACCATCAACACCCACAAGGGACTGTATGAATACAATCGGATGGTGTTTGGTGTAGCCTCCACCCCAGCCATTTGGCAATGAAAAATGGACGAGATTTTGGCGGACATTCCTTTCACGCAGTGCCTGCTAGATGACATGCTCATCACAGGACGGACAGAGCAGGAACACAAGCGGAACGTGGAACTTGTGTTGGCGAGACTCCAAGAACAGAGTCTAAAAGTGAACTTAGCAAAATGCCAATTCATGGTGCCTAAATTGGAGTTTTGTGGCCACCTTGTGGATGCAGAGGGTATACACACCATGGAAGCCAAGGTTGATGCTTTAGTCAAAGCTCCAGCCCCAACCAACGTCCAGCAGTTGAGATCATACCTTGGCTTGCTGAACTATTACCACAAATTCCTGCCAGATCTGGCACACACCTTGTTTCCGCTGAACAAGCTTTTGGAAAAACACTCAAGATGGGACTGGTCGGCTGCATGCCAACGGGCTTTTGAAGTCTCTAAGCGGAAGCTGTTGGCGTCACGCATGCTCGTGCACTATGACCTCCAGAAGCCTCTCACCTTGGCTTGTGATGCCTCACCCTATGGTCTGGGTGCTGTACTATCTCACATCTTACCAGATGGGTCAGAAAAACCAGTGGCATTTGCCTCCAGGTCTTTGACAAAAGCAGAAAGCAATTACTCACACATTGACAAAGAGGCTCTAGCGCTGATATGGGCAATTAAGAAGTTTCATCTTTACCTGTATGGTAGGGAATTCACCATACTGGCAGACCATAAACCACTCCTTCAGATCTTTAGCCCTGACAAAGGCATCTCTCAGACTACTGCGGCCCACCTCCAACGCTATGCCCTATTCTTGGGAGCATACAGCTACAAAATCCAGTATCGCGGTCATGATGCCAATGCGAATGCGGACGCAATGTCCCGACTGACAGGGAAGTCGATGGACTCTTCTCCACTGGTCAAGAGTTGTCGTTACACCAGCCTGTCCTTCTTGTCTTCTGGGGAGATAGCAGCCCATACAGCCAAGGATACCTTTCTGAAAACAATACTCTCCTGGGTACGGTCCGGTTGGCCTGCAACCGTCACACAGGATTATGAACCTTATTTTCGTAGGCGTATGGAATTAACTGTGACTGGCAACTGTGTTTTATGGGGAGACAGAGTGATCATTCCACAGACCCTCCGGAGACACATTCTGGGCTTGCTACATACTGGTCATCCCGGGGGCACACGTATGAAACAAAAGGCCCAAGGCTATGTGTGGTGGCCAAACCTAGACTCAGATATCACAACATATGTGAATGCTTGTGCTGGATGTGCACAAACTGCAAGAGACCCTCCTCGAGGGTGTGTCCAGCCCTGGACTTGGCCCACGGTTCCTTGGTTTCGCCTACACTTGGACTTTGCAGGCCCGATCAGAGGACACACCTTCTTGATCATAGTGGACGCCCATTCAAAGTGGCCTGAGGTAATTCCTGTTACTCAGCCAACGACTAAGGCAACGGTTTTCATACTGTTACATCTCGCTGCTACGTTTGGATACCCCAGAGAGATTGTCACTGACAATGGTGCACAATTCACCAGTCAGGAGTTTCAGCGTTTCCTGACTGCCCACAACATCAAGCACAAGTTGACTGCACCTTACCACCCGGCTACTAATGGTCAAGCAGAACGGTTTGTGCAGACTTTTAAACGCTATTTCAAAGCTACAGTGGCTGCAAGTAAACAACAGTCCCTGTCACCCCAGCAGCTGGACTCCTTCCTTTCTGCTTACAGAAACACACCACATGCAACCACCGGGAAAACTCCAGCAGAACTCCTTCTGGGTCGGCAGCCATGGACTGTTTTGGACATGCTCCGTCCTCAAACAGTCCAGGAACATGTACTGCAGTCCCAAGACAAGATGGTCAAACATGATGAGCTCCCTCGATTCACAGCCCAACAAAAGGTATGGGCCCGATCTTATGGGGCTTCCAATGCACGGTGGCTTCCTGCTGTCATTGCAGAGACTTTGGGACCCAAGATGTATAGGGTCTGCCTGGAAGATGGTTCCATTTGCAGACGGCATGCAGACCAACTGCGTCCTCGTTTTCAATTGCCCGAATCCCTGACAGCAGCTGAACCACCAGTGTCGCAAGGATCTGCTCCCAGCGGATCAGAATGCACGGGGACTGATGATTGGGGGGACTCTGAACTTTTGAACTCAGCTCCAACAGAGCCCTCCAGCCCTGGTCCGGAGGTCTGTTCACCCACTGAGCTGGTGGATCCCTTCTTGGCCCCGCCGGTGCCCATTCCGGCCAGCCCTGTTTCCTCTGGTCCCGAGTCGCTGGGTGCCCGACCTCAACGACAATGTCGCCCTCCTGATCGGTATCAGCTTCCAGACCGGTTACGAGACTTTCGACGGGGCCGCCGAAAGTGATCCGATGACATTGTATCCCCGCAACTGTCCCTGGAAGCTTGGTCTCACATCTGGATGCAGGAAATATCCAGTGCATCTCCTGTGTTTGGAGGACTGTTATTGGACAGTTATTAGTTAATGTTTTGTGCCTTTTCTCGTTTTGTTGTAATTTTTTATTTTTTTTAGGGATGGATGGAAGGTGTTATACCTGAAAGGTTCCACATGTACTGTCACTTTAAGGCTGGCTCCACCCAGGAGTGATGACAAGGGTCAAGGGGCATAGTAGCCATCTTAGAGCACATGTAAGGAAGCATATAAGATGTACCTGTCCTGAGATGCATGTTGCAGTGTACAGTGTGTACTGAAATAAACATCCATTGTTCCAGACCAGAGTCTTGTGTCTCTCACAACACAGAGGATATAACAACATGGCACAGTGCCCCCTGACATCAGAGCATGGCACAGTGCCCCCAGACATCAGAACATGGCTCAGTGCCCCCTGACATCAGAGCATGGCACAGTGCCCCCTGACATAAGAGCATGGCACAGTGCCCCCAGACATCAGAGCATGGCAGAGTGCCCCCAGACATCAGAGCATGGCACAGTAACCCCTGACATCAGAGCATGGCACAGTGCCCCCTGACATCAGAGCATTGCACAGTGCCCCCTGACATCAGAACATGGCACAGTGCCCCCTGACATGAGAGCATGGCACAATGCCCCCAGACATCAGAACATGGCTCAGTGCCCCCTGACAGCAGAGCATGGCACAGTGCCCCCTGACATAAGAGCATTGCACGGTGCCCCCTTACATAACAGCATGGCACAGTGCCCCCTGACATCAGAGCATTGCACAGTGCCCCCTGACATCAGAACATGGCACAGTGCCCCCTGACATCAGAGCATTGCACAGTGCCCCCTGACATAAGAGCATGGCACAGTGACCCCTGACATCAGAGCATGGCACAGTGCCCCCTGACATAAGAGCATGGCACAGTGCCCCCTGACATAAGAGCATGGCACAATGCCCCCTGACATCAGAGCATGGCACAGTGCCCCCAGACATCAGAACATGGCACAGTGCCCCCTGACATCAGAACATGGCACAGTGCCCCCTGACATCAGAGCATGGCACAGTGCCCCCTGACATCAGAACATGGCACAGTGCCCCCTGACATCAGAACATGGCACAGTGCCCCCTGACATCAGAACATGGCACAGTGCCCCCTGACATCAGAACATGGCACAGTGCCCCCTGACATCAGAGCATTGCACAGTGCCCCCTGACATCAGAGCATGGCACAGTGCCCCCTGACATCAGAGCATGGCACAGTGCCCCCTGACATCAGAGCATGGCACAGTGCCCCTGACATCAGAGCATTGCACAGTGCCCCCTGACATAAGAGCATGGCACAGTGCCCCCTGACATCAGAGCATGGCACAGTGCCCCCTGACATCAGAGCATGGCACAGTGCCCCCTGACATCAGAACATGGCACAGTGCCCCCTGACATCAGAACATGGCACAGTGCCCCCTGACATCAGAGCATGGCACAGTGCCCCCTGACATCAGAGCATGGCACAGTGCCCCCTGACATAAGAGCATTGCACAGTGCCCCCTGACATCAGAGCATGGCACAGTGCCCCCAGACATCAGAGCATGGCACAGTAACCCCTGACATCAGAGCATGGCACAGTGCCCCCTGACATCAGAGCATTGCACAGTGCCCCCTGACATCAGAACATGGCACAGTGCCCCCTGACATCAGAGCATGGCACAGTGCCCCCAGACATCAGAACATGGCTCAGTGCCCCCTGACATCAGAGCATGGCACAGTGCCCCCTGACATAAGAGCATTGCACAGTGCCCCCTGACATAACAGCATGGCACAGTGCCCCCTGACATCAGAGCATTGCACAGTGCCCCCTGACATCAGAACATGGCACAGTGCCCCCTGACATCAGAGCATGGCACAGTGCCCCCAGACATCAGAACATTGCACAGTGCCCCCTGACATCAGAACATGGCACAGTGCCCCCTGACATCAGAGCATTGCACAGTGCCCCCTGACATCAGAACATGGCACAGTGCCCCCTGACATAAGAGCATGGCACAGTGCCCCCTGACATAAGAGCATTGCACAGTGCCCCCTGACATCAGAGCATGGCACAGTGCCCCCTGACATCAGAGCATGGCACAGTGCCCCCTGACATAAGAGCATTGTGTTATACCTGAAAGGTTCCACATGTACTGTCACTTTAAGGCTGGCTCCACCCAGGAGTGATGACAATGGTCAAGGGGTATAGTAGCCATCTTAGAGCACATGTAAGGAAGCATATAAGATGTCCCTGTCCTGAGATGCATGTTGCAGTGTACAGTGTGTACTGAAATAAACATCCATTGTTCCAGACCAGAGTCTTGTGTCTCTCACAACTCAGAGGATATAACAGTGGCGACGAGGATGGGATTTACAAAGTGTCTATCAGTCTGAGAGAGAGACAAAGGCAGTGTAGTTTGTCATCTGGATAAAAGCAATCACAGAGCCCAGCAGGAAAATGTCATTGATCGGGACATTAGGTGAATTTGATGGGGAACAGACATCCTGGAGTTCCTGGGTTGAGAGACTGGAACAGTATTTCAGTGCAAATGCCATCCCAGACAACAGGCAAGTAGCAGTATTCCTGACAGTGGTTGGTGCTAAGACATATGACACTCTTAGAGATCTCCTTTTCCCTGTAAAGCCAGCAACTAAGACATTGGCAGAGCTCCTGACACTGTTAGAGGATCACTTCCAGCCTAAACCACTAGAGATTACAGAAAGATTTCGGTTTTATCAGAGGCAGCAGCAGCCAGGTGAAGAAATTAAAGCTTATGTGCTCGCCCTTCGCAGACTAGCCTCTACCTGTTCTTTTGGGGAGTATCTACCTACTGCACTGAGAGATAAGTTTGTAATGGGACTGAATTGTGAGTCTAGCCAAAAGAGACTGTTAACAGAGAAAGATCTTACCCTTACAAAGGCAATTGAAATAGCTTCAGTGATGGAAATGGCTGTGAAAGATACAGAGGAGTTGAACCCCCAGGGCAGAAGGGAAGAGGTGAAACAGGAAGTTTTTAGAACAGCAGTCAAGCCAACTGCCGCAAACTGGAAATACAGACCCCCACCAAGCCGGGAGTCAGCCTGCTACCGTTGTGGAAATACAGACCATGACAACAAAGTCTGCAGGTTTAAGGAGCAGACCTGTCATAATTGCGGTAAGACAGGCCATCTTAAACGAGTTTGCCGTAGCAAGAAGGTGCGAGATAAACAACCTCTGAACCCCAAGACAAAGACATATATGGTGGGAAGATATACATCCTCATCTGAGTCAGAGGATGAGGAAGTGCTCCACAGATTAGACATACATCATATGCATTCAGCACCCTCCGCAATGACTGTAGAGGTAACTGTGGAGGGAAAGAAACTCAAGATGGATGTAGATACAGGAGCAGCAGTTTCAGTTATCACCCAGAAACAATGGAGACAACTTCAGACCCAAACAACTGTCCGCCCAACACCAATCAAACTGCAGACATATTCAAAGCAGATACTCCACCCACTGGGTTATGCGAAAGTACAGGTATTGTACAAGGGTCAGACAAAGACTGCCATTATATATCCTAGAAAATGGGGGACCCCCTCTCTTTGGGAGGGACTGGATTGCTCACTTTGGTATGCCAGACATCACCATAAATCCCTGTAACACTGTTACAATTCCATTAGGAGATAATGAGGGATGGGTAGTGTCCCTGAAGCAGCGTTTCCCAAAGATCTTTGATGACCACTTGGGGAAAATAAAGCACGACTGTGTAAGACTCAAGCTGAAACCCAACGCTCAGCCTAAGTTCTTCAAAGCTCGGACAGTACCTTTCGCACTGCGAGCAGGAGTGGAAGCAGAACTAAGTCGGCTGGAGGAACAAGGGGTCATCTCCAAGGTAGAGCACAGCGAGTGGGCATCACCAGTTGTACCAGTAAAGAAAGCGAATGGGGACTTGCGCATTTGTGGGGATTTCCGCATGGCACTGAACTCCCAACTGGAGATAGACCGGTATCCTGTACCCAGAGTAGATGACATTTTTGCCTCTCTTGCAGGGGGCCAAAAGTTCACCAAGCTTGATCTCAAACAAGCATATTTACAGTTTGAGGTCCATCCTTCTTCCCGCAAGTTTCTAACCATCAACACCCACAAGGGACTGTATGAATACAATCGGATGGTGTTTGGTGTAGCCTCCGCCCCAGCCATTTGGCAATGAAAAATGGACGAGATTTTGGCGGACATTCCTTTCACGCAGTGCCTGCTAGATGACATGCTCATCACAGGACGGACAGAGCAGGAACACAAGCGGAACGTGGAACTTGTGTTGGCGAGACTCCAAGAACAGAGTCTAAAAGTGAACTTAGCAAAATGCCAATTCATGGTGCCTAAATTGGAGTTTTGTGGCCACCTTGTGGATGCAGAGGGTATACACACCATGGAAGCCAAGGTTGATGCTTTAGTCAAAGCTCCAGCCCCAACCAACGTCCAGCAGTTGAGATCATACCTTGGCTTGCTGAACTATTACCACAAATTCCTGCCAGATCTGGCACACACCTTGTTTCCGCTGAACAAGCTTTTGGAAAAACACTCAAGATGGGACTGGTCGGCTGCATGCCAACGGGCTTTTGAAGTCTCTAAGCGGAAGCTGTTGGTGTCACGCATGCTCGTGCACTATGACCTCCAGAAGCCTCTCACCTTGGCTTGTGATGCCTCACCCTATGGTCTGGGTGCTGTACTATCTCACATCTTACCAGATGGGTCAGAAAAACCAGTGGCATTTGCCTCCAGGTCTTTGACAAAAGCAGAAAGCAATTACTCACACATTGACAAAGAGGCTCTAGCGCTGATATGGGCAATTAAGAAGTTTCATCTTTACCTGTATGGTAGGGAATTCACCATACTGGCAGACCATAAACCACTCCTTCAGATCTTTAGCCCTGACAAAGGCATCTCTCAGACTACTGCGGCCCGCCTCCAACGCTATGCCCTATTCTTGGGAGCATACAGCTACAAAATCCAGTATCGCTGTCATGATGCCAATGCGAATGCGGACGCAATGTCCCGACTGACAGGGAAGTCGATGGACTCTTCTCCACTGGTCAAGAGTTGTCGTTACACCAGCCTGTCCTTCTTGTCTTCTGGGGAGAGGTAGCAGCCCATACAGCCAAGGATACCTTTCTGAAAACAATACTCTCCTGGGTACGGTCCGGTTGGCCTGCAACCGTCACACAGGATTATGAACCTTATTTTCGTAGGCGTATGGAATTAACTGTGACTGGCAACTGTGTTTTATGAGGAGACAGAGTGATCATTCCACAGACCCTCCGGAGACACATTCTGGGCTTGCTACATACTGGTCATCCCGGGGGCACACGTATGAAACAAAAGGCCCAAGGCTATGTGTGGTGGCCAAACCTAGACTCAGATATCACAACATATGTGAATGCTTGTGCTGGATGTGCACAAACTGCAAGAGACCCTCCTCGAGGGTGTGTCCAGCCCTGGACTTGGCCCACGGTTCCTTGGTTTCGCCTACACTTGGACTTTGCAGGCCCGATCAGAGGACACACCTTCTTGATCATAGTGGACGCCCATTCAAAGTGGCCTGAGGTAATTCCTGTTACTCAGCCAACGACTAAGGCAACGGTTTTCATACTGTTACATCTCGCTGCTACGTTTGGATACCCCAGAGAGATTGTCACTGACAATGGTGCACAATTCACCAGTCAGGAGTTTCAGCGTTTCCTGACTGCCCACAACATCAAGCACAAGTTGACTGCACCTTACCACCCGGCTACTAATGGTCAAGCAGAACGGTTTGTGCAGACTTTTAAACGCTATTTCAAAGCTACAGTGGCTGCAAGTAAACAACAGTCCCTGTCACCCCAGCAGCTGGACTCCTTCCTTTCTGCGTACAGAAACACACCACATGCAACCACCTGGAAAACTCCAGCAGAACTCCTTCTGGGTCGGCAGCCATGGACTGTTTTGGACATGCTCCGTCCTCAAACAGTCCAGGAACATGTACTGCAGTCCCAAGACAAGATGGTCAAACATGATGAGCTCCCCCGATTCACAGCCCAACAAAAGGTATGGGCCCGATCTTATGGGGCTTCCAATGCACGGTGGCTTCCTGCTGTCATTGCAGAGACTTTGGGACCCAAGATGTATAGGGTCTGCCTGGAAGATGGTTCCATTTGCAGACGGCATGCAGACCAACTGCATCCTCGTTTTCAATTGCCCGAATCCCTGACAGCAGCTGAACCACCAGTGTCGCAAGGATCTGCTCCCAGCGGATCAGAATGCACGGGGACTGATGATTGGGGGGACTCTGAACTTTTGAACTCAGCTCCAACAGAGCCCTCCAGCCCTGGTCCGGAGGTCTGTTCACCCACTGAGCTGGTGGATCCCTTCTTGGCCCCGCCGGTGCCCATTCCGGCCAGCCCTGTTTCCTCTGGTCCCGAGTCGCTGGGTGCCCGACCTCAACGACAATGTCGCCCTCCTGATCGGTATCAGCTTCCAGACCGGTTACGAGACTTTCGACTGGGCCGCCGAAAGTGATCCGATGACATTGTATCCCCACAACTGTCCCTGGAAGCTTGGTCTCACATCTGGATGCAGGAAATATCCAGTGCATCTCCTGTGTTTGGAGGACTGTTATTGGACAGTTATTAGTTAATGTTTTGTGCCTTTTCTCGTTTTGTTGTAATTTTTTATTTTTTTTAGGGATGGATGGAAGGTGTTATACCTGAAAGGTTCCACATGTACTGTCACTTTAAGGCTGGCTCCATTGTTCCAGACCAGAGTCTTGTGTCTCTCACAACACAGAGGATATAACAACATGGCACAGTGCCCCCTGACATCAGAGCATGGCACAGTGCCCCCAGACATCAGAACATGGCTCAGTGCCCCCTGACATCAGAGCATGGCACAGTGCCCCCTGACATAAGAGCATGGCACAGTGCCCCCTGACATCAGAGCATGGCAGAGTGCCCCCAGACATCAGAGCATGGCACAGTAACCCCTGACATCAGAGCATGGCACAGTGCCCCCTGACATCAGAGCATTGCACAGTGCCCCCTGACATCAGAACATGGCACAGTGCCCCCTGACATCAGAGCATGGCACAATGCCCCCAGACATCAGAACATGGCTCAGTGCCCCCTGACATCAGAGCATGGCACAGTGCCCCCTGACATAAGAGCATTGCACGGTGCCCCCTTACATAACAGCATGGCACAGTGCCCCCTGACATCAGAGCATTGCACAGTGCCCCCTGACATCAGAACATGGCACAGTGCCCCCTGACATCAGAGCATTGCACAGTGCCCCCTGACATAAGAGCATGGCACAGTGCCCCCTGACATCAGAGCATGGCACAGTGCCCCCTGACATCAGAGCATGGCACAGTGCCCCCTGACATAAGAGCATGGCACAGTGCCCCCTGACATAAGAGCATGGCACAATGCCCCCTGACATCAGAGCATGGCACAGTGCCCCCAGACATCAGAACATGGCACAGTGCCCCCTGACATCAGAGCATGGCACAGTGCCCCCTGACATCAGAACATGGCACAGTGCCCCCTGACATCAGAACATGGCACAGTGCCCCCTGACATCAGAGCATTGCACAGTGCCCCCTGACATCAGAGCATGGCACAGTGCCCCCTGACATCAGAGCATGGCACAGTGCCCCCAGACATCAGAGCATGGCACAGTGCCCCTGACATCAGAGCATTGCACAGTACCCCCTGACATCAGAACATGGCACAGTGCCCCCTGACATCAGAGCATGGCACAGTGCCCCCTGACATCAGAGCATGGCACAGTGCCCCCTGACATAAGAGCATGGCACAGTGCCCCCTGACATCAGAGCATGGCACAGTGCCCCCTGACATCAGAACATGGCTCAGTGCCCCCTGACATCAGAGCATGGCACAGTGCCCCCTGACATAAGAGCATTGCACAGTGCCCCCTGACATCAGAGCATGGCACAGTGCCCCCAGACATCAGAGCATGGCACAGTAACCCCTGACATCAGAGCATGGCACAGTGCCCCCTGACATCAGAGCATTGCACAGTGCCCCCTGACATCAGAACATGGCACAGTGCCCCCTGACATCAGAGCATGGCACAGTGCCCCCAGACATCAGAACATGGCTCAGTGCCCCCTGACATCAGAGCATGGCACAGTGCCCCCTGACATAAGAGCATTGCACAGTGCCCCCTGACATAAGAGCATGGCACAGTGCCCCCTGACATCAGAGCATTGCACAGTGCCCCCTGACGTCAGAACATGGCACAGTGCCCCCTGACATCAGAGCATGGCACAGTGCCCCCAGACATCAGAACATTGCACAGTGCCCCCTGACATCAGAACATGGCACAGTGCCCCCTGACATCAGAGCATTGCACAGTGCCCCCTGACATCAGAACATGGCACAGTGCCCCCTGACATAAGAGCATGGCACAGTGCCCCCTGACATAAGAGCATTGCACAGTGCCCCCTGACATCAGAGCATGGCACAGTGCCCCCTGACATCAGAGCATGGCACAGTGCCCCCTGACATAAGAGCATTGTGTTATACCTGAAAGGTTCCACATGTACTGTCACTTTAAGGCTGGCTCCACCCAGGAGTGATGACAATGGTCAAGGGGTATAGTAGCCATCTTAGAGCACATGTAAGGAAGCATATAAGATGTCCCTGTCCTGAGATGCATGTTGCAGTGTACAGTGTGTACTGAAATAAACATCCATTGTTCCAGACCAGAGTCTTGTGTCTCTCACAACTCAGAGGATATAACAGTGGTGACGAGGATGGGATTTACAAAGTGTCTATCAGTCTGAGAGAGAGACAAAGGCAGTGTAGTTTGTCATCTGGATAAAAGCAATCACAGAGCCCAGCAGGAAAATGTCATTGATCGGGACATTAGGTGAATTTGATGGGGAACAGACATCCTGGAGTTCCTGGGTTGAGAGACTGGAACAGTATTTCAGTGCAAATGCCATCCCAGACAACAGGCAAGTAGCAGTATTCCTGACAGTGGTTGGTGCTAAGACATATGACACTCTTAGAGATCTCCTTTTCCCTGTAAAGCCAGCAACTAAGACATTGGCAGAGCTCCTGACACTGTTAGAGGATCACTTCCAGCCTAAACCATTAGAGATTGCAGAAAGATTTCGGTTTTATCAGCGGCAGCAGCAGCCAGGTGAAGAAATTAAAGCTTATGTGCTCGCCCTTCGCAGACTAGCCTCTACCTGTTCTTTTGGGGAGTATCTACCTACTGCACTGAGAGATAAGTTTGTAATGCGACTGAATTGTGAGTCTAGCCAAAAGAGACTGTTAACAGAAAAAGATCTTACCCTTACAAAGGCAATTGAAATAGCTTCAGTGATGGAAATGGCTGTGAAAGATACAGAGGAATTGAACCCCCAGGGCAGAAAAGAAGAGGTGAAACAGGAAGTTTTCAGAACAGCAGTCAAGCCAACTGCCGCAAACTGGAAATACAGACCCCCACCAAGCCGGGAGTCAGCCTGCTACCGTTGTGGAAATACAGACCATGACAACAAAGTCTGCTGGTTTAAGGATCAGACCTGTCATAATTGCGGTAAGACAGGCCATCTTAAACGAGTTTGCCGTAGCAAGAAGGTGCGAGATAAACAACCTCTGAACCCCAAGACAAAGACATATATGGTGGGAAGATATACATCCTCATCTGAGTCAGAGGATGAGGAAGTGCTCCACAGATTAGACATACATCATATGCATTCAGCACCCTCCGCAATGACTGTAGAGGTAACTGTGGAGGGAAAGAAACTCAAGATGGATGTAGATACAGGAGCAGCAGTTTCAGTTATCACCCAGAAACAATGGAGACAACTTCAGACCCAAACAACTGTCCGCCCAACACCAATCAAACTGCAGACATATTCAAAGCAGATACTCCACCCACTGGGTTATGCGAAAGTACAGGTATTGTACAAGGGTCAGACAAAGACTGCCATTATATATCCTAGAAAATGGGGGACCCCCTCTCTTTGGGAGGGACTGGATTGCTCACTTTGGTATGCCAGACATCACCATAAATCCCTGTAACACTGTTACAATTCCATTAGGAGATAATGAGGGATGGGTAGTGTCCCTGAAGCAGCGTTTCCCAAAGATCTTTGATGACCACTTGGGGAAAATAAAGCACGACTGTGTAAGACTCAAGCTGAAACCCAACGCTCAGCCTAAGTTCTTCAAAGCTCGGACAGTACCTTTCGCACTGCGAGCAGGAGTGGAAGCAGAACTAAGTCGGCTGGAGGAACAAGGGGTCATCTCCAAGGTAGAGCACAGCGAGTGGGCATCACCAGTTGTACCAGTAAAGAAAGCGAATGGGGACTTGCGCATTTGTGGGGATTTCCGCATGGCACTGAACTCCCAACTGGAGATAGACCGGTATCCTGTACCCAGAGTAGATGACATTTTTGCCTCTCTTGCAGGGGGCCAAAAGTTCACCAAGCTTGATCTCAAACAAGCATATTTACAGTTTGAGGTCCATCCTTCTTCCCGCAAGTTTCTAACCATCAACACCCACAAGGGACTGTATGAATACAATCGGATGGTGTTTGGTGTAGCCTCCGCCCCAGCCATTTGGCAATGAAAAATGGACGAGATTTTGGCGGACATTCCTTTCACGCAGTGCCTGCTAGATGACATGCTCATCACAGGACGGACAGAGCAGGAACACAAGCGGAACGTGGAACTTGTGTTGGCGAGACTCCAAGAACAGAGTCTAAAAGTGAACTTAGCAAAATGCCAATTCATGGTGCCTAAATTGGAGTTTTGTGGCCACCTTGTGGATGCAGAGGGTATACACACCATGGAAGCCAAGGTTGATGCTTTAGTCAAAGCTCCAGCCCCAACCAACGTCCAGCAGTTGAGATCATACCTTGGCTTGCTGAACTATTACCACAAATTCCTGCCAGATCTGGCACACACCTTGTTTCCGCTGAACAAGCTTTTGGAAAAACACTCAAGATGGGACTGGTCGGCTGCATGCCAACGGGCTTTTGAAGTCTCTAAGCGGAAGCTGTTGGTGTCACGCATGCTCGTGCACTATGACCTCCAGAAGCCTCTCACCTTGGCTTGTGATGCCTCACCCTATGGTCTGGGTGCTGTACTATCTCACATCTTACCAGATGGGTCAGAAAAACCAGTGGCATTTGCCTCCAGGTCTTTGACAAAAGCAGAAAGCAATTACTCACACATTGACAAAGAGGCTCTAGCGCTGATATGGGCAATTAAGAAGTTTCATCTTTACCTGTATGGTAGGGAATTCACCATACTGGCAGACCATAAACCACTCCTTCAGATCTTTAGCCCTGACAAAGGCATCTCTCAGACTACTGCGGCCCGCCTCCAACGCTATGCCCTATTCTTGGGAGCATACAGCTACAAAATCCAGTATCGCTGTCATGATGCCAATGCGAATGCGGACGCAATGTCCCGACTGACAGGGAAGTCGATGGACTCTTCTCCACTGGTCAAGAGTTGTCGTTACACCAGCCTGTCCTTCTTGTCTTCTGGGGAGAGGTAGCAGCCCATACAGCCAAGGATACCTTTCTGAAAACAATACTCTCCTGGGTACGGTCCGGTTGGCCTGCAACCGTCACACAGGATTATGAACCTTATTTTCGTAGGCGTATGGAATTAACTGTGACTGGCAACTGTGTTTTATGAGGAGACAGAGTGATCATTCCACAGACCCTCCGGAGACACATTCTGGGCTTGCTACATACTGGTCATCCCGGGGGCACACGTATGAAACAAAAGGCCCAAGGCTATGTGTGGTGGCCAAACCTAGACTCAGATATCACAACATATGTGAATGCTTGTGCTGGATGTGCACAAACTGCAAGAGACCCTCCTCGAGGGTGTGTCCAGCCCTGGACTTGGCCCACGGTTCCTTGGTTTCGCCTACACTTGGACTTTGCAGGCCCGATCAGAGGACACACCTTCTTGATCATAGTGGACGCCCATTCAAAGTGGCCTGAGGTAATTCCTGTTACTCAGCCAACGACTAAGGCAACGGTTTTCATACTGTTACATCTCGCTGCTACGTTTGGATACCCCAGAGAGATTGTCACTGACAATGGTGCACAATTCACCAGTCAGGAGTTTCAGCGTTTCCTGACTGCCCACAACATCAAGCACAAGTTGACTGCACCTTACCACCCGGCTACTAATGGTCAAGCAGAACGGTTTGTGCAGACTTTTAAACGCTATTTCAAAGCTACAGTGGCTGCAAGTAAACAACAGTCCCTGTCACCCCAGCAGCTGGACTCCTTCCTTTCTGCGTACAGAAACACACCACATGCAACCACCTGGAAAACTCCAGCAGAACTCCTTCTGGGTCGGCAGCCATGGACTGTTTTGGACATGCTCCGTCCTCAAACAGTCCAGGAACATGTACTGCAGTCCCAAGACAAGATGGTCAAACATGATGAGCTCCCCCGATTCACAGCCCAACAAAAGGTATGGGCCCGATCTTATGGGGCTTCCAATGCACGGTGGCTTCCTGCTGTCATTGCAGAGACTTTGGGACCCAAGATGTATAGGGTCTGCCTGGAAGATGGTTCCATTTGCAGACGGCATGCAGACCAACTGCATCCTCGTTTTCAATTGCCCGAATCCCTGACAGCAGCTGAACCACCAGTGTCGCAAGGATCTGCTCCCAGCGGATCAGAATGCACGGGGACTGATGATTGGGGGGACTCTGAACTTTTGAACTCAGCTCCAACAGAGCCCTCCAGCCCTGGTCCGGAGGTCTGTTCACCCACTGAGCTGGTGGATCCCTTCTTGGCCCCGCCGGTGCCCATTCCGGCCAGCCCTGTTTCCTCTGGTCCCGAGTCGCTGGGTGCCCGACCTCAACGACAATGTCGCCCTCCTGATCGGTATCAGCTTCCAGACCGGTTACGAGACTTTCGACGGGGCCGCCGAAAGTGATCCGATGACATTGTATCCCCACAACTGTCCCTGGAAGCTTGGTCTCACATCTGGATGCAGGAAATATCCAGTGCATCTCCTGTGTTTGGAGGACTGTTATTGGACAGTTATTAGTTAATGTTTTGTGCCTTTTCTCGTTTTGTTGTAATTTTTTATTTTTTTTAGGGATGGATGGAAGGTGTTATACCTGAAAGGTTCCACATGTACTGTCACTTTAAGGCTGGCTCCATTGTTCCAGACCAGAGTCTTGTGTCTCTCACAACACAGAGGATATAACAACATGGCACAGTGCCCCCTGACATCAGAGCATGGCACAGTGCCCCCAGACATCAGAACATGGCTCAGTGCCCCCTGACATCAG
Source organism: Aquarana catesbeiana (assembly GCF_042186555.1). Lineage (NCBI taxonomy): Eukaryota > Metazoa > Chordata > Amphibia > Anura > Ranidae > Aquarana > Aquarana catesbeiana. Next base: position 173,058,156 of record NC_133335.1, on the reverse strand, counting down.
AGCATGGCACAGTGCCCCCTGACATAAGAGCATGGCACAGTGCCCCCTGACATCAGAGCATGGCAGAGTGCCCCCAGACATCAGAGCATGGCACAGTAACCCCTGACATCAGAGCATGGCACAGTGCCCCCTGACATCAGAGCATTGCACAGTGCCCCCTGACATCAGAACATGGCACAGTGCCCCCTGACATCAGAGCATGGCACAATGCCCCCAGACATCAGAACATGGCTCAGTGCCCCCTGACATCAGAGCATGGCACAGTGCCCCCTGACATAAGAGCATTGCACGGTGCCCCCTTACATAACAGCATGGCACAGTGCCCCCTGACATCAGAGCATTGCACAGTGCCCCCTGACATCAGAACATGGCACAGTGCCCCCTGACATCAGAGCATTGCACAGTGCCCCCTGACATAAGAGCATGGCACAGTGCCCCCTGACATCAGAGCATGGCACAGTGCCCCCTGACATCAGAGCATGGCACAGTGCCCCCTGACATAAGAGCATGGCACAGTGCCCCCTGACATAAGAGCATGGCACAATGCCCCCTGACATCAGAGCATGGCACAGTGCCCCCAGACATCAGAACATGGCACAGTGCCCCCTGACATCAGAGCATGGCACAGTGCCCCCTGACATCAGAACATGGCACAGTGCCCCCTGACATCAGAACATGGCACAGTGCCCCCTGACATCAGAGCATTGCACAGTGCCCCCTGACATCAGAGCATGGCACAGTGCCCCCTGACATCAGAGCATGGCACAGTGCCCCCAGACATCAGAGCATGGCACAGTGCCCCTGACATCAGAGCATTGCACAGTACCCCCTGACATCAGAACATGGCACAGTGCCCCCTGACATCAGAGCATGGCACAGTGCCCCCTGACATCAGAGCATGGCACAGTGCCCCCTGACATAAGAGCATGGCACAGTGCCCCCTGACATCAGAGCATGGCACAGTGCCCCCTGACATCAGAACATGGCTCAGTGCCCCCTGACATCAGAGCATGGCACAGTGCCCCCTGACATAAGAGCATTGCACAGTGCCCCCTGACATCAGAGCATGGCACAGTGCCCCCAGACATCAGAGCATGGCACAGTAACCCCTGACATCAGAGCATGGCACAGTGCCCCCTGACATCAGAGCATTGCACAGTGCCCCCTGACATCAGAACATGGCACAGTGCCCCCTGACATCAGAGCATGGCACAGTGCCCCCAGACATCAGAACATGGCTCAGTGCCCCCTGACATCAGAGCATGGCACAGTGCCCCCTGACATAAGAGCATTGCACAGTGCCCCCTGACATAAGAGCATGGCACAGTGCCCCCTGACATCAGAGCATTGCACAGTGCCCCCTGACGTCAGAACATGGCACAGTGCCCCCTGACATCAGAGCATGGCACAGTGCCCCCAGACATCAGAACATTGCACAGTGCCCCCTGACATCAGAACATGGCACAGTGCCCCCTGACATCAGAGCATTGCACAGTGCCCCCTGACATCAGAACATGGCACAGTGCCCCCTGACATAAGAGCATGGCACAGTGCCCCCTGACATAAGAGCATTGCACAGTGCCCCCTGACATCAGAGCATGGCACAGTGCCCCCTGACATCAGAGCATGGCACAGTGCCCCCTGACATAAGAGCATTGTGTTATACCTGAAAGGTTCCACATGTACTGTCACTTTAAGGCTGGCTCCACCCAGGAGTGATGACAATGGTCAAGGGGTATAGTAGCCATCTTAGAGCACATGTAAGGAAGCATATAAGATGTCCCTGTCCTGAGATGCATGTTGCAGTGTACAGTGTGTACTGAAATAAACATCCATTGTTCCAGACCAGAGTCTTGTGTCTCTCACAACTCAGAGGATATAACAGTGGCGACGAGGATGGGATTTACAAAGTGTCTATCAGTCTGAGAGAGAGTCAAAGGCAGTGTAGTTTGTCATCTGGATAAAAGCAATCACAGAGCCCAGCAGGAAAATGTCATTGATCGGGACATTAGGTGAATTTGATGGGGAACAGACATCCTGGAGTTCCTGGGTTGAGAGACTGGAACAGTATTTCAGTGCAAATGCCATCCCAGACAACAGGCAAGTAGCAGTATTCCTGACAGTGGTTGGTGCTAAGACATATGACACTCTTAGAGATCTCCTTTTCCCTGTAAAGCCAGCAACTAAGACATTGGCAGAGCTCCTGACACTGTTAGAGGATCACTTCCAGCCTAAACCATTAGAGATTGCAGAAAGATTTCGGTTTTATCAGCGGCAGCAGCAGCCAGGTGAAGAAATTAAAGCTTATGTGCTCGCCCTTCGCAGACTAGCCTCTACCTGTTCTTTTGGGGAGTATCTACCTACTGCACTGAGAGATAAGTTTGTAATGCGACTGAATTGTGAGTCTAGCCAAAAGAGACTGTTAACAGAAAAAGATCTTACCCTTACAAAGGCAATTGAAATAGCTTCAGTGATGGAAATGGCTGTGAAAGATACAGAGGAATTGAACCCCCAGGGCAGAAAAGAAGAGGTGAAACAGGAAGTTTTCAGAACAGCAGTCAAGCCAACTGCCGCAAACTGGAAATACAGACCCCCACCAAGCCGGGAGTCAGCCTGCTACCGTTGTGGAAATACAGACCATGACAACAAAGTCTGCTGGTTTAAGGATCAGACCTGTCATAATTGCGGTAAGACAGGCCATCTTAAACGAGTTTGCCGTAGCAAGAAGGTGCGAGATAAACAACCTCTGAACCCCAAGACAAAAACATATATGGTGGGAAGATATACATCATCATCTGAGTCAGAGGATGAGGAAGTGCTCCACAGATTAGACATACATCATATGCATTCAGCACCCTCCGCAATGACTGTAGAGGTAACTGTGGAGGGAAAGAAACTCAAGATGGATGTAGACACAGGAGCAGCAGTTTCAGTTATCACCCAGAAACAATGGAGACAACTTCAGACCCAAACAACTGTCCGCCCAACACCAATCAAACTGCAGACATATTCAATACAGATACTCCACCCACTGGGTTATGCGAAGGTACAGGTATTGTACAAGGGTCAGACAAAGAGACTGCCATTATACATCCTAGAAAATGGGGGACCCCTCTCTTTGGGAGGGACTGGATTGCTCACTTTGGTATGCCAGACATCACCATAAATCCCTGTAACACTGTTACAATTCCATTAGGAGATAATGAGGGATGGGTGGTGTCCCTGAAGCTGCGTTTCCCAAAGATCTTTGATGACCACTTGGGGAAAATAAAGCACGACTGTGTAAGACTCAAGCTGAAACCCAACGCTCAGCCTAAGTTCTTCAAAGCTCGGACGGTACCTTTCGCACTGCGAGCAGGAGTGGAAGCAGAACTAAGTCGGCTGGAGGAACAAGGTGTCATCTCCAAGGTAGAGCACAGCGAGTGGGCATCACCAGTTGTACCAGTAAAGAAAGCGAATGGGGACTTACGCATTTGTGGCGATTTCCGCATGGCACTGAACTCCCAACTGGAGATAGACCGGTATCCTGTACCCAGAGTAGATGACATTTTTGCCTCTCTTGCAGGGGGCCAAAAGTTCACCAAGCTTGATCTCAGACAAGCATATTTACAGTTTGAGGTCCATCCTTCTTCCCGCAAGTTTCTAACCATCAACACCCACAAGGGACTGTATGAATACAATCGGATGGTGTTTGGTGTAGCCTCCGCCCCAGCCATTTGGCAACGAAAAATGGACGAGATTTTGGCGGACATTCCTTTCACGCAGTGCCTGCTAGATGACATGCTCATCACAGGACGGACAGAGCAGGAACACAAGCGGAACGTGGAGCTTGTGTTGGCGAGACTCCAAGAACAGGGTCTAAAAGTGAACTTAGCAAAATGCCAATTCATGGTGCCTAAATTGGAGTTTTGTGGCCACCTTGTGGATGCAGAGGGTATACACACCACGGAAGCCAAGTTTGATGCTTTAGTCAAAGCTCCAGCCCCAACCAACGTCCAGCAGTTGTGATCATACCTTGGCTTGCTGAACTATTACCACAAATTCCTGCCAGATCTGGCACACAACTTGTTTCCGCTGAACAAGCTTTTGGAAAAACATTCAAGATGGGACTGGTCGGCTGCATGCCAACGGGCTTTTGAAGTCTCTAAGCGGAAGCTGTTGGCGTCACGCATGCTCGTGCACTATGACCTCCAGAAGCCTCTCACCTTGGCTTGTGATGCCTCACCCTATGGTCTGGGTGCTGTACTATCTCGCATCTTACCAGATGGGTCAGAAAAACCAGTGGCATTTGCCTCCAGGTCTTTGACAAAAGCAGAAAGCAATTACTCACACATTGACAAAGAGGCTCTAGCGCTGATATGGGCAATTAAGAAGTTTCATCTTTACCTGTATGGTAGGGAATTCACCATACTGACAGACCATAAACCACTCCTTCAGATCTTTAGCCCTGACAAAGGCATCTCTCAGACTACTGCGGCCCGCCTCCAACGCTATGCCCTATTCTTGGGAGCATACAGCTACAAAATCCAGTATCGCGGTCATGATGCCAATGCGAATGCGGACGCAATGTCCCGACTGACAGGGAAGTCGATGGACTCTTCTCCACCGGTCAAGAGTTGTCGTTACACCAGCCTGTCCTTCTTGTCTTCTGGGGAGATAGCAGCCCATACAGCCAAGGATACCTTTCTGAAAACAATACTCTCCTGGGTACGGTCCGGTTGGCCTGCAACCGTCACACAGGATTATGAACCTTATTTTCGTAGGCGTATGGAATTAACTGTGGCTGGCAACTGTGTTTTATGGGGAGACCGAGTGATCATTCCACAGACCCTCCGGAGACACATTCTGGGCTTGCTACATACTGGTCATCCCGGGGGCACACGTATGAAACAAAAGGCCCAAGGCTATGTGTGGTGGCCAAACCTAGACTCAGATATCACAACATATGTGAATGCTTGTGCTGGATGTGCACAAACTGCAAGAGACCCTCCTCGAGGGTGTGTCCAGCCCTGGACTTGGCCCACGGTTCCTTGGTTTCGCCTACACTTGGACTTTGCAGGCCCGATCAGAGGACACACCTTCTTGATCATAGTAGACGCCCATTCAAAGTGGCCTGAGGTAATTCCTGTTACTCAGCCAACGACTAAGGCAACGGTTTCCATACTGTTACATCTCGCTGCTATGTTTGGATACCCCAGAGAGATAGTCACTGACAATGGTGCACAATTCACCAGTCAGGAGTTTCAGCGTTTCCTGACTGCCCACAACATCAAGCACAAGTTGACTGCACCTTACCACCCGGCTACTAATGGTCAAGCAGAACGGTTTGTGCAGACTTTTAAACGCTATTTCAAAGCTACAGTGGCTGCAAGTAAACAACAGTCCCTGTCATCCCAGCAGCTGGACTCCTTCCTTTCTGCTTACAGAAACACACCACATGCAACCACTGGGAAAACTCCAGCAGAACTCCTTCTGGGTCGGCAGCCATGGACTGTTTTGGACATGCTCCGTCCTCAAACAGTCCAGGAACATGTACTGCAGTCACAAGACAAGATGGTCAAACATGGTGAGCTCCCTCGATTCACAGCCCAACAAAAGGTATGGGCCCGATCTTATGGGGCTTCCAACGCCCGGTGGCTTCCTGCTGTCATTGCAGAGACTTTGGGACCCAAGATGTATAGGGTCTGCCTGGAAGATAGTTCCATTTGCAGACGGCATGCAGACCAACTGCGTCCTCGTTTTCGATTGCCCGAATCCCTGACGCCAGCTGAACCACCAGTGTCGCAAGGATCTGCTCCCGGCGGATCAGAATGCATGGGGACTGATGATTGGGGGGACTCTGAACTTTTGAACTCAGCTTCAACAGAGCCCTCCAGCCCTGGTCCGGAGGTCTGTTCACCCGCTGAGCTGGTGGATCCCTTCTTGGCCCCACCAGTGCCCATTCCGGCCAGCCCTGTTTCCTCCAGTCCCGAGTCGCTGGGTGCCCGACCTCAACGACACTGTCGCCCGCCTGATCGGTTTCAGCTTCCAGACCGGTTATGAGACTTTCGACGGGGCCGCCGAAAGTGATCCGATGACATTGTATCCCCGCAACTGTCCCTGGAAGCTTGGTCTCACATCTGGATGCAGGAAATATCCGGCGCATCTCCTGTGTTTGGAGGACTGTTATTGGACAGTTATTAGTTAATGTTTTGTGCCTTTTCTCGTTTTGTTGTAATTTTTTATTTTTTTTAGGGATGGATGGAAGGTGTTATACCTGAAAGGTTCCACATGTACTGTCACTTTAAGGCTGGCTCCACCCAGGAGTGATGACAAGGGTCAAGGGGCATAGTAGTCATCTTAGAGCACATGTAAGGAAGCATATAAGATGTACCTGTCCTGAGATGCATGTTGCAGTGTACAGTGTGTACTGAAATAAACATCCATTGTTCCAGACCACAGTCTTGTGTCTCTCACAAGTCAGAGGATATAACACATTGCACAGTGCCCCCTGACATCAGAACATGGCACAGTGCCCCCTGACATCAGAGCATGGCACAGTGCCCCCTGACATAAGAGCATTGCACAGTGCCCCCTGACATCAGAGCATGGCACAGTGCCCCCAGACATCAGAACATGGCTCAGTGCCCCCTGACTTAACAGTTAAGTCATCCCTATGTGCTAGCTGGACAAGAAAGCAACTTGGCAGATGGGGGAGAGAGGGGAGGGAGATGAGGGACTGCTCACTCACCTGGTTGGTATCTATAGGATCACACAGAATAATCAGTGTAGCAGCCCCCACGGATCTTCCACCTGCTGTACATAAACTCTCCCGCCCCCCACACATCTCCTTTCTCAGACACAGGCTGCACACAAGGATTGCAGTGTGGGCAGGGCAGACACAGGGGATGGGAGGAGCCAGAGAGGATCGAGACCTTTCTCCTCTCCTGTTCAGGCAGTGTGGAGGAGGGGGGATTTCTGCTGGCAGAGCATTCTAAATTTAGTGAAATCTACCCTCCTAGATTCATCCATGCTCCCCACTAGATGCTGCTTACCTCCTATCCTATGGCAGTAGAAGAGACACTGGAGGGCAGGCGGAGTGCAGCTGTATCACTCCGCTGCCTACAGTAAGAGATCACTTGCCGGAACTCTAGAGGGAGCATCGGGAAATGCGGCCAGCTGTCAGCTTACTCCGCGGCTGCAGTTCTCATAAGGGGAGTCTAGGGGTATACTTACTAATCAAAATTGTCTCACTGGCAGCACTGTCACTGCCAGTGAGTGTCAATTAGCAAACCCAGCATTTTCCCTAGAAAAAAACCCTGGCTGTCACAGGGGGGATTAGGGTGTGCCCAGGCACACCCGGCACACCCCGTGTGCACGCCTATGCATGTGCACTAGTCATGTGCAATTCGTTTAGTTCCTAATTCGTTTTCTAACGAATTTTGACAAATTTGTTAATTCCCAAATTTCCAAATCTTTCAATTTCGGAAATTCAGAATTTCGCAAATTCGAAATTTCTGAAATTGGAAAATTCGGAAGTTCAGAAACTCGAAATTCAAAATCAGAAAATACAAAGATTCGGAAATTCGAAATTTCGGAAATTTTAAAATTAAAAAATTTGGAAAAGTGAAAATCTGAAAATAAGAATGAAAATTCAAAAGAATGAAAATCCAAAAATTTGAAAACCCAAAAATCTGAAATAATAACTAACTAATAATAACTATTAAATTATAGGTATTGGAATTTTCTTTCAAATTTGGCTGTTAGTAAACGTAACGAGTACAAATGTATTTGTTATCTGAAATAACGAATGCCGTATCTAAACGAATGGAATGTAACGATCTATTAATAATAAATAATAATAATAAAACCTTTTTATTATTATTATTTATTATTAATTTGTTCCATTCCATTTGTTTAGATGCAGCATTTGTTATTTTGGATAATTCGTAACTTCAGATAAATTTGTATTTGTTACGTTCACAAACAGCTAGATTTGAAAGGAAATTCCAATACCTATAATTTAATAGTTATTATTAGTTATTCTTTTGAATTTTACTGATTTTCTTTCTTTTTTTTCAGATTTTTAAATTTTCAGATTTTTCATGTTTTTGAATTTCTGAATTTTCGGAATTCGAAAATTCGAAATTTGAAAATTTGAAAATTTGAAAATTCGGAAATCTGAAAATTCCAAATTCGAAAATTTGGAATTCGGAAATTTTCGGATTTCCGAATTTTCTAATTTCTGAATTTCCGAATTTTCTAACTTTCCGAATTTTCTAAACTCGAAATTCAAAATCAGAAAATACAAAGATTCGGAAATTCGAAATTTCGGAAATTTTAAAATTAAAAAATTTGGAAAAGTGAAAATCTGAAAATAAGAAAGAAAACCCAAAAATCTGAAATAATAACTAACTAATAATAACTATTAAATTATAGGTATTGGAATTTCCTTTCAAATTTGGCTGTTAGTAAACGTAACGAGTACAAATTTATTTGTTATCTGAAATAACGAATGCCGTATCTAAACGAATGGAATGTAACGATCTATTAATAATAAATAATAATAATAAAACCTTTTTTTTTTTTTTTTAAACAATAGATTTTTATTGATTTTCACTTTGTACATTACAGAGCATTCAGTATAGGCATTTCTGAAGGTTATACAAGGTGAATATGTATATACAACACTTACAACTTAAGTAATCAAGAATATACAACATGTATTCAAGCTACTGATTGGATTATATGTTTGACCTCTATAGGAGGTGCAGCCTGCCACCCCTTTTGGGTTCACACTGTGACCAGGCTTATTGCTGGTTAACCGCATAGTAGCTTGTCATGGGTCCTATGAGGGATCCATGGTAAGATAGGCTGTGAGCAGTAAGTGCTATTAATTCAGGGTATAAAACATAAACAACGATATATAGTTGTCATAGATGCAGAGTGCAGAGTCATCCCCACACACCAAACACACCGCAGTTAGTTGCTCCTTGGTAAATATCCAATCTATGGATGTTGAAAGATGCTGTTAGCATACCACCGCACCAGAGGCATTCATTGTACTTTATTGTATCAGTAAAAATGAGTGTATCAATGTGAGGAGGTGTATTTGGAGGATCTCCAAATCTCCCACTGTTTATGGAAATTCGGGGATCCTCCTTTAGCGTAGGCCAGAGCTCTTTCCATTGTATATTGGGCGTTTACTCTCGAGATAACTTCCTCTATTGTGGGGGGTGCTAGTGATAGCCATTCTTTTGCTATTGAAATACGAGCCGCAAATAAGATATGAATTACTACTTTCCTCATTAGGGGGTGATAGGCTTCAATGCCCAGGCTCAGGAGTGTTAGTGCTGGTTCAAGTTTGAGATGGGTATTGGTAACATTGTAAATGAGGGATTGGACCTCCTCCCAGAACGGTTGGATTTTTTTACAACCCCAAAATATGTGGAGAAGATTGCCTGTAGCTAAGCATTCTCTCCAGCATAATGCTGATGTGGAGGGTTTCATCTTGTGCAGTCGGGAGGGGGTGAGGTACCACCTATGTAGTAATTTTTGTGCGTTATCCCAGTGGTCTATGCAAGAGGAAGATTTGTTATTATATTTTATAGCTATGTGCCATTGGTGCAGAGGATATACCCTTTGTAGGTCCCTCTCCCATTTATGCATGTTAGGTAATTTAGCTTGTAGATAGGTAGGGGAGGCGAATGTGTAAAACAAGGATATGCCCTTGCGAGTAGGCGGGGATTTATTGAGCAGATATTGCCATAGGATCTGCGGGATTGTGATCGGACGGGTCGGGTTGGAGTGTGAATAGTGGTTTAGTTGGAACAGTTTGTATCTATCAAGTTCATCCATTGTGTTCAGGTCAGTAGTGTTGAAGTGTACTCCCTGTTTCTTCCAGCTGTGGACTGAGAAGCTCGGTATTAGGTACTCATAAGCTGCTAGTGGTATTCTTAATGTGCGGGTTGGAATGTCAGTGAACTTAGAATTCACTAAAGAGGACCAAGCATTAACAGTAGCTTGTATGGCTGGGTACGGGGGAACCTTGGGCTTGTGATGAAGGCTAGCGGCTATAGCTAGTGCTGGTAGATCGTGACCAGGGGTCACTGTACGTTCAATGTCTGACCATCTATTGTCCGTTTGACATGAGAACCAGTAGCGCATCTGGTCCAGTAGTGCTGCTTTATAGTATAGTTGAGCATTGGGGAGGCCAACGCCGCCTAGATGTTTAGGTTTATAAAGCTGTGCTAGTGCGATCCTCGGTTTTTTACCGCCCCATATGAATTTGTTAAGTAGTTTATCTATGTGTGTAAAGAATTGTTGGGGGATAGGGATGGGTACGGTCCTGAAAACATAGAGAATTTTGGGCATAACTTGCATTTGATATGCAGCTATCCTCCCCAGCCACGTGAGCGGGAGCTTACTTATTTGATTTAGTTCCGCTTCCATTTTAAGCAGGAGTGGAGGGAAATTGCAAGAGTAGATGTTGGTGGAGGAGGAGGCTAGCTGCACACCCAGATATGTAATTGAGGGCGGGTCCCAGTTGCAAGGGAAAATTTCCTTTAGTCTCGGCTTTGTTTTTTCAGGCATGTTGATGGTTAATGCAAAGCATTTACTGGTGTTGACTTTGTAGTAGGAAACATTTCCAAACTTATGTAGGAGGGAGTTAATAGCAGGTAAGGATGCAAGTGGATTAGTTATTGTTAAAATAATGTCATCTGCGAAGAGCCCTATTTTATGGGATTCGTGACCGGTGTCGATGCCCTCTATCACAGCATCGCCTCTTACATATGCCGCTAGTGGCTCTATAATCAAGGAGAAAATTATCGGCGAGAGTGGGCACCCCTGCCGGGTACCATTAGATAACCTGAAGGGGTCTGAGAGCAACGTGGAAGTGTAGATTTGTGCTGTGGGGTTCGTATATAAAGACATGATGGCTGAGTGGATCAGACCCGAGATGCCAAACTTGTGCAAGGTCCTAGACAGGTAACCCCAGTGGACCCTGTCGAAGGCCTTTTCCGCATCTAAGGCCAGGAATATGCTGGGTACCTTTTTGGTTTCAGCCATTCTCAGGAGATTCAACATACGTCTGGTTCCATCCGGCGCCTGCCTGCTTTTGACAAAACCGACCTGATCCAATCCTATAAGGGAAGGGGTGATGTCTTTTAATCTATTCGCTAGGATTTTAGCATATATTTTGAGGTCCGAATTCAAGAGGGATATGGGCCTAAAGTTTTGGGGGTTCGTTGTGTCCTTGCCACTTTTCGGTATTGTGACTATAACAGCTTGTAGCATCTCTCTGGGGAAGCTGCCTGAAGTGGCCGCCATATTAAAGACTTTAACTAGTTCAGGGGTAAGAGTCCGAGTAATTGCCTTGTAGTACTCGGCGGAAAATCCGTCCGCACCAGGCGATTTATGCATGGGTAGAGATGCGATTACTGCTTCTACTTCTTGGTGGGTAATAGGGGAGTTTAGTTTTTGGAGTGACGCTTTGTCCACCGAAGGTAGGCGAATTCCAGTAAGGAACTCGTCTATCTCCTTGGTTGTGGGCTGGTGTATTGTGGGGTCATTGTTAAGATTGTACAGGGATTCGTAGTATTCTTTAAATACCTTAGCTATGTCTTTGGGGTTTTGAAATACAGTGTTGTTGAGGTGATGCTTAATGTGAGCGATGTTCGAGCGGGCCTGTTTTTTCTTGAGTTGGGCAGCTAATAATTTTCCCGAGCGGTTATTCTGGGAGTAGTAAGTAAGTTTTAGCTTTTTAAAGTACGTTTCGTAATCTGCTCTTAGTTCCTGTCTAAGTTCCTCCCGGCAGGTTGTAAGCCGGGAGAGGACCTCGTTGGATCTGGTACTGGGATTTTTGTGTTTCAGCTCTAGTTCTGCTATAGTGTCATGGAGTTGTGACATACGTTTCATTTTTCTTTTCCTCTCTCTAGAAGCAATCTGAATGAGGACACCTCGAGCATAGGCCTTATGAGCACACCATATCGTCATTGGGGAACATTCCTCAGTATCGTTAAATTTAAAATACTCAGCCACTTTTTCTGCTATTTCATCCCGAATTTTGGGTTGCGATAGGAGAAATGTGTTATTGCGCCACATCGGTTTTTGAACGGTTTTGCTGCCATCCACAACCTCAATCGTCACAGGGGCGTGATCAGACCAGGTGATGTTGTGGATGTCAGCGGTCTGGACCTTCTGTAGCGTGCACAGATCGGTAAGGAAAAAGTCTATTCTAGCATAGCTGTTGTGGACTGCAGAGAAGTGCGTATAGTCTCTTTCGGTGGACCTAAGGCAGCGCCAGGGATCAAAAAGCCGTTCCTCATGACAGAGGGCTCCCAAAGAGGGCCTCTGCCTAAGAGCCGTAGAAGAGGTGTCCCACTCTGCATTCATAACCATATTGAAATCGCCACATATAATTAGACTACCTTTCTGCATTTTTTTAGCCATTGTGAATACTTTACGAATAAATTTGAGGGAGCTCACATTAGGTGCATACAGATTTACCAGGGTATAGGTGACATGGTCCATTTCAGCTACTAAGATGAGAAAGCGACCACGCGGATCAGCATGTACCTGCAAAAGAGAAAAGGTTAATCTGTCCCTAATAGCTATTAGCACTCCATTCTTCTTGGCGTTGTTGTTGGCTGTATATACTTGCTGGAATTTGGGATGTGAGCATTTCGGTGGTTTCGTGCTGGAGAAGTGAGTCTCTTGCGCACACAGGATGTCGCAGTTTGCTTCTATGGCAGTTTTGCAAAGAGCTCTTCTTTTGTAGGGACTATTCAGGCCCCTCACATTGAAAGTCATTAGCTTAAGATTCATTCAGGTGGTAGAAGGTGCGTCTATGCCATCCGGCGGTGGAAGCGGGTGTTGAAGGTGACGTAGGTGGCGTGGTCAGTGTGTAGGGAGCCCTCCGCAGCTCCGCCCCATGTTGATCAGACAGGCTTGTGGTGTCAGGAACCATAAAAACTTGAACTGGTGAGATCTTATAACGTGTAGATCGCATCAAACTTGGAGAACAGGTTACGGACAACATCTCGTAACTTGAATTGGGGTACTAGAGTACAAAGTCAAAAAGAAGAGTAAAAATAAAAATAAAACAGCCGAACAACGGACGGTGGATCCTTGAGCATTACACTCGCTTTGTAGGGTGAAGGCACACAAATTAGGGTATATTTGGTATACCGGGTGTATTAAGAGTAGGTTGGAGGCTTGGAGAGGTAGTACCAGCTCGGATGAGTCGGTTACTTGGTTCTTCGTTGTCGGTTGTGGGTGTTGTACCTCCCGTGGAGAGGGTCAGGGTCTGCTAGCTCACCATTCTCCGGCAGCAGCTTCCATTTGCGGATTAGCTCCAGGCCTTTATCAAGTGATGTGATAGCATGCGATTCGTTATGCATATCCACAATTAGCTTGGCTGGGAAGCCCCATTTATAGATGATTTTATGGTTACGCAGGATTTTGGTAATTGGCACCAGATTGTGCCGTGCTGTAAGAGTCGCTTGGGACAGGTCAGCATACAGTGCAATCCCGGTAAAAGGGTCAGGTAGAGCAGGGTGTTGTCTTGCGTACCTCATCAGTTGATCTTTGATATGGTAGAAGTGGATGCGTGCGATAACATCCCTGGGGGTCTGGGCAGGTAGGAAGGATGGCTTCGGAAGTCTGTGGGCCCTGTCAATCGTTAGATCCGCAGGTCCTAGTGCTGGGAGGGCCGTTATCATGAGTTTTTGAAGATAAGCCGTAAGATCAGCCGGTTTGACCGACTCAGGGACACCTCTGAATTTGATGTTGTTCCTGCGAGCCCTGTCTTCGATGTCGGCCATTTTGAGTCGCATGGTTTTGATCTCTTCCTCAACATCAAAGTGTGCATCCACTAGTTCGTTATGTGCCAATGTGAATTCCTCCATTTTTTTCTCCACATGTGTCACTCTGGTAGCTACTGCTGCTACTTCACGTTTGGTGGTCTGCATAAATGCTGCCATATCGCACTGGAGGGCCCCTCTTAGCGTTTGTAACATCTCCTTCATGGTGGTGTCTAAGATGGGTTGCCCTGAGGTGGGGAAGGCATCTAGCTTTTGTGTGTAAGCAGAGGATTCCTCCATATCTTCCCCCTCCATTTCTGAGCTATCCCGGGTCCCATCCTCTCCCCCAATCCTCCTTTTCTGCTTGGCAGGGCTACTAAATGGGGAGGATGGTAACGGATGGTCACTGGCATTTGACTCACCCGAGGATGGCACTGGATGGCTGTGTAGCTGTGCTGTGGAGGCTGTGGCGCGGCTCTCCGTGCCGGCGCCATCTTGGAAATCCCGGGCCGTGCTGAGGGGATAGAAATCTGTTAGTTTCCTCGGTCCCTCTCTCTCCTTTCGTTTGGCCATCGCTGCCGCTGTGTGCCCCACGTCCTAAGAAGACAGTAGATGTGCTTTTGGGGTGTTGTAATGTGCTGTGAGCCGCTTAATGTCGCCCGTTGTAGCAGAGCTTAGGTGTCACACATCCATCAGCTCTGGCTGCCGGCTCCGCCCCCATAATAAAACCTTTTTATTATTATTATTTATTATTAATTTGTTCCATTCCATTTGTTTAGATGCAGCATTTGTTATTTTGGATAATTCGTAACTTCAGATAAATTTGTATTTGTTACGTTCACAAACAGCTAGATTTGAAAGGAAATTCCAATACCTATAATTTAATAGTTATTATTAGTTATTATTTTGAATTTTACTGATTTTCTTTCTTTTTTTTTCAGATTTTTAAATTTTCAGATTTTCATATTTTTGAATTTCTGAATTTTCGGAATTCGAAAATTCGAAATTTGAAAATTTGAAAATTTGAAAATTCGGAAATCTGAAAATTCCAAATTCGAAAATTTGGAATTCGGAAATTTTCGGATTTCCGAATTTTCTAATTTCTGAATTTCCGAATTTTCTAACTTTCCGAAAAAAGCAAAAAGATGAATGAAACGAAAACGAACACATTTTTTTGTCAGTGCACATGTCTAATGTGCAAGCAAAAATACTGTTTTTTTCAAATTTTCCTTGCATGTGATTGGGTATTCTTTGCAAAGTGAAGATTTACCGAATTTACTAAGCTGGAGCAATTGTACTTACAGAGTGCAAATGCACTTTGCAAAGTGCACAGTCTAGTTGTCTTTAGTAAATCAACCCCTATGTCCTTTCTCTATAATAAAGTTCCTGTTTCCTGTTTACAGATAAGCAGCAAAGACCATATGAACTGTATACTGTCTGTCTGTTCTGTAGGGCTATATACAGAATTTCTAACACTGTGTACATTAGTTCACTGTGGCCAGTCCTGAGTGCAGGGATAGGAGAAGAAGCTCAGCGGACATGGGTACAGGTTTTATTTTAAAACAAAGTGTTTCACTCGCATGTGAAAGTGTCCGCCCGAAACTGGGTTACACCACATAATCCTCTAAGCCGTTTGTCTCCGGTCTCACCATGAACCACGATTACGATTCGGCCAATGCAGGAACATCAGTTCTAGCCCCTCCCTATGCATTTCATCATTGGACATCATTGGACATCTTCACGGAGCAGAGGACGTCTGAGTATACCGCACAAGCTTATTAGAGGGACGTTTGCCCCTTTGTGTGTAAACAATACCATCATTATTAACCACTTCACGCCCGCGCTATAGCCGAAAGACGGCTGCAGCGCGGACGCTAACTGCCGGGTGGCCGTCCCTGGACGTCCTGCTGTTTACTTCCGCGGTGCGCGCTCCCGCGGGCATGCATCGGGGAAGTTCTGTGCTGGCCGTGTCCCTTGGACACAGCCAGTCACAGATCGCCATAAACGGCAAATCACAGCGGCCGTTTACAGTGCGATCGGTGGTGCCAATGAGAGATGATCTCATATGTAAACATATGAGATCATCTCTCATTGCCGGCTCTCCCTCCTCACACAGAGACAGCGTGTGAGGAGGGAGAACGAACCGCTGCAGCCTAAGTGTCAGAAAAAAAAAAAAGGAAAAAAGTGAACACAGTACCTGTCAGTGCCATCTGTCCGCACTGTCATCTGTCCCCACTGTCATCTGTCCCCACTGCCATCTGTCCCCACTGTCATCTGTCCCCACTGTCATCTGTCCCCACTGCCATCTGTCCGCACTGTCATCTGTCCCCACTGTCATCTGTCCCCACTGTCATCTGTCCCCACTGTCATCTGTCCCCACTGCCATCTGTCCGCACTGTCATCTGTCCCCACTGTCATCTGTCCCCACTGCCATCTGTCCGCACTCTCATCTGTCCCCACTGCCATCTGTCCACACTGTCATCAGTGCCATTTGTCATCAGTGCCACATATTAGTGCCATCTGTCATCAGTGCCACCTGTCAATGTCATGTGCCATCTGTTATCAGTGTCACGTGTTATCAGTGCCATGTATCAGTGGCATCTGTCATCAGTGTCACGTGTCATCAGTGCCACATATCAGTGCCATCTGTCATCAGTGTAACGTGTCATCAGTGCCACATATCAGTGCCATCTGTCATCAGTGTCACGTGTCATCAGTGCCACACATTAGTGTCATCTGTCATCAGTGCCACGTATTAGTTCCATCTGTCATCAGTGCCACATATTAGTGCCATCTGTCATCAGAGCCACGTATTAGTGCCATCTGTCATCAGTGCCACATATAAGTGCCATCTGTCATAAGTGTCATGTGTCATCAGTGCCACGTATTAGTGCCATCTGTCAGTGCCACGTATTAGTGCCATTTGTCATCAGTGCCACGTATTAGTGCCATCTATCATCAGTGCCACATCAGTGTCATCAGTGCCACGTATCAGTGCCATCTTTCATCAGTGCCACATCAGTGTCATCAGTGCCACGTATCAGTGCCATCTGTCATCAGTGCCACGTCAGCATCACGTGTCATTGTCCTGGTGCTCTAGGGCCTTTAAAAGTGTAATAGGTAGTTAACAAGTTAGATGTGTAATGTATGCTCCTTGTTGGCTGAGTCGTAGTTCATGCTGAAACCGGAGAACGGCTTAGAGGATTATGTGTTGTACCCCAGTGTTGGGTGGACACTTTCACATATGAGTGTAGCACTTTAGCACTTTAAATAAAACCTGTTCTGATGATCTCACACGACGAGAGCTTCCTTCCTTCTCTTTGCCCTTTGTGTTGAGTGTAGGGCATAGAAGAGATGTTGCTATATGGATTCTAGTCTGGAGAGGAGCAAAGCTACTGGGTATATCTGGAATCATTGAGAGTTTGCACTGGTTTATAATCTGACCAGCCTATATCTCTGTTGAGTTTGATTTAGAGTGAGCGGTGACAAACTCACACCTGGGTGTTATACTGCACTTTGTGAGCTATCTTTGTGAACTTATATTGTTTTTGGACACTGCACTGGATGGGAAGATTATTGAGGATTCTATTAATATAATTGTATTCTTTGAAGAACTTTTGTTTGATTAACTACAGGATACACATCTGAGTAAAGGGTTTATTAATTTTTTGCACCATAGCACTTTATTAAATATAGAACTGTTCATATAAGAATTGTGCACTGATTGTATTGCACAGATTTTTTGCACTATAGCACTTTTTGGATATTCAGTTGCACTTGATATTTGTTATAAGATGTATTTTATGTATTTATGTTTTTTTTTTCCAAATAGGAGATATACCTTCTAGATTGTAAGCTCTAACGAGCAGGGCCCTCTGATCCCTCCTGTATTGAATTGTATTGTAACTGTACTGTCTACCCTCATGTTGTAAAGCGCTGCGCAAACTGTTGGTGCTATATAAATCCTGAATAATAATAATAATAATAATTTATAAAAGGTTTGTAGACCAGCGCTGCTCACACTATAATATTAACCACTTGCAAACAGCCCCACGTACATTTACTGTGGCAGGGCAGCCGCTCTGTGCCATGTGATCTGACACTTCCAGGCCTGGGGCGTGCATGTGCTGCCGGAGACCCACTCCCGCTGTGATTATACACAGCAGGAGCCCAGTGTTGGGAACCACGGGCTCGATGTCCGCCAGCAACCGCCAATTACACAGTACAGAGGTAGAATGACAAGCTGCCTATATAAACAGGGCAGATGGTCGTTCTGCCAGAGGGGAGGGTACTGATCCTGTGTTTCTGCTAAACAATTTTGCTAGGGGGTAGCGGTGGGCAGGGGAGTGGTAGTTGGGGGTCTTGGCTGTCTATCGTTGCTGGGGAGGTCTATTGTTGCTGCAGGGGGTCTTATGTTGTTGGGGGATCTGCTGTTGAGGGATGGGTCTATTGTTGCTGGCTGCTGGGGGGGTCTATTGGTGCTGTCTGCAGGGAAATCTATAGTTGCTGCTGGGGGTCTATTCTTGCTGGGGGGGTATTGTGTTGTGGGGGGTCCATTGTTGCTGTGGGGGGTCTATTGTTGCTGGGGTATATTGTGCTGCGGGTGGTCCATTGTTGATTGTGGGATCTATTATTGCTGGGGGTGGGGGGTCTATTGTTGCTGACTGCAGGAGATCTATTTTGCTGCTTTTCTTATTATCATTAACAAATTCGATACAAATTACTTAGTACCACAAATGTTACGTGCTTCTGTATTCTCTAAAGGGGGTGGTACTGGGAGGTGGGTAGGGGGTGGAACCAAGGAACAGTGCTCAGAGGTGGGTAGGGGTGGTGACAAGGGGTGACTCTGAAAAGGGAAGTTCCTGCACCTATTCTTTGGAAAAAAGCCCTGGTTATAATTTTTTTTTTTTTGTGTGTGTATTTGATCTTGTGCACAATCACAAGAACAGGATAGCTAAACAGAGTCTGTGTAACCCTCAGCAGCCATTTAAAGCTCATTGTACTCACCACCAAATCACCTTAATTTTGCCTTCCACATTGACCCCAAGGCATTTCACCAAACTGTCAATAATTCACTGAAATCTTCCTAATTTTGCAAAAATTCTGGGAATATAAAACTCTTAATTTTACTGATCGCTAGTTATGGAAGACCCGATGCTGACACTCCATATACCTCTGTAGTAATGGATCACTCCATGCAATGTGAGTTTTCAATGTGCGAGATATAGATAGATATACTGTATATTGCAGTGATCTCTTGTAGCTCGAGACAGGGAAAAGCTGCATCAGTATAATGTATATATGCATTAAGAGTTAAATGAAAGGCTTTGCCAAATTATTATGTGAAACCAGAGCTGGTTCTGTGTAGCCTTGCTATGAAACATAGCAATTATAATGGATAGATATTTTACTACTCTTCCAGGGTATTTGCTGCTCTTAGATGACACCACAGCTAGATTAAAGAATGGTGAATAAAGGGGAAGCTGCTGGAATTGTTTAGTACTGCATCTTCTATGTGATGTGGAAAGCAAAAAAAAAGATAAAGGAAAGATTCACAGGATCAGTCCATGCAGAAATACAGATAATAAAATCAGACAAATGTGGCACCCCTCTACCTCTCTATCCAAAGCTCGAGCTGGAGAAATCCTGCCTTGTGTATTAAACTACAAGACATCAATAACTGCAACATTAACTATTTTCACACAGCGTGGTCTTGCTAATAAGCTTCACAATGCGAGGCACCTGCAGCTCTGCTTTGCTCGTTCCTAGATACAGATGTAAGCAGTAGCTCTGTTCATTGACCCATGTGTCTCTTGTTTTTCTTATATGCTAGATCCGATTGCCATATCCAGCTGTGCAGCTGATTAACTATTTATATCTTGGCTCAATTTAGAGGAATTCAATACAATTATTGTTGTGTGGCAGAACGCTAAAGGATTATTGTTGTATGGCGTAAAGGAATTGAGATGCAGAAAACGTGCCTGTTTTCTAAGTTTATATACATACATCTTGATTATGGTCATGAAAAATAAAGTTTTGGGTTACTAGCCCCTTAGGATCCTGGTGAGAACCTCTGTATCTTCTCCATTTGTCCATGATTTTAAAGAGACACAGGCACTTTACCCATTCAGGGCACCCCCTGACTCACTAATACTCGACTCTCCAGCAATTTTTCTGTTGCTCCTTCCTTCATCATAGTCATCACCAAAATATCCATTGCTGGTGGTTTTGGAGCTTAGAGGAAACAGTGGCTACTAGGGATGATTAGTGGAGGTAACATGTCCTCCTGTACTGAGGACTAGTCATGACCCAAAACCCTGTTTTCCCACTCCCCCGGCAGTCTACATGAACAAACCCTTATGCCGCATACACACGACCGGACTTTCCGGCAGAAAAGGTCCAATGGAATCATTCCGTCGGACATTCCGATCGTGTGTGGGCTTCATCGGACTTTTTCTTTCTAAAATTCTGACGGACCTAGAAATAGAACATGTTTCAAATATTTCCGACGGAATCAGTTCCTATCGGGAAAACCGCTCGTCTGTATGCTATTCCGACGGACCAAAAATGACGCAAGGGCAGCTATTGGCTACTGGGCATTGAACTTCCTTTTTCTAGTCCCGTCGTACGTGCATTCCAAATGATCGGACTTTGGTGTGATCGTGTGTAGGCAAGTCCGTTTTAGCAAAACTCTGTCGGAAAGACCATCGGAGTCTATTCTGACGGAAAGTCCAGTCGTGTGTATGCGGCATTAGTCAATGATACTAACTAAATATGGGCGTGTGTCTATAAAAGTGCACTGATGTCAACAGCATCCCACCCCTTTGTTTACATGTGGCGGTTGAATGACCTGGGCTGAAGCTAATTGGATTAGAAAATAGCACAAAGTTGAAATTCAGATAGAGATGAGTTTGGAGAATGCCTGAGCCCATTTGTAGTTGTGATATAAGAAGTAAAGCTATCATAAGGCTGAGAACAATGACAAGGGAAATCTTTAGGCAGGGAATATGGAGGTTGCCTTTGCTGGTCTCTTAGGCAGGCAATAGATGATCCACCAATTCCCCCATCAACACAGTCAGTGTTGATGGGAAACTCCCTCCTGATGAGCTCTTGTGGAGGTCATCCCTGCCAGGAAAACACAATGATTATTGCTTGTGGCTATAGCCGCTGGCAATAATCGCACTTGCGTATCCGACATGCCGGTTGTACCCAGGTTGATCGATAGATTTACTTGGGTATAATCAGCCTGCCCATAGACGGTTCGAATCTCGGCAGATCGCTGCTGAATCGCCCAAAATTTGAACCATTTATGGCCAGCTTTAATGTGAAAATACCAGCTTCTGTATTTTGAGCATTATCCTGCATTATGGTAAGGGAACCCATTCATTTTTAATGGGCTGCCAAAGCACCACAACAGACCTTTTATTGCCCCTGCAACTGTTTTGTTTTGTTTTTTCAGCACACCACAATGCATAGTAGATGTGAACAATCTGTGCATTGGGTTATGCTGACAAAAGTGCATTGAAGGTCCATTACCCATTCACTGTGGTTGTGGTGTGCAAAAATGTGGGTCTATTGTGGTGAGTTGGTTTATTGGGGTGCCATTCAAAACGTGTGCATGCGTGAATTTTGGTGGAACTGTGAATCCGACCTTATTGTTTTTATGTTTCTCTGTAAAGATCTACATACCATGTCAGCCAGTATTATAAAAATACTCCAGAGAAATAAAATTGAAGATAAACTTGACTGCCTGTGCTGAAAAAATGTAGCATAATTGCTATTATTATACTCTTGTCCCATGACAACGCTATGTTTGCCCTCTATATCCTTACTGCTTAATGCATACAACAGTACGCATGCGTCTACTGAGATCCGCCGGTCTGATATCATGCAAACCATTGAACAAAGCTGCACATATTTGGCTAAAAACAAATCTATTTTTGGAGTAAATAGAATGTTTAACATGCTTGTGCTTGCCCTATGTAATTCAAGTGTAGAATTACAGAATACTTATTTCATGCAGCATTGTTAAAGATTCTACCAAGAGTTAATGTGCGCTAATTACGCAGCTCAGAGGTATACTGCAATGAAATCAAGCACATCTAGTATATAGCAATAAACGTAAGGCACCAGAGAATAGATGTACAGTAATTACACTAGTCTGCAATACAAATCTACAGAGACTCACTAAACAGCCAGGCTGAAACATGAACCTTTACCAGTAATTTTACAGTATTTGCACTAGATGGTAATTATTAGTGTTGCTTTTTGTGTTCTGGTGAAAGTGAAATTCTTACTGAAAACCGCATATTTCATTTGGGAAAGCTTGAACTCAACAACTGTAATGTTAGCAGAAAAACTTGGCAGGCTAATGCCCTGGGCCTCCAACAGCAGCTAATTGAGAGTGGGCAGGCATGGCCTGGGGTAGCACTTACCCCTGGCATGTTTCACCAATTAAAATACTGAATACATATAAATAAAAACAGAAAATAAATAACTAAATAAATAAAGGAAAACGATACATTTAAAAAATGTAGATTTAAACATCGCAAGCTTTAATTAATTCACTTAATTTAAATGAATGTATTTATTAATTATGATAAAATAATTTAAGGGCCTTCTGCCTTTTATCTGAGGCCTGTCTCATTTTTGGTGAAGGGGCATTCTGCCACCCTCTTGGTTCTATTTAAAAGACCAAAATGGCTGATTATTTTTCATCAAGAGAAAAAAATGCATCTCTAGGAGGACTGGCCTCTAAAGTGCTTGTACTAAGACTTTCCAGATGGCAGCAAGGATGTCTCTGCTACCTGTCGTGGCTCCTCTACCCAGGCAGGCAGCAGCGGTAGAACTACCACCAGCAGGAGACCTCTAAGAGAGGCACTGTAAACTTTCTTCAGGCAGCAGTAGGCAGGCCTGGCTTCAGGTAGCGCTCACTGCCTTAGCTTGTCAAGGATGGTCAAAGAGTTTCAGTTTGGATAGAAACAACCTAAGTATTTAAGAAAGACCACGATGGACTACTGAGTATCTAAGATGGACCAATGGCCAGAGCTTGCAGAACATGTGTTAGAGGTGCTTGCCTGCACTTTTGGAAGTATCCTATCATAAAATGTGTTTAGCTCAGTTGGAAGAGTGATGACCGGTAGACACATATGCCTGCCCACAGGCAATTGTGACACGGATGAACGTTATCAAAATGAACCAGGCTTGGATCTCAGATGCATTCCACGCCCCTGGCTGCTTTGTCCATGACAGAGCATATATTTACAATTTTAGGAGCACACACTGTTTCTGTTGGGTAGTGGTGCTGCTACTGTTACTACTACCTCTCACTACAGTGTATCTGTAATAATTCTGATTTCAAATGGTTGGTGTTGGTCATCAATACCAGTTCCAACTCAGCCAATTCCTGGCATACCCTACTTTCTCCTTCCAACCCACTTCAATCCCCCCCCCCCCCCCCCCCATCAATAAATATACATAGTGAAAGAAATACATTAAAAATAAAACAAAAGAGGTACATTTTAAAAATTGAAAAAAAAAAAAATTTTAAAGACACTTTTGAGGGCCTTCTGCCTGACATTTCAAGCTTGTTGGTGCTGCCATCCAAATGTGGTACCATGGCCGGGGTGATTTAAAAATTGTACCTAAGGGCTGACAGTATTTTTTATTATGAAGACCGCTATTTGAGATTTACAATGCCATGCCATGAAAATAAGGTATGACATCCATTTCTGATTTTAGTTCTTATAACTACTCAGGAAACAAACTTTTGCCCACCAACCGTGTGAAATAAGGTTTTTTTTTAGGGAGTAGACCAATGCACTTCTAATACTGCTGGTTAAACGGACACCAGTTGAAGATTATACTACAAAAAGCCTTTTAATTTGACTGAAATTTCTTTAAAAATTATTTTTTGGGTCATGATGTTTTGTGCAGACAAAGGTATAAAAAAAACAGTGGACATATACAGCAAAATATGCGCTTCTAACCTTCAGCGTCGCTATTGGAAATCCAAGAAATTAATCTTAGTGATCCTGGTAACGGCATGTAAAACATCAAGGGACCCATCAAAACTGTAAATTGAAAGAATTGCCCACAATGTCTCATAAAATGGCCCTCTCCCCATTGCTGAACACATTTTTCCTATGTTCTTTAAAAATTTGTTAGGTCTCTCTCTCTCAAAGCATTTTGTTGCATTTGGCTGCTGTAGTTGCCCTCCAGAGGCCAAAAAAAAGCCAAAAAAAACCCAGCATTTTTTCCCTTTTAAATTTGATATCTTCAAAATCCCAAATATTTAACCTGTTTGGCTGAAAGGAACTTTACCCCTAAACAAAAATTTGTAAACAGTCAGGCTTTTTATTGCAGAAGAGACCTTCTCCGCTCAGTGCACATTCTTGGCATTTCTTGGTGCCAGGATGAAAGAGCTCCTGTTGTGAAGGGGATGTGCGGGCGGGAAACTTTAAAGTCAGCAGTGACAAATCACAATGTCACCTCATGAAGACTCTGACTGAGCCAGTGAACCTCCTACTGGGACTGTGTAAGTAAGTGAGCGGTGACCAGACTCTCCCCTCCTCCCTCTCTTCCTTTTTACTCTGTCTCTCCCAAAATCCTCTCCCTCATCCTTATCATTTAACCCCTTGCCTGACAGGCACTTTCACCCCCTTCCTGCCCAGGATAATTTTTCAGCTTTCAGTGCTCTCACACTTTGCCCTGGTTCACATTGGAGCGGTTTGGCATGCGATTTGACATGTCAAATTGCATGCCAAATCGGAAGCAATGGCACCGTCCGAATTGGTGTGACGCCACATTTGCCGCACCGTTTCCCAAAAGTAGTTTCTGTACTACTTTTGGCGACTTGGGGGTGCGACTTCCATAGACATCTGTGCGGGAACCCGCACAGATGTCTCTGAAATCTCCCCCAAAGTCAGACTGACATGCGGGAATAAAAAGTGTGAGTTCAGCTAAACTCACACATTTTCATTCCCGCTGTTAACCACTTGACGACCGCCTCACGCCGATTTACGTCGGCAAGGTGGCACGGACAGGCAAAATCACGTACATGTACGTGATTTGCCTTCCGCGGGTGGGGGATCCGATCGGACCCCCCCCCGGTGCCCGAGGCGGTCGTCTTTTGTCCCACGGCGATCGGAGGTGAGGGGGAGGCCATCCGTTCGTGGCCCCCCCCTCGCGATCGCCGCCGGCCAATCGAATCATTCCTTTGCTGCTGTATGCTAAACAGCAGCAAAGGAAATGATGTCATCTCTCCTCGGCTCGGTAATTTCCGTTCCGGCCCGAGGAGAGAAGACAGGTATGTGAGTGCACAACACTACACACACACAGTAGAACATGCCAGGCACACAAAACACCCCGATCCCCCCCCCGATCGCCCCCCAATCCCCCCCCAATCACCCCCCCCCTGTCACAAACTGACACCAGCAGTTTTTTTTTTTTTTTTCCTGATTACTGCATTGGTGTCAGTTTGTGACAGTTACAGTGTTGGGACAGTGAGTATTAGCCCCCTGTAGGTCTAGGATACCCCCCTAACCCCCCCTAATAAAGTTTTAACCCCTTGATCACCCCCTGTCACCAGTGTTGCTAAGCGATAATTTTTCTGATCGCTGTATTAGTGTCGCTGGTGACGCTAGTTAGGGACCTAAATATTTAGGTTCGCCGTCAGCGTTTTATAGCGACAGGGACCCCCATATACTACCGAATAAATGTTTTAACCCCTTGATGGCCCCCTAGTTAACCCTTTCACCACTGATCACTGTATAACTGTTACGGGTGACGCTGGTTAGTTTGTTTATTTTTTATAGTGTGAGGGCACCCGCCGTTTATTACCGAATAAAGGTTTAGCCCCCTGATCGCCCGGCGGTGATATGCGTCGCCCCAGGCAGCGTCAGATTAGCGCCAGTACCGCTAACACCCACGCACGCAGCATACGCCTCCCTTAGTGGTATAGTATCTGATCGGATCAATATCTGATCCGATCAGATCTATACTAGCGTCCCCAGCAGTTTAGGGTTCCCAAAAACGCAGTGTTAGCGGGATCAGCCCAGATACCTGCAAGCACCTGCGTTTTGCCCCTCCGCCCAGCCCACCCAAGTGCAGTATCCATCGATCACTGTCACTTACAAAACACTAAACGCATAACTGCAGCGTTCGCAGAGTCAGGCCTGATCCCTGCGATCGCTAACAGTTTTTTTGGTAGCATTTTGGTGAACTGGCAAGCACCAGCCCCAGGCAGCGTCAGGTTAGCGCCAGTAGCGCTAACACCCACGCACGCACCGTACAGCTCCCTTAGTGGTATAGTATCTGAACGGATCAATATCTGGTCCGATCAGATCTATACTAGCGTCCCCAGCAGTTCAGGGTTCCCAAAAACGCAGTGTTAGCGGGATCAGCCCAGATACCTGCTAGCACCTGCGTTTTGCCCCTCCGCCCGGCCCAGCCCAGCCCACCCAAGTGCAGTATCGATCGATCACTGACACTTACAAAACACTAAATGCATAACTGCAGTGTTCGCAGAGTCAGGCCTGATCCCTGCGATCGCTAACAGTTTTTTTGGTAGTATTTTGGTGAACTGGCAAGCACCAGCCCCAAGCAGCGTCAGATTAGCGCCAGTACCGCTAACACCCACGCACGCAGCATACGCCTCCCTTAGTGTTATAGTATCTGAACGGATCAATATCTGATCCGATCAGATCTATACTGGCGTCCCCAGCAGTTTAGGGTTCCCACAAACGCATTGTTAGCGGGATCAGCCCAGATACCTGCTAGCACCTGCATTTTGCCCCTCCGCCCGGCCCAGCCCATCCAAGTGCAGTATCGATCGATCACTGTCACTTACAAAACACTTAACGCATAACTGCAGCGTTCGCAGAGTCAGGCCTGATCCCTGCGATCGCTAACAGTTTTTTTGGTAGCTTTTTATTGGACTTGGAAGCGCCAGCGGCCTAGTACACCCCGGTCGTAGTCAAACCAGCACTGCAGTAACACTTGGTGACGTGGCGAGTCCCATAAGTGCAGTTCAAGCTGGTGAGGTGGCAAGCACAAGTAGTGTCCCGCTGCCACCAAAAAGACAAACACAGGCCCGTCGTGCCCATAATGCCCTTCCTGCTGCATTTGCCAATCCTAATTGGGAACCCACCACTTCTGCAGCGCCCGTACTTCCCCCATTCACATCCCCAACCAAGTGCAGTCGGCTGCATGAGAGGCATTTTCTTTATGTCCTCCCGAGTACCCCTACCCAACGAACCCCCCCAAAAAAGATGTTGTGTCTGCAGCAAGCGCGGATATAGGCGTGACACCCGCT
Organism: Aquarana catesbeiana; assembly: GCF_042186555.1. NCBI lineage: Eukaryota > Metazoa > Chordata > Amphibia > Anura > Ranidae > Aquarana > Aquarana catesbeiana. The sequence goes on along the minus strand of NC_133335.1, from coordinate 173,031,057 downwards.
ATTATTGTCCCTCCTGTCCTGACAATCCTGGTCTTTGCATTGGTGAATGTTTTGAACGCTACCATTCACTAGTTGAGTATTAGCGTAGGGTACAGCATTGCACAGACTAGGCACACTTTCACAGGGTCTCCCAAGATGCCATCGCATTTTGAGAGACCCGAACCTGGAACCGGTTACCGTTATAAAAGTTAGTTACAAAAAAAGTGTAAAAAAAAAAAAAAAAATATATAAAATAAAAAAAAATAGTTGTTGTTTCATTGTTCTCTCTCTCTCTATTCTCTCTCTCTATTGTTCTGCTCTTTTTTACTGTATTCTATTCTGCAATGTTTTATTGTTATTATGTTTTATCATGTTTGCTTTTCAGGTATGCAATTTTTTATACTTTACCGTTTACTGTGCTTTATTGTTAACCATTTTTTTGTCTTCAGGTACGCCATTCACGACTTTGAATGGTTATACCAGAATGATGCCTGCAGGTTTAGGTATCATCTTGGTATCATTCTTTTCAGCCAGCGGTCGGCTTTCATGTAAAAGCAATCCTAGCGGCTAATTAGCCTCTAGACTGCTTTTACAAGCCGTGGGAGGGAATGCCCCCCCCCACCGTCTTCTGTGTTTTTCTCTGGCTCTCCTGTCTCAACAGGGAACCTGAGAATGCAGCCGGTGATTCAGCCAGCTGACCATAGAGCTGATCAGAGACCAGAGTGGCTCCAAACATCTCTATGGCCTAAGAAACCGGAAGCTACGAGCATTTTATGACTTAGATTTCGCCGGATGTAAATAGCGCCATTGGGAAATTGGAGAAGCATTTTATCACACCGATCTTGGTGTCGTCAGATGCTTTGAGGGCAGAGGAGAGATCTAGGGTCTAATAGACCCCAATTTTTTCAAAAAAGAGTACCTGTCACTACCTATTGCTATCATAGGGGATATTTACATTCCCCGAGATAACAATAAAAATGATTAAAAAAAAAAAAAAATGAAGGGAACAGTTTAAAAATAAGATAAAAAAGCAAAAAAATAATAAAGAAAAAAAAAAAAAAAAAAAGCACCCCTGTCGCCCCCTGCTCTCGCGCTAAGGCTAATGCAAGCGGCGGTCTGTCGTCAAATGTAAACAGCAATTGCACCATGCATGTGAGGTATCGCCGCGAAGGTCAGATCGAGGGCAGTAATTTTTGCAGTAGACCTCCTCTGTAAATCTAAAGTGGTAACCTGTAAAGGCTTTTAAAGGCTTTTAAAAATGTATTTATTTTGTTGCCACTGCACGTTTGTGCGCAATTTTAAAGCATGTCATGTTTGGTATCCATGTACTCGGCCTAAGATCATCTTTTTTATTTCATCAAACATTTGGGCAATATAGTGTGTTTTAGTGCATTAAAATTTAAAAAAGTGTGTTTTTTCCCCAAAAAATGCGTTTGAAAAATCGCTGCGCAAATACTGTGTGAAAAAAAAAAAAATGAAACACCCACCATTTTATTCTGTAGGGCATTTGCTTTAAAAAAATATATAATGTTTGGGGGTTCAAAGTAATTTTTTTGCAAAAAAAAATAACTTTTTCATGTAAACAATGAGTGTCAGAAAGGGCTTTGTCTTCAAGTGGTTAGAAGAGTGAGTGATGTGTGACATAAGCTTCTAAATGTTGTGCATAAAATGCCAGGACAGTTCAAAACCCCCCCAAATGACCCCATTTTGGAAAGTAGACACCCCAAGCTATTTGCTGAGAGGCATGTCGAGTCCATGGAATATTTTATATTGCCACACAAGTTGCGGGAAAGAGACAAATTTTTTTTTTTTTTGCACAAAGTTGTCACTAAATGATATATTGCTCAAACATGCCATGGGAATATGTGAAATTACACCCCAAAATACATTCTGCTGCTTCTCCTGAGTACGGGGATACCACATGTGTGAGACTTTTTGGGAGCCTAGCCGCGTACGGGACCCCGAAAACCAAACACCGCCTTCAGGCTTTCTAAGGGCGTGAATTTTGATTTCACTCTTCACTGCCTATCACAGTTTCGGAGGCCATGGAAAGCCCAGGTGGCACAAAGCCCCCCAAATGACCCCATTTTGGAAAGTAGACACCCAAAGCTATTTGCTGAGAGGTATAGTGAGTATTTTGCAGACCTCACTTTTTGTCACAAAGTTTTGAAAATTGAAAAAAGAAAAAAAAAATGTTTTTTCTTGTCTTTCTTCATTTTCAAAAACAAATGAGAGCTACAAAATACTCACCATGCCTCTCAGCAAATAGCTTGGGGTGTCTACTTTCCAAAATGGGGTCATTTGGGGGGGTTTTGTGCCACCTGGGCATTCCATGGCCTCCGAAACTGTGATAGGCAGTGAAGAGTGAAATCAAAAATTTTCACCCTTAGAAATCCTGAAGGCGGTGATTGGATTTCGGGGCCCCGTACGCGGCTAGGCTCCCAAAAAGTCCCACACATGTGGTATCCCCATACTCAGGAGAAGCAGCTAAATGTATTTTGGGGTGCAATTCCACATAGGCCCATGGCCTGTGTGAGCAATATATCATTTAGTGACAACTTTGTGCAAAAAAAAAAAAAGTGTCACTTTCCCGCAACTTGTGTCAAAATATAAAATATTCCATGGACTCAATATGGCTCTCAGCAAATAGCTTGGGGTGTCTACTTTCCAAAATGGGGTCATTTGGGGGGTTTTGTGCCACCTGGGCATTCCATGGCCTCCGAAACTGTGATAGGCAGTGAAGAGTGAAATCAAAAATTTACACCCTTAGAAATCCTGAAGGCGGTGCTTGGTTTTCGGGGCCCCGTACGCGGGTAAGCTCCCAAAAAGTCCCACACATGTGGTATTCCCATACTCAGGAGAAGCAGCTGAAAGTATTTTGGGGTGAAATTCCACATAGGCCCATGGCCTATGTGAGCAATATATCATTTAGTGACAACTTTTTGTAAATATTTTTTTTTTTTTGTCATTATTCAATCACTTGGGACAAAAAAAATAAATATTCAATGGGCTCAACATGCCTCTCAGCAATTTCCTTGGGGTGTCTACTTTCCAAAATGGGGTCATTTGGGGGGGGTTTATACTGCCCTGCCATTTTAGCACCTCAAGAAATGACATAGGCAGTCATAAACTAAAAGCTGTGTAAATTACAGAAAATGTACCCTAGTTTGTAGACGCTATAACTTTTGCGCAAACCAATAAATATACGCTTATTGACATTTTTTTTACCAAAGACATGTGGCCGAATACATTTTGGCCTAAATGTATGACTAAAATCTAGTTTATTGGATTTTTTTTATAACAAAAAGTAGAAAATATCATTTTTTTTCAAAATTTTCGGTCTTTTTCCGTTTATAGCGCAAAAAATAAAAACTGCAGAGGTGATCAAATACCATCAAAAGAAAGCTCTATTTGTGGGAAGAAAAGGACGCAAATTTCGTTTGGGTACAGCATTGCATGACCGCGCAATTAGCAGTTAAAGCAACACAGTGCCAAATTGGAAAAAGACCTCTGGTCCTTAGGCAGCATAATGGTCCGGGGCTCAAGTGGTTAATGACAATTACGTGGTCATGCATCACTGTACCCATATTACATTTTTGTCCTTTTTTTCACACAAATGGAGTTTTCCTTTTGGTGGTATTTAATAACCACTGGGTTTTTATTTTTTGCTAAAAAAACAAATAAAGACCGAACATTTTGAAAAAAAAAAAGTTTAATTTGTAAATAAGACCCCTTTCACACTGTGCCGCCACCGGCGTCAGTGGTAAAGCGGCACTATATTTAGTGCCACTTTACCGTTGTTTTATCGGCGCTATTCGGCCGCTAGTGGGGCCGTTTTAACCCCTCACTAGAGGCCAAAAAGTTAAATCCGTTAAATCCGCCCGCAAAACGCCGCCAGAGCGGCGTTTCGCCGGCGGTATTGCAGCACTGCCCCATTGATTTCAATGTGGAGGAGCGGTGAGTTCACAGATCCAAAGAAGCTGCTGGCAAGACTTTTTGTGACGCCCAGGGCACCGATCCAGTGTGAAAGCCCTCGGGCTTTCACAGTGGAGTGAATGGAGCTGCTTTTTTCAGGCGATATGCAGGAATTATTATTAGCACTGTAGCACCTGAAAAACGCCCACAGTGTGAAAGGGGTCTAAGTAATTTTTCTCCTTCACTGAAGGGCACTGATGAGGAGGCACTGATAGGCGGCACTAATGGGCACTAATAGGCAGCATTAATAGGTCGCACTGATGAGCACTGATAGGCGGCACTTATGGGTGGCACTGATAGGTGACACTGATAGGTGGCATTGATGGACAGCACTGATTGGCACTAATAGGTGGCACTGATGGCGGCACTGATAGGGGGTGCCACTGATGGTGACTCTGATGGGCGGTACTTTTGGGCACTTATTATGAGCATTGATGGGTAGCACTGATGGGCATTGTAAGGCTGAACTGATTGGTGTCACTGATGGGCACCGATTGGTGTCACTGATGGGCACTGCTAGGGCTGCACTGTATTTAGTGCCCTAATTATCTGTCTCCCCTGCGTTGAGATGCCGCTGATTGGCTAACCTCTCCTCACACGCTGTCATTTACATGTGATTGGCTGTTATTGGACACAACTGATGACATGGTTAAAGAGCCGCTTCATCCGCTCTTTACCAAGATCGGGGTCATGCTGTGTCATATTTGTCTTGCTTCATAACATCAATAGCCATTATAAAACCAGGTGGCCATGGATGGTGAGCTGATTCGGTGGTACAATGGGCCACTCGACTAAACTTGCCCCCCAGGCTTAAGGCTGCCAGCCCTCCCCTGGCTCCAGTGCTTATGCAGGGGAGTTATGTTATCCTGGCACAGCCATTAAAAATGGCTAAAGATGCCAAAGCCAGGGAAAAGATGTCAGAGTAAACTAGGAAACACATGGACATTGTGTCACTGGAATGAAGGTGAGCATTGAAGCCTTTATTGGGGCCTTCAGGGATGCTTGAAAGTAAAGTGGAGCTTCACTTGAAAATGGATGTTCCGCTCAATCTCCTCCCCCCTCTTCCCCTACTCCTTTTGGAGTTTTTATTTTCTAGGAATTTCTGACAGGTACCCACTCCTATTTCCGCTCTGCTTGCCTAGGCAAGCAGAGCAGAAGTTCTGCATCCCCAGTCCTCCTGACTGAGTAAACACTCATCAGCCCTCCTGGCTGTCTCTGTGGAACTCTTGGAGATTTTCCCGTCAGTGTTCTCCTGCTGTCCTCTCTTGCACCTCCTGTGCCTCCTGGTCAGGACACCTCTGTTGGTTGTAAGAGGGTCCAGTCAGTACCTGAGCCCAGGCCCAAGGTCACCCCCCCTCCCCAAACTGAGGAGCTCCCTCAGCCCCAACAGCCTAACACTCTATCTATATCTTCCACCCGATTGCCAAGTCCTCCCAAGCTGGGCTGACCCTGAGTATTTTAGGGGGCCTGCCCTCTGCCAATCCTAGTTGGGGATTGGACAGGCCCCCCATAACACACCAGGCAGCTCCACATCTCCTCTCCTTCTTCCTTTCCAGAAGATTCCAGCATGTTCTGGAAAGAAGTGGGAGGTCTCAGTGATGCTGCCTGTGATTCACCCAGCCCTCCCTGAGTCACTCAAACACAGACCCAGAAGAAAAACACACCCTGCCAGCCAAGCCTGGGAATTTACCTTCAGAAAGAAAACTCTGTACACTTCCTAATACCACTAGAGGGTGCTACACTCACCCCCCCCCCCCCAATGTCCAGCTAGTCTCTTGGGAAATTTACAAAAATTGGCTCCTGGGCCCAGGAGCAAGGGCACCCTATAAAGATACAGATAAGATAGATAGAAGATAAAAAAATATAGGCATTTGGTTTTACAATATATACACATTCATAACTACAGATCCCTATAGCTAACACTCAACAACACTGTACATCATGGGCCAGAGCACCCCCCCAAAGGGAAGCCCTCTGCCCGCAGGAATCCTTGACTCCTCCCAGAACCGAATAGACAGCCGTTCATGCTGGAACCCTGCAGCGGAAAGGGCAGAAGAATACAACATCCTACCTCTAACAACTATCTACACATGCTTTACAACATTTTCTGTCAGGAGGGGGTTAGCATCCTGCTGACAGAAATAATATCAACCACATGCATCACTTCAAGACATCTCTTTCATTTTGTTCTGTCAGGAGGGCGTTAGCATCCTGCTGACAGAAACAATAGAGGAAAAAAAAACACAGCACAAGAGGTGAATGGCTTTCTTTGGAGTTCCTGGTGAAAGGGGCCCCTCCCCGGACTATCAGGCTCCTTAAAGGGTTAAGGGCAGAAGTTTGACCTCACCCAGAGTTCATCAGCAGGAACGTTCACCCAACTGGCTCTGATCAGGGTGGCAGACTGGCCTTAGTCCTGCAATAATCAAAAAAAAAAAGAAACCCAGTCTACAACCGTCATAGAAATGCAGGTCAGGCAGTCAATTCCTACAACCCCCTTCTTCTCTGATGGGGACAGAGTGGCTCCTGGCAGGCTGTCCTGCTCTCATGACCACCACTAGGGATGTTCAAGTCGAATGTATGTATAGCGAACAATTTGGGGTGTTCGTGGCAAATTCGAAAGCCGCGGAACACCCTTTAAAAGTCTATGGGACACGGATTTCCCGTGTTTAGAACAGTCTGACAGCAAAATGACATTTCAAAGGAAAAAAAGTAATTAAAAACTACTCGCGGCTATTGCATTGCCGGTCCGACAATACACATAAAAGTTCATTAAACACAAAACGGCATGGGAATTCCCCACAGGGGAACCCCGAACCAAAATTAAAAAAAAAAATGATGTGGGGGTCCCCCTAAATTCCATACCAGGCCCTTCAGGTCTGGTATTTGATATTAAGGGGAACCCCGGCCAAAATTTTTAAAAAAGACGTGGGGGTCCCCTTAAATTCCATACCAGACCCTTCAGGTCTGGTATGGATTTTAAGGGGAACCCCGCGCCAAAAGTAAAGAAAAAAAACGGCGTGGGGTCCCCCCAAAAATCCATACCAGACCCTTATCCGAGCACGCAACCTGGCAGGCCGCAGGAAAAGAGGGGGGGACGAGAGAGCGCCCCCCCTCCTGAACCGTACCAGGCCACATGCCCTCAACATTGGGAGGGTGATTTGGGGTAGCCCCCCAAAACACCTTGTCCCCATGTTGATGAGGACAAGGGCCTCATCCCCACAACCCTGGCCGGTGGTTGTGGGGGTCGGCGGGCGGGGGGCTTATCGGAATCTGGAAGCCCTCTTTAACAAGGGCACCCCCAGATCCCAGCCCCCCCCTGTGTGAAATGGTAAGGGGGTAGTACCCCTACCATTTCACTAAAAAACTGTCAAAAATGTTAAAAATGACAAGAGACAGTTTTTGACAATTCCTTTATTTAAATGCTTCTTCTTTCTTCTATCTTCCTTCATCTTCTTCTTCTGGTTCTTCTGGCTCTTCTGGTTCCTCCGCGGCGTCTTCTATCTTCTTCTCCTCGGGCCGCTCCGCACCCATGGCATGGGGGGAGGCTCCCGCTCTTCTCTTCTTCTTCTTCTCTTCTTCATATTCTTCTCTTCTTCATCTTTTTCTCCGGGCCGCTCCGCATCCATGCTGGCATGGTGGGAGGCTCCCGCTGTGTGACGCGTCTCCTCTTCTGACGGTTCTTAAATAACGGGGGGCGGGGCCACCCGGTGACCCCGCCCCCTATGATGCACAGGACATGATGGGACTTCCCTGTGGCATTCCCCGTGACGTCACAGGGAAGTCCCGTCAAGTCACCGTGCGTCAGAGGGGGGCGGGGTCACCGGGTGGCCCCGCCCCCTGTTATTTAAGAACCGTCAGAAGAGGAGACGCATCACACAACGGGAGCCTCCCACCATGCCAGCATGGATGCGGAGCGGCCCGGAGAAGAAGATGAAGAAGAGAAGAAGATGATGAAGAAGAGAAGAAGATGAAGAGAAGAGCGGGAGCCTCCCCCCATGCCATGGGTGTGGAGCGGCCCGAGGAGTAGAAGATAGAAGACGCCGCGGAGGAGATGCTGGACGAGAACACCGGAGGAAGAACCAGAAGAGCCAGAAGAAGAAGATGAAGGAAGATAGAAGAAAGAAGAAGCATTTAAATAAAGGAATTGTCAAAAACTGTCTCTTGTCATTTTTAAAATTTTTGACAGTTTTTTTAATAAAATGGTAGTTGTACTTTTGTACCCCCTTATCATTTCACACGGGGGGGCCAGGATCTGGGGGTCCCCTTGTTAAAGGGGGCTTCCAGATTCTGATAAGCCCCCCGCCCGCAGACCCCCACAACCACCGGCCAGGGTTGTGCGGATGAGGCCCATGTCCTCATCAACCTGGGGACAAGGTGTTTTGGGGGGCTACCCCAAAGCACCCTCCCAATGTTGAGGGCATGTGGCCTGTTACGGTTCAGGGGGGGCGCTCTCTCGTCCCCCCCTCTTTTCCTGCGGCCTGTCAGGTTGCGTGCTCGGATAAGGGTCTGGTATGGAATTTAGTGGGACCCCCACGTCATTTTTTTAAAAAAAATTTGGCCGGGGTTTCCCTTAATATCCATACCAGACCTGAAGGGCCTGGTATGGAATTTAGGGGGACCCCCACGTCATTTTTTAAAAAAATTTTGGTTCGGGGTTCCCCTGTGGGGAATTCCCATGCCATTTTTATCAATGAACTTTTATGTGTATTGTCAGACCGGCAATGCAATAGCTGCGAGTAGTTTTAAATGACTTTTTGTCTTTGAAATGTCATTTTGCTGTCAGACTGTTCTAAACACGGGAAACATGGATTTCCTGGGCCTGGGAGCCTCCTATCCCCCATTCCTCCTCCAAGCTGCCGTGGGGCGACCAATCTGCTATCCCTTCCAGGGACCTGAATTCTGCTAGCAGTCTGGGAGCACCCGCTCCGACTATTACCTCTATAAGAAGTATGTCTGGTTCTGCTCCGCTTCCCCAGCGTTTTGGGGGCGATCCAGTTCAATGCAGAGGGTTTCTCAACCAGGTTGAGATTTACTTTGAAATGCTGCCCCAGGCGTTTCCCACAGACAGAAGCAAAGTAGGTTTTGTGATATCTTTGCTTTCTGAGAGAGCCTTGGCCTGGGCAAACCCTCTATGGTAGACGCAAAAACCTGTTGTCTTGAGTTACCCTGAATTTGTGGCCTCCTTCAAAAGGGTATTTGACGAGTAGGGGGCGTGGCGACCGAGCTCCAACATGGACGCTTAATGTAAGAGCTCCGCTCAGCCGCCGGAGAGAATCCGAACACATCCGCGAACACCGGCATCATCCCTGCCTCACAATCCATTCACGGAATCCCTGGAACCCGCTGTGCCCGCCGATATGCCTAGGCACAGAAAAAATCCTCAAAATTCGCAGAAACTGCAGGATTTCTTCCGAGCGTGCGATCACCACCAAAATGGCGCCGGCGCGAAGATGAGCCAGAAAGAACAGCGGGCTGCATCCACACAAAACGGCCGCTCCGGTCCTCAGAACGAGCCACTAAACACCTGAACGGATAGCGGGTCTTCCTCTGGGACATCTAGTCCGTCCACCAGGAGCCCAGTAAAGCAGAACCAAAGGACTTTTTCCCCTGAGAGACCGCTGATGGACCATGACATTGAGGTAAGCAGGCCTCACACCACTGAAGTGCCAGCTACAACTCATGCACCAGACCCTATAGCAGCTTTCCCCACTTCTGACAGACCGGTGTCAGATACAGTCCTAAAGGACATGCTATTATCACTAAAAGCCTCATTACATGCTGATATGACAGCAGAAATCAACCACTGTCAGAGAGAAGTGCAGGCTTTGGGAAGTAGAGTAGGCCATATTGAACAAAGTATGAGTGACTTTACCTCATCCTTCAGTACAATGGTGGATGCACACAGCAACCACACAGAAGAAATCACATGGCTGAAAACAAAAGTAGCAGATTTGGAAGACCGTTCCAGGAGGAACAATCTCAAGATTAGGGGGATACCTGAATCTATTCCTGCTACACAACTACTGTCGTATACCCAAGCGCTCTTCTCCACCCTAATCCCATCCCTGTCTCCACAGGACCTCATTGTGGATCGCATCCACCGTATCCCCAAACCTTCCTTCCTTCCAGAAAATACTCCCAGGGATGTGCTACTCGGGGTACACTACTATCATGTCAAGGAACAACTCCTGATAGTATCACGTAGACCTGACAGCAGACACCCGCAATACGCTGAGCTGCAGCTGTTTCCAGACCTGTCCAGACACACTCTCCAACAACGTTGCAACCTTGCGACAATAACCAAGGCTTTAAGAAACCACAACATTATCCACAAGTGGAAATACCCCGCCAAGCTGTCCGTTACCCATAACGGTACGTCAGTCCTGATCTCCACATTGGACGAAGGCATTGCAGCATTGCGACAATGGGGCATACTACCAGCCCATACTCCGCCACTTGTCCAAGCTCCTACACCTACTCCAATACAAGAAGACTGGCAAGTGGTTTCACGCAAACGCTCCTCTAAGAAAACTGCCGGAGGAAATGCATAAACGTAACACGACTTATGACATTCCTTCTCTCCGGATACAGGGTATCCAAGTTCAATCCCTGTTTTCTCCCCGCCAACACCTAAGCAGCAGTTACGTCTGCATATGGATCTGTTTATGGATCCCTTTCTTAATAAGTTCGTTAACTTTGCAACATTAACTTTGTTTCTTCTCCATTGTTTGTTTTCTTTTACCTTTTTTATGATGGAAGCACGCCGACCAGTAGTAGACGCCATTTACGATCCAGAATTAAACAGAATCAACTCTGCCGTGCCAGACGATACAATTGGCCACAGTGAGTATATATCTTGCAGAATGATGCCGCACAATCCCCGAAATTATCTCCATGCCAATTACCTGCCTATCTATAAACGCCAGGGGGGCTTAAACCACCCTGTTAAAGGCTCTCCATGTGGGCCGAGGCCCTAAAACACAAGGCAGACATCCTATGTGTCCAGGAGACTCATTTCCAGGAATCCAAAGCCCCGACATGCACCAACAAAGAGTACCCCCATGTGTTTTTGGCATGCACGCCAGGACATAAAAAAAGAGGAGTTCTAATTGCACTGAGAAATAGGCTATCCTTTCAACACAAGGAAACGATTCTGGATGCTAACGGCAGATATATCATCCTTAAGGGCGATATTAATTCAACTCCATATACGGTGGTGTTTCTATATGCACCAAATTCACATCAACCCGTTTTCTCAACAGGCTTCTTAAGAAGACAAAGTCCCACCTATATGGCAACCTCATACGATGCAGTGACTTTAACCTCATTGTGGATCCGAAACTAGATACGACAAACACCAAAATGAATAGTAGCACATTCCTGAACAAAACTATTCACAGTGCAGAACTCTTTGATACTTGGCGTTGCCTACATGTGAATGCTAGAGATTACACCTTTTTCTCCCACAGGCATTGTTCTTATTCACGAATTGACTTATTCCTCACTGATAAATGGTTATTACAAAAAGTTTCCTCTGCACAGATCCACGATATCACGTTGTCTGACCATGCAGCTGTTACTATTACTATCAATGACCAGGTTGTCTCCTCTTCTCCACCCATCTGGCGCAATAACATCAGAGTATTACAAGAACCCCGCACGTCCACAATCATTTCTCAACACCTTAGCAATTTTTTTCATGATAATGCAAAATCGGTAGAAAACCCTTTTACTCTATGGAACGCTCATAAGGCATATATGAGGGGAATACTAATTCAGCTGAGTGCTAGAGAAAAGAAGCGACGCACAGCCCATATCAACTCCATTCTGACGGATATACATTCCTTAGAATCACAAAATAAACAAACGCCTGACCTTAATCTCACACAACAACTCTCCACACTGAGAAACAAATTAAGAGATATATTGACCCAACAATATGACTACCACCTACGCCGACTGAAATTGAACTCATACGCCAATGCTAATAAAGCAGGCAAATACTTGGCCAATAGAATAAAAGCGATACAATCCAAATCGAGAATCACACATCTGATTCACCCCACCCTCAAACATAAAATCACTAATCCACAGGACATAGCCAACCAATTCGCTAATTACTACAGTAGTCTGTACAATATTAAAGATGACTCTACCACACACCAACCAACTCAACCAAATATACAAAACTTCCTTCACAACTTGAAGTTGCCTTCCTTATCGGAATCCCAAATTACCTTACTGAACTCTCCATTTACTATACCCGAAATAGAAAATGCATTAGCCTCACTACCTAATGGCAAATCGCCAGGACCTGACGGGTTCTCCAATGAATACTTTAAAATATACAAATCACACCTTACACCATATCTTCAACAGGTCTTTACAAAAGCAGCAGACACATCATCCTTCCCCCCAGAAATTCTAAAGGCATACATAGTTACTCTGCCCAAACCAGGCAAAGAACCTCATACACCACCTAATTTCCGTCCAATCTCCCTACTAAACACAGACATAAAGATATACGCAAAACTCTTATCACAAAGACTAGCGGAATGTGTTCTGTCCCTTATACAACGCGACCAGATGGGCTTCATGAAGGGGAGACAAACCTCAGATGCTACAAGGAGAATGGTTAATATAATCCACTATGCTGTTAAAAATCAAACGCCTTCTCTGCTGCTCTCAATTGACGCAGAGAAGGCATTTGACAGGGTACACTGGAAGTACATGTCAATGACTCTGTCCAAATTTGGTTTTTGTGGTCATATACTGAACATAGTGCTGGCCCTGTACTCCTGCCCTCCAGTATGCTTTCCATACAGTTTCAGATAACTAATGGTACCCGCCAGGGCTGCCCTTTATCCCCAACGATCTTCAACCTCATGATTGAACCCCTGGCGGAGGCCATTAGAACTCATACTGATATACATGGATTCCATTTTGGCTCCTCCCACCATGTCATCAATTTATTCGCAGATGATGTGATCCTGATGCTATCAAACCCACTAAAATCCCTCCCAGCAGCACACGAAATACTGAAATCTTTTGGTGATATCTCATATTACAAGGTGAATTTCTCAAAATCCCTCATACTTAACTTGGGTGTACCGAATGTAGATTGTCTTGAACTACAACAATCCCTCCCATACGCATGGAGCACTAAAGGTATAACATACCTGGGCATTACCCTAAATAATGATATTACTTCACTAATGGACACTAACATGAAGTCACTCATATACAAAATAGAAACTCAAACTTGTAATATAGCAAATCGAGAATTATCTTGGTTGGGTAGGCTAGCAGCATTTAAAATGCTGATTCTCCCTCAAATTTTGTACATGTTCAGAGTGCTTCCACTAGCTATTCCGGCACATTATCTTAAATCCCTCTCTAACCTTCAATGGAAACTCTTATGGGGACCCAAAAAAGCAAGATGCTCTCAACCCAATCTAATACCCCACAAATCTGTAGGGGGCGCAGGCCTAATAGACATACATGACTACATGTGGGCAACTAGACTTGACCAACTCAAATATTGGTTCTCGACCACGGATAGTTCGCTATAGGTAGACATAGAAAAACATTTAGCTCCCTTACCAGACCTGCAGACGGTCCTTTTAGGAGACACCTGATACCTTGGAACCTCAGAAATTTACCCCCAACTATCATCATATCACTACAAGCCTGGAGATTCCTCCTAACACGCACACTTAGTAACAGCGAGACAATAGATTTTACTCTTCCTCTAAGCATGATTGAAGCTAATATTCCAATGATATCCTTGAAAGCGCTCCCGACCCATGGGATAACAAAAGTACATGACCTTCTCACACACAACACCCCACAATCGGCAGAACAGATTATGAAAAAACATAATATGCCTCATCATATGCTGTTCATGTGCTTACGAGTATCTCACTTTATGAAAAGAAACCCAATAAGTACCTTCAAACTCCCGCCCTCCATATGGCGACACCTCACCCAAGGTTCAAAAAACAATAAGGGTATATCACTGTATTACTACACACTACAGAACAAAAGAGTGTTCAAAAAATCCGCAGTACATATAAGGTGGAACATGGACATAGGAAAAATGCTTACTGAAGACCAATGGAAATTCATGTTTCAAACTATACAACGTACCTCACACTGTATTAGCCACGGGGAATCCTCAATAAGGGTGATGAACCGATGGCAATACACCCCATGCCGAATTGCAAAAATGTTTCCCAACACGTCACCCCTATGCTGGAGAGAATGTGGACACAAAGGCCACCTTCTCCACATGTTCTGGGAGTGCCCCAGTGTCGTTAGCTTCTGGAATCAAGCGTTTAAACTCATCTCGTCCATTACAGGAATACTCACATCCCCAAATCCCGCATTGGCTATCCTACTAATAGGGCTAGAAACATTTCCGCACAACATGAGACACATAGTCACTCAAATACTACTAGTAGCTAGGTCCCTGGTACTCCAAAACTGGAAAAGCACCCTAACACTCAATATAAATGATGTGATCAGAAAAGTGCAACAAAACTATACATTTGAACGTCTCTTAGCAATTAACTCACTTTACTGTGATAAATTCGACAAATGATGGGTGTTATGGACTAGCAAATACAAGTATACATAAGTATCTGTAAGTATATATTACTGTAATTCTAAATACGATCACTCTGGCTCTGTGCTTCCTACTCATACTTGTTAATTATATTTGTTTATATTTGTTTACATTTTTCTTTTTATTTGTTTTAACCCTGTCTATGTATGATATTGAAAAACTCAATAAAAAACCTTTTAAAGTGAAAAAAAAAAAAAAGGGTATTTGACATTCCTGCACGCTCAGCTTCTGCTGCCAAGTGCTTCATGTCCATCAAACAGAGTACGAGATATACCCACTGAGCTGGAGAGGTTGATCACATTTGCCATCCTCATTGACTCCAGACTCAGAGAAAGAATTTCTTTTAAGGAGCGCTTGTGGAAGCCTCCTGTATGTTTGCCTCCTGTATGTTTGCCTCTGAGCTTTGCAGTCCCACCCGTGCCTCCCTCACCTCCCATGCCTCCTGGTACCGAGTCGGTCAGTGAAGATGAACCCATGCACTTAGGCTTCATGTGTCCCTCTGCGGATGAGAGAGCCTTTAGGAGGAGGGAGAGATTGTGCCTTTATTGTGGCCAGGCAGGTCACTTTTTGAAGTCTTGTCCTACCTGTCCAGGGAATGCCCGAACCTTGAGGTCCTGTCATGGACAGACCTTAGGTGGCATTGTTTCGTCCCCAGTTATCCAGAAGGATAAGCCCCTGGTTTCGGTCACGCTTTCTTGGGCTGAGTCGTCCATCGAGATACAGGGTGTAATCGACTCTGGGGCTGCAGGCCTGTTCATTGATGCTGCCTTTGTATCGCAGCACTCGAGTCCGCTGCAGCTGCGTGACACTCCACGAGCCATTGAGGCTCTTGACGTGAGACCTCTACAGCCTGCCCATGTGACTCATGAGACGGTTCTGTTGTCCATGGCCGTAGGGGCTCTTCACCATGAGATAATCCAATTCCAAGTTATTTCCTCACCTAGGTTTCCGCTGGTTATTGGTTATCCTTGGTTACAGAGGCACAACCCTTCTTTTGATTGGCTCCGTGCTGAGGTTCTCTCCTGGTCACCACAATGCAGTGAGACATGCTTCCAGAGAGTAGCCAAGGTCCTGTGCACCTCTTCACTCTCCTCCCTGCCGGAGGAGTACCACAATTTTAGTGATGTCCATGACAAGGGTCAAGCCAGTAGTTTGCCTCCACACCGGTCTTATGATTGCGCAATTGACCTTCAACCTGGTGCCATACCCCTCGTGGCCGGGTTTACAGTTTTTCAGTCTTGGAGGATAAGGCCATGGATGAGTATGTTGCAGACACACTTTCTCGAGGGTTTCATCCGCAAATCCTCGTCTCCTGCTGGTGCTGGTTACTTCTTTGTGAAGAAGAAAACCAGTGAACTGAGACCTTGTATTAATTATAGGGGTCTCAATTGTTTCACGATAAAGAATGCCTACCCGATTCCATTGATTACAGCATTATTTGACCGCCTCAAGGGAGCAAAGGTTTTCATGCAGCTTGATTTGAGAGGGGCATACAATCTCATGCGGATTAAGGAGGGCGACGAGTGGAAAACTGCGTTTAATACCAGAACAGGCCATTATGAGTACCTAGTAATGCCTTTTGGCCTTTGTAACACCCCGGCAGTTTTCCAGGAATTTATTAACAATGTCCTCCGAGATTTGTTGCAGTTATGTGTGGTGGTTTATCTTGATGATATCCTCATATTTTCCAAGTCCCTGGAGAAGCCACCACTGAGATGTCTGTTGTGTGCTTCAGAAACTAAGAGAAAACAATCTTTATTGTAAACTGGAGAAGTGCGAGTTCCATCATGAACAGGTTAAATTCCTGGGCTATGTCATTTCCACTGCTGGTTTTTCGATGGACCCAGAGAAACTTTCAGCAGTCCTACAGTGGCCCCAACCCGTGGGTTTACGTCCTCTGCACCGTTTCCTGGTCTTTGCAAACTATTATCGGAAGTTTATTTGTAGCTTCTCGTCTCTGGTCAAGCCCCTGACTGATATGTCCAGAAAGTACAGTAACCCACAGAGTTGGTCTCCGGAGTCCATTCAGGCCTTTGAGAATCTCAAGGCTGCCTTTGTTTCTGCTCCTGTGTTGTCACATCCTGATCCTACGTTGCCTTTTATCCTAGAAGTTGATGCTTCTGAGACTGGAGTTGGTGCCCTTCTGACTCAACGTCCTAACTCTGAGAGTGCTATGCATCCGTGTGGCTACTTTTCCAAGATATTGTCACCTGCAGAGTGCAATTACGAGATTGGTGACAGAGAGCTGTTGGCGATCATTTTTACCACTGAAAGAATGGAGACATCTCCTTGAAGGTACCACTGTGTCGGTTCTCATTCTTACTGACCATAAGAATCTCACATTCTTGTCTGAGGCTAAGAGCCTCTCTCCCAGAAGGGCGCGATGGGCTCTTTTCTTGTCGAGTTTTAATTACATTATCTCATTCTTACCCGGTACTAAGAATGTAAGGGCTGACGCCTTGTCACAACAATTTTCCTCCACTTCCAAGTTGGAGTTGGTTCCGGTTTCTGTGATTCCTCCTGATCGTATTCTGGCTACGGTTTGCAGCAGTCTTACTTCTTCTTTGGGTGACAAAATTCTTGCTGCTAAGGTCCATGCTCCTCCTGAGAAACCTTGTGACCGCTGCTTTGTGCCAGAGAGTCTCCCTACTGCCGTGCTCCAGACTTACCATTCTCCCAAGGCAGCTGGCCGCCCTGGGAAGAATCAACTCGTTTGGGCCATTTCCCAACAATTCTGGTGGCCTAGTCTACGGGCTGATGTAACTGCTTTCGTAGCTGCCTGTTCCCTGTGTGCTCAGAGTAAGACTCCACGACACCTTCCAGTGGGCCTCCTACAATCCATACCCAATGGAGAGAGGCCCTGGACCCACCTGTCTATGGATTTCATTGTGGAGTTACCCAACTCCCGAGGCAACACTGTTATCCTAATGGTGGTTGACCTGTTCTCAAAGATGTGTCATTGTATTCCACTTAAGAAGTTGCCCACTTCTAAGGAACTGGCTTCCATTTTTGCTCTGGAGATCTTTCGCTTGCATGGGCTACCCAAGGTGATTGTCTCGGACAGGGGTAGTCAGTTTGTCTCCCGGTTCTGGCGAGCCTTTTGTGCACAGTTGGGAATTCAGCTTGCTTTCTCCTCTGCGTATCACCCGCAGTCTAATGGGGCCGCAGAACGAGCCAATCAGTCCTTGGAGCAATTCTTACGTTGCTATATTTCTGACCATCATAACAACTGGTCAGATCTATTACTGTGGGCAGAGTTTGCTCACAACAGTGCCTTGAATTCTGCTCCCCGATTGTCCCCGTTTATGGCGAATTATGGTTTCCAACCTTCCATGTTGCCTGACTCGTTTGTTCCGCAGAGTATTCCTGCGTTAGAGGAGCATCTCCGTGGTCTTCGTTCCACTTGGGCACAAGTTTAGGAGGCTTTGCAACATGCTAACGATAGGTACAGACTTCCTGCTGACCGCAGACGCCTGCCTGCACCTTCCTACCAGGTTGGGGACAGAGTCTGGCTGTTGTCTCGCAACCTCGGACTTCATGTTCCTTATTTGAAGTTTGCACCTCGGTTTATTGGGCCTTTCCGTATCCTTCGCAGGATTAACCCAGTGGCTTACGCCTTAGACCTTCCTCCTAGTATGCGCATCTCAAATGTGTTTCATGTCTCCTTATTGAAACCTTTGGTCTGCAATCACTTTACCACCTTGGTGCCACGTTCTCAACCTATACAAGTTGAGAACCGTGAGGAGTATGAAGTACAATCCATTGATGACTCACGTAGGTTCCATGGGTGCATACAGTACCTGGTGCATTGGAATGGGTACGGTCTGGAGGAATGCTCTTGGGTCTCATCCTCGGACGTACATGCCCCTGTCCTCCACCGTGATTTCCATAGACAATTTCCCCTCAAGCCCGGTGGTCCTCCAAGGGGGAGTGGTTGTTGAGGAGGGGGTACCGTCAGGGCTGGGCTCAGCCCTTCCTTCTCTGAGCTGGCAGCTCAGCTGTCGGCTAATTGCCAGCTCCCATCTGTCTCCACAGTTACCCAGCTGTTGTTGATTCTGCTCGTCAGTCCTGTCTACTTGAAGCTGTCCAGCTCACTTGATCTCTGCCTTTGCCTTTGTCAACATCATAGAGACTTTCACCTGCATTCCTGTTGAAGACTTGCTCGGCTGACGTTTCTTCTGGCTCCTGATCCTGCTTGCTGTACTACTACGTTTATCTCTGGCTCTCTGACATTTGCTTGGCTGACTATCCGATCAGGTTACTGAACTCTGGCTTGTTTTGACTACGCTTACTCTGTTTACCTTATTATTATTATTAAACAAGTGTGATTTAACTATACTTCTGTCTCGGTCTGATTCATGGTTCCTGATAGTCTGCTAGCAGGAAACGCTGGGTCTCCTCTAGGGTGTGGCGCCGCCCCCTCGCTTCCAGACAGGCTGGCGTCTGCAAAACTGATAGGCAGGCCCCTTCCCTGGTGTGGGTTGCTGGGGTAACCCCTTGTTTGATGAACTGAAGTTGGCAGGCACACTAGAACTAGCTGGACTTGTCTGCGCATGTCGCTCGACACCGGCTGTGCCCGAGCAACTGAGAGTAGATGATCACTGACTTTTCCGGTGGTTGCCGGTAGCAACAATAAAGTTTGTAGCCCATTCTTCACTGAAGGGAACATTCTTGGCACAGTCCCGCAGGCTTACCCCGATCACCTCGGGCAACAGTAGACATCTCCAGGCACACTTTACTGTCAAAAGCAGGAGTTGGAAGCAAACAGTCACAATATCCAGCATTTGTAGGTCGCTGGACATAGTTCTAATCCATGGGCGCGATCGCCCGCCGTGGTTGCCAGGGGTGATGGCACATGGTAGAAATTTACTGAATTTCAGGTTTAAAGTATAAGTGTCCGTCCCAGCCGCAGGTTGGGCAACTGCGTAAGCAGGCAGCAATAACTTGACAGGCAGCTCCCGCTGGTTGCTATGGGCAACAACACTTGTTACTGTAGCACTGAATGCAGGCAGAGCACATAAATCCTTCCCCGGGTTCAGTCCCTCAATACTGGTGAAACAAAGTGCAGTTCCCCAACTCAGTCAACCTCGGTTGCTAAAGACAACGGCTGGCAGGTTACCTGTGAACAGACATCCTGGACGAGCCCCCAAATGTAGCTGTACCCTGTAGGGGTTGCTGATTATTGTGGTTTGTTGGTCACCCTGCCCAGCCGGGCACACAATCTTCAGTCAATCCTCAGACAGAAAACAATCCATGCACTTTGTTTTTGTTGTTTTTATTGGGGTAATTAAACTTGGATGGGGATTTGGGAATTGTGGGATGCCCAGAAGATTTCAGCAGGACATGTGGGGACTAGAGCTATATACACTCTGTATATACAACTTCTTCTCTTCTTTGAGCACATCACTTGACTACTGATCTCACTCTTCAGCACATCACTTGATTCTTCACTTCCAGGACCAGCTAGCACTTTATATTAGGCCTGACACTGCTTCCACCAGGCCTTAGCAAATGCCCTTGGCAGTCAGGGACTGTGGGCCCCTTTTTGGTGCAGCAAAAATGTAGGTAGTCCTAGTGCTAGCTGTCCACGTGGCTACTGATCCCAGTACCACATCTTCAGACCCTGCCAGCCTTCCTGGCTGCAGCTGCCTCTCTCCACTGCTCGTGCCACTACAGTCCACTCCACTGACTCTGCACCCATCCCAGACTGCACTCTCCAAGTCCTCTCAGGCATGCCTCCCCAGTCCTCCTGACTGTGTGAACACTCACCAGCCCTCCTGGCTGTCTCTGTGGAACTCTTGGAGACTTGCCCGGCAGTGTTCTCCTGCTGCCCTCTCTTCCTCCTCTTGTGCCTCCTGGTCAGGACACCTCAGTGGGTTGTAAGAGGGTCCTGTCCGCACCTGAGCCCAGGCCCAAGGCCCACGCTCTCCTGTGTTCCTGTTAAAGACTTGCATGGCTGACATTCCTGCTTGCTGTTTTACTACACTCATCTCTGGTTCCCTGATGTTTTGGCTTGTCTGACTATACATTCCGGTTCCTGAACTCTGTCTATGTTTTAACTACATTTACTCTGTTTACCTTTTTTTATTATTATTAAACAAGTGTGATTTAACTGTACTTCTGTCTCAGTCTGATTCATGGTTTCTGACACCAGGCAGCTC
Source organism: Aquarana catesbeiana (assembly GCF_042186555.1). NCBI lineage: Eukaryota > Metazoa > Chordata > Amphibia > Anura > Ranidae > Aquarana > Aquarana catesbeiana. The sequence goes on along the minus strand of NC_133335.1, from coordinate 173,010,315 downwards.
CACCTTTCCTCTTCTCCTTCCTTTCCAGAAGATTCCAGCATGTTCTGGAAAGATGTGGGAGGTCTCAGTGATGCTGCTTGTGAGTCACCCAGCTCACATTCAGGCTTGGCTGGCAGCCAAGCCTGGAAATGTACCTACACAAAGAAAACTCTGTACACATCCTAGTACCACTAGAGGGTGCTAAAGAGATAAAAACTTTTTTAGGTGCATTAGCGATAGAAGAAAAAAATACAATGGGATCACTAAAATGAAAACTGGTCCCAACACATATGTTGCGGGAGACCTGGATTTAGCAAACCATTTAAACAATTACTTCTCTTCTGTCTTCTCAGAAATTAATTGCACTAACAATAACAAGTTTGGAATTCATATTGGTTCTAGTAATGACGGTTGCTATCCACAAGAAAGGCAGCAAGGTAGAAGCTGATATTTACAGGCTAGTGAGTTTAACATCTGTTGTAGTCAAGTTAATAAAATCACTCCTGAAAAGTAGCATCATTGATCACCTAAAATTACACAACTTGTTGGACCCAAAGCAGCATGGCTTTACTAAGGGCAGATCGTGTCTAATCTGATTGATTTTATTTTTACTATAATACCAATGTTTTGGACCAGGATGGTGCTGTGGATATAGCTTATCTTGATTTCAGCAAGGGAATTGATACAATTCCACATAATGACCTAATACAAAAGTTGTACAAGCTAGGACTGAACCCTTTGGTGGTTCAGTGGATATGCAGTTGGTTAAAGGAACGATACTAGAGTGTGGTTGTAAATGGGGTTCACTCAGAACAGAGAGCAGCCACGAGTGGTGTACCAAAAGGCTCTGTACTGGGTCGTGTTCTATTTAATATCTATGTAAGTGATATACCGTATATACTCGAGTATAAGTCACCCCGAGTATAAGTCGAGGCCCTAATTTACCACAAAAAAAGTGGGAAAAACTTAGACGAGGGTGAGAAATGCAGCAGCTACTGTAAGTGGAAAAAGAGGGTCAACAATGCCCATCTGCAGCTGTATACCTCCCTGTGTCCTGTGCATGTGTCCTGTGCATATGTGCAGGTGTCATGTGTCCTGTGTATATGTGCATGTGTCCTGTGCATATGTGCATGTGTCATGTGTCCTGTGCATATGTGCATGTGTCATGTGTCCTGTGTAAATGTGCATGTGTCCTGTGTATATGTGTCATGTGTCATGTATATATGTGCATGTGTCATGTGTATATGTGCATGTGTCCTGTGTATATGTGCATGTGCCATGTGTATATGTGCATGTGTCACGTGTATATGTGCATGTGTCCTGTACCTGTGTCCTATGTATGAGTGAGGCCCAGCGAGAGAATGACAGAAAGGAATGATAAGGGAGGGCCGGGCATGACAGTGTGTATAAGGAGACACAGTAAGGGTTAATTAAAGTGAGATTGGGAGTGTCTAAAGGGGGTGGGGAAAAGAGGGAACTTGGTGAAGGGGGAGTGGCATTATTTAAAGGAGAGGAGGAGCCAGGAAGGGGCAGTCAGAAGAAGTTACAGGAGGAGGCAATTTTTCTTCACTGCTCCTCCACTATCATGGCCGACATCGACATCATACCAGCCAGATTTAGGGCAGCAGCGGCGACACAAGGACCGGACTGGCTTCAGAGGCAAGTGGGGACTGTGAGTTGAAGAAACTGGCGGATCGGGGATGGGGGAGGAGACCCATTGCGCGTGGAGGTCTCGGCCTCCGGCACGCTTTTCTCCTGGACCGCCATCGCGGCCCGTTCGGATGACACGGAGCCCTCAGGAGGACAGATCGGCACCCCCAACTAAGCGGACACAGCAGCAAGCTACTACAGGTCCCAGGCGGTCCGCACGCCGCAGGCCTGCTTCGGGGGGCGGGGCCACGGGCCGTTATGGCGCCGCTTCCCCGCCAGGGATTTACAGGACACATAGGGGGGGACTTATCACAGAGGCACAGGCAGTGACCAAGGGGGGGCAGCGGGGGGGAGAGAGGACTCAGCGGCCACTGTAGTAGGGACATGAGCAGCCAGCAAGGCCACGAGTGGGCAGGGCTTAGCTGTAAAGGGGGGTATGGACAATATGGCGGTGGTGGTCACAAGCAGGCCAGTCAGCGTGCAGCCAGGGCGACTCCTTGTGGCGGATCAGTATGGAGCATGGATGCAGGAGCAAGTCAGCCCTCAAACAGACAGGATGCCACGGCCTCCGGGGCCACTTCACCCGGGGGGCTGACAACGCCACCCGTCAAGGAGCAGGATGACCGATCGGCAGGGGAGGTGTCAGTAGCAGACGAGCGGGAAGTGCCTGCAAACGAGTCCAACACAGAGGCGGTGGGGCGAGCTCCCAGACAGCCCGGTGAGTCCACTAATAACTTATTTTGAATAATGCATTGAATGATTTGCTAGGGGTCGTATCAGTGGATACAGTGGGGACAATGAGGGGGAGCCTGATCAGCAACTGGCGGCAAGAGGGCCTGCCAGTTCCAGAGCAGGGGCGCATCTGAAGGATTTACTGGAGGGTTTGAGGATCTTGGTGGGTAGATTCGTGGAAGGGCAAGATCAGCCGCCACAGGTGACCCCGTGGACGGGTTCGGTAACGGGGATAGCGGACGGCAGTGCGGAGACATCTGGTATAGGGCCGCATACTGCGACGAACCCCTTGGCAACGCCAGAGGGGGGGAAGGGGACTGAAAAAGGGGGGGCAAAAAGAGGGTGCGGAGCCAACGGATACCAGCGGATACAGTGGGGACAATGAGGGGGGCGCCTGATCAGCAATTGGCGGCAAGAGGGCCTGCCAGTTCCGGAGCAGGGGCGCATCTGAAGGATTTACTGGAGGGTTTGAGGACCTCGGTCGGTAGATTCGTGGAAGGGCAAGATCAGCCGCCACAGGTGACCCCATGGACGGGTTCGGTAAAGGGGATAGCGGACGGCAGTGCGGAGACATCAGGCATAGGGCCGCATACTGCGACGAACCCCTTGGCAACGCCAGAGGGGGGAATGGGCACTGAAAAAGGGGGGGGCAAAAAGAGGGTGCGGAGCCAACGGCCAGAACGGATATAGTGAGGATTGTAGATGCGGCAAAAAAGTGTGAGGTGTATGTGTGCTTCGTGGGTCCGCTAGGTGCGCATTTAAAGCAGGAAGTCCGTGACAAGATTTACAAGGGTGAGTACGTAGAGATTTTTCACTGTTACCCTGGGAGAAATTTAACCTGGATAGGGTAAAACCTGATGAAAGAGGACTAGGAAAAGAGGAGGTATAGGTTGATTCCGCGGATGTTTATGAACTGGCTTCAGGTGTTTGCCATTATGGCGAGCGTAATTGGGGAACGGAACCCTGAGCATTGCTCGGCGTTATTTTGCTACATGGATGCAATCGGGGAGGCACACAGGGTATACGGTGGTTCTGCTTGGCTACGGTACGCCGAGAAGTTTCACCAGCGCAGGGCGGTTCGTCCTTCACTTCGCTGGGACCACAAGGACATCAGTCTCTGGATGCGACTTCTGTCATCAATGGGGGCCCCATCACAGTTTCTTCACGGGGGGGGCTGGGAGTGCGCCTACCTCAGGACTTTCGGCTGGGAAAAAAGTAGGGGGTGTGCTGACAGTACAATGAAGGCCCTTGCAAATTTGGGGGATCCTGTAAATTTAAGCACGAGTGCTCAGGATGTGGAATACGCGGGGGTAGTGGGGGAAAAGTTGGCGAAGGAAGTGGCCTTGGGTCGCATGGGGAGGCCGTTCGCGGACAAACCTATGCAAGACCTGTTGGTTTCAATTTGGGGGTGGTGCCTAAAAAGGAACCGAACAAGTTCCGACTTATTTATCACCTGTCCTTTCCACGAGGGGGGTAGGTGAATGATTTTATTGATTCAGAGGCATGCACTGTGTCTTACAAATCATTCGACGCAGCAATAAGGTGGGTTAGGAAACATGGGAAGGGGGCACTGCTGGCAAAGTCGGACATAGAATCTGCGTTCCGCTTGCTTACGGTGCATCTGGATAGTTTCCGGATGTTGGGTTGTTGTTGGCAGGAACAGTTCTATGTAGACAAATGCTTGCCAATGGGTTGCGCCATTTATTGTGTCATGTTTGAGGCATTTAGCTCATTCTTGGAATGTGTGGTTAGGGACGTGTCGGGATTAGATTTGGTCATACATTATTTGGATGACTTTCTATGCATTGGCCCCTGCCTGCGCTGTGTGTGCGATTTTACTCTCCACGTTGCAGCACATTGCAGGTAGGTTTGGAGTGCCTTTGGCAGCTGAAAAAACTGAAGGCCCGACGACGGAACTCAGTTTTTGGGAATAGTGATAGATGCAGAAGCAATGGAGTGTCGCCTGCCCAAAGGTAAGTTGGAGGACCTACAGGCTGCAATTCGAGGGATCCACGGTATGCAGAAAGTTCAGCTGAGGGCTTTGCAGTCATTACTGGGTAAGTTGAATTTCACTTGTAGGATAATCCCAATGGGGAGAGTGTTTTGTCGATGGCTGTCGGTGGCTACGGTAGGGGTTAAGGCACCTACGCATTTGTTAGACTTACCCAGGAACACCGGGAGGATTTGAAGGTATGGTATGAATTTCTGGGGTCATACAATGGTAGATCGGTGTGGATGTCGGGCCCGGGGAGTAACTTTGACATGTAATTAGCTACAGATGCGGCAGGGTCCACGGTTATGGTCCTTTTTTCCAGGGGCAGTGGAGTGCGGGACCTTGGCCACAAACACGGGTGGATGTGGGGGTTTTCATGGAACCTTGTGCTACTGGAAGTTTTTCCAGTAGTACTCGCAATGGAATTGAGGGGGGAGGTCTGTAGGAACCTGAAATTGAGACTGAATTGCGACAACATGGGAGTGGTCCAGGTGATCAACCGCATGTCGGCGTCATCACCACCAGTAAGAAGGCTATTGCGTAGGTTGGTGTTGAGGTGCTTGGGATTGAACATTTTCATATATGCTGTTCACATCCCTGGCGTGGACAATAAGCTGGCTGACACATTGTATAGATTTCAGTGGGACAGGTTCAGAGAGTTGGCCCCGGGCGCAGAGAAGGCAGGAGTCCCTTGCCCGGACTGGATCTGGGAGATGGCATTGGAGTCGCCGCAGGATGGATTCGGCAGTCAGTAAGCGAGGCCACATGGGCGTACTACATTAAGGTATGGAAAGAGTGGTGGTTACTGGTACAGGAGGCTGGGATTTGCACAGACCGGGAAGAGGTGAGGTTGTTGGTGTTATATTTCGTGTCTCGGAACATGAAAAGGGGGGGATCGGTCTCTGCCATCGAGCAAAAGATGGCAGGCCTGTCATTCCTTTTCAAATTGATGGGGGGAGAGGACGCGACTAAAGATTTTGGGCAAAACAGGCGATAACGGGTTTCAGGAAGGGTCATAAGTAATTGGATACGAGACGGCAGGTCATTTTTACCAATTTGTTGTCCATCTGTGGGTTGTTGAGTTCAATGTGTACCTCAAGTTATGAGGTCCTGCTGTTCACGGCTGCGTTTTCGTTGGCATTTTTGTGGGGCATTCCATATAGGGGAATTGGTGAGCCCGTCGCGGGTTGCGGCAGGTGGGATTATGGTGTGGGATTTAAGGGTGGAAGTGGACAGGGTGTTGTAGGCTGCGGAGGTCAAAAACAGACCAACTAGGAAAAGGGGTGGATGTTGGCTGTTCACATTGCGGGGGTCTGAGGTATGCCCCGTGGTAGCGGTACGAGAATTTTGAGGGTCAGAACGGCTGGGGAAGGGCCATTCTTGAGGCATAAGGATGGGTCCTATTTGCCAAAATTTCAGTTTGTTCGGTGTTCAGAAAATGCCTTATAAGGGCTGGTTTGGAAGGGGCACAATATGCTTCACACTCCTTCCGCACAGGGGCAGCTACCGAAGCTGCCAGATGTGGGTTGGATGAGGCGGGGGTGCGCAGGATCGGGAGGTGGAAATCGAGGAGATTCCGTACCTATATTAGGTCACAAATGGTGGTTGGATAAAAGAAAAAACAAATAAAAAAAACAAACAAAAAAAAAACATAGGGTGGGGGTTGGCAGGATTCTTATGGTGGTTGTAATAAGGTTATAAGTAAGTTGTAAGAGGTGATGAGTGTTGCTACCTTTTGTGTTTGTTGTCTTGTTTCAGATGGAGGTTACACGCGCCTTATCTGGATCCTTGGTCATTCGTATGTGTGTTGGGGGGCCAGGAGAGGAGATGCTAGGCCGGATGGCAGACAATTGGGCATATCATGGAAGGAAGCCTATCTGCGATGGTTGGGTATGCCCGGGATGAAGTGGGAGAGAGTGGTACGGGAGGTGGTGAGGTATGCAAGTTTAGACAGACCTCACGATGTATTGGTGATACAGGCAGGGGGCAATGACTTGGGGGTCTGCCCGGTCAGGGACCTCATCGCAGACATTAAGTCTGATTTTTATGGCAAAAAGTTAACTTTCCTGGTACGCTATTGCTATGGTCGGACATTGTTGCACGGACAGTTTGGCGATGGGCTCGGTCAGTGGCTAGCATTCAGAAGACCTGCATATGTATAAACAAAGTGGTGGGGCGGTTCGTGATCTGGAATGGAGGATTAGTAATCAGGAATAGGGAATTGGAGACAAATGTTGGGCCCAAATTGAGGAAGGATGGAGTTCATCTTTCGGACGTGGGGATTGACCTCTGGACAATGGGTTTGCAGGACGGGATCCAAAGGGCCCTGCGGGTGTGGAGGTGCCCTCAAGAGTAAGTTCGTCACCCTTTCGGGCTGTGGCGGTGTTGCTTGTTGGTCTCTGACGGTGGCAGTAAAACGTAGGTGATCAAAAAGGGGTGGGGGGCTCATCGGCAGTATGAGCCCCTCCGGTGTATTCCATCACGGTGGATGGAATACGGTAATGGTGGCAATGCGGAAAAGGGGGTGTCTCCAAGCAGCTACAGCTGGAGGCCTAACAGGTTTCAAAATGGTTCCGCAGTGCATGGTGGTATATATATATATATATATATATATATATAGTAAAAAGATGGGTCACCGCCAGAGACCAACAGACTGGAGATAAATGTTTATGGTGTGTGTTTCATGTTGATATTTGATATTGGAGTTATTTGTTTGGATTATTTAATAAAGGCTGTTATGGCCAGTTATACTCCAAAGCAAGGTGTGGTCTCAGTTATTATAAATGGTAATAAAGTGGGTTGGAGTATAGGTGCATAACAGTTTAAGGTATGGGGGTCATTTAGACTACACTGGTCATGTGCATGCAGGGCCATCTTAAGAGCATTATAGGCCCCCGGGCAATACAGTGCACTGGGGCCCTGTCTACACAATCACCCACGAGAAAAAAAATGCAAATGATCAAAAAGGCTATATTTATTGGTACTTCCAACAAAATCAGTGTTTAAACATTAACACAACGTTTGGACAATATAACACGAGTTTGATGGGCACAGTGGCAGCGTTTGATGGGCACTGTGGCAGCGTTTGATGGGCACAGTGGCAGCCTTTGATGGGCACAGTGGCAGCTTTGATGGGCACAGTGGCTGCGTTTGATGGGCACAGTGGCAGCTTTGATGGGCACAGTGGCAGCTTTGATGGGCACAGTGGCTGTGTTTGATGGGCACAGTGGCAGCTTTTGAGGGGCACAGACAGTGGCTGTGTGTGATGCACAACTTAAACGTACTTAAGTAGACAGTGTTAGACTTACTTAAGGCCGCCGGCCTGGTGCAGTACAGTGTGTCACTCACAGCATCAAGGAAGCGCCAGCTCCGCTCCCTCTCCACGCTGTCTGAAGAACATGGCAGAGGTGGACGGAGCTTGTTCACTAGCACCTGGGGCAGCCGTGGCGCTATGAATGCTGGGGCAGCAGCGGCCTCTGACTGACGTCACTGGTTGCTAGCTAGACGCCGGGCGGCCGGTGATTCTAGCAGATTGCAGCACTGGGGATCGGCCCTGGATAGGGCCCTCCAGACAAGTGGGGCCCCCGGGCAACTGCCCAGCATGCCCAGTGGAAAAAACTGCCCTGTCTGCATGTGTCCCTGTGTATGTGTGCATGTGTCTGTATCCTACCTGTGTCCTGTGCATGCCTCCGTGTGCCGCTCTGCACTGATCAGCGTGTGCTATTACTATTCGGCGGCCATTCACTATTCAAAAGCCGCACCTCCTCCTTGTCCGTGATAGGCAGAAAACTCCATTTCCCAGCAGTCAGTGGTCAGCCTATCATGGACATTCTCTCATCCTCATACCACGGACAAGGATGAGAGAATGTCTGTGATAGGCTTTACACTGATTGCTGGGAAATGGAGTTTTCTGCCTATCACAGACGAGGAGGAGGCGCAGCTTTTGAACAGTAATTGGCCGCCGAATAGTAATAGCACACGCTGGCCGCCATCTGCCTGCATGACACGCTGATCATGTAGGCAGACGGCGGTGACTCGAGTCGAGGGGGGGCACTTTTAGCCCAAAAAAAAGGGCTGAAAATCTCGACTTATACTCGAGTATATACGGTAACTAAAGATTTGTTGGGCAAGGTATGTCTTTTTGCTGGTGATACAAAGGTGTGTAATAGGGTCGATATTCCTGGAGGTGTCTTTAACATGGAACATGATTTGGTATTACTGGGAATTGGTCAAAGCAGTGGAGACTGCAGTTCAATGTTTCTAAATGTAAAATAATGCACCTGGGGAAAAAGAATCCCCCGAGAGAGTACAACATTGGGGATACAGTTTTAGCCAGCACTACAGAAGAAAAAGATTTGGGGTACTTATTTTAGATGATTGCAAAATGAGCAAACAGTGTTCCCAGGAAGTGGGAAAAGCGAATAGAATTCTAGGATTCTTCACTAGAGGGATCACTAGCAGGAGGAGGGAGGTTCTGATTCCCCTATATACAGTTGTGCTCATAAGTTTACATACCCTGGCAGAATTTATGATTTCTTGGCCATTTTTCAGAGAATATGAATAACACAAAAACTTTTCTTTCACTCATGGTTAGTGTTTGGCTGAAACCAATTATTATCAATCAACTGTGTTTACTCTTTTTAAATCATAATGACAACAGAAACTACTAAAATGACCCTGATCAAAAGTTTACATTAATGACAGCTTGAAGTCTTTTGTGGTATTTGTGGATGAGGCTCTTTATCTTGTCAGATAGTAAAGCTGCCCATTCCTCTTGGCAAAAAGATTCCAGTTCCTGTAAGTTCTTGGTCTTTCTTGCATGAACTGCACGTTTGAGATCTCCCCAGAGTGGCTCAATGATATTGAGGTCAGGAGACTGAGATGGCCACTCTAGAACCTTCGCTTTATTTTGCTGTAGCCAATGACAAGTCGACTTGGCCTTGTGTTTTGGATCATTGTCATGTTGAAATGTCCAAGTACGTTCCATGAGCAGCTTCCTGGCTGATACAAAGTTTCCTCCAGTATTTTTTGAGAATATACTGCATTCATCTTGCCATCAATTTTGACCAAATTTCCAGTGCCTTTGTAGCTCACACATCCCCAAAACATCAGCGATCCACCTCCGTGTTTCACAGTAAGGATGGTGTACCTTTCGTCATAGGCCTTGTTGACTCCTCTCCAAATGCAGTGTTTATAGTTGTGGCCAGAAAGCTCAATTTTGGTCTCATCACTCCAAATGACTTTGTGCCAGAAGGTTTGAGGCTTGTCTCTGTGCTGTTTGGTGTATTGTAAGCAGGCTACTTTGTGTCGTTTGAGCAGTAATGGCTTTTTTTTCTGGTGACTCGACCATGCAGCCCATCTTTCTTCAAGTGCCTCCTTATTGTGTATTATGAAACAGCCACACCAAATGTTTTCAGAGAGTCCTGTATTTCACCTGAAAGTTATTTGTGGCATTTTCTTTGTATCCCAAAGAATTTTCCTGGCAGTTGTGGCTGAAATTTTAGTTGGTCTACTTGACCATGGTTTGGTTTCAACAGAACCCCTCATTTTCCACTTCTTGATTAGAGTTTAAACACTGCTGATTGGCATTCTCAATTCCTTGGATATCTTTTTATATACCTTTCCTGTTTTCTGTTTCAATGTGTTTATTGAGATTTTTGGAATAAAGGTACAAGAGATAACATTACAGGTTTTAGCTCAGAACTAGGACCAACATGGCCAATCAGAAAGGACATATGCATACGGAATGTACAGTAAACACTATATGCTTAAAATGAACAGAGTGTTATCTATTATATTTGTCCAAATAGATGCACCTGGAGAATCCCAATAGAGAAAAGCGAGAAACTCTCAATGAACCAGGGGTTTGGAGCATATAGGGTTGGTTCTGGAGAGGGCAGTGGAGACGTTCCCAAACCTTAGTGGCCCCAGAGGGCTTTGCAGGTCACCCCAAAGGGATCACGCTGTGGCCCGCTCGGCTCGCCCTGGACCGGATGGGCGCCTTGGTACCCCTCTCATTTTATAAACATGGCTGTAATGCGACCCACTACCCTGGCCCCTTTGGGAAGCTTTTATTCCTTGTGTTGAGGTAACGATGCATCCCATGTGCATGTGCAATAATTTGTCAAAGTATAACTATATGTGCATTTGTTCATTTCCACGGAGCTGCATTGAAACAAGCTGGAGATTAACGACTGGTAAATCAGTGCTGAGCCCGAGGGTGGCTCCAAAGCGTGTTTGGACTCAGTGTAGCAGCTGGGTCACACGTTCTGAGGTGAGCACATTAACCTAGGAGGGCCACTGAAGTGCACCGGAGCATGGTTTGCAGCACTGGAGAGTTATGAGCATGTTGGATTACGTCATATATGGACACTGTTTATACGCACTAATTGGATGCTGTTATATGAGACTTTTCACATATCATTTTGGGATCATGTACTAGGATAGCCTTCATGATCATTATAGAGCACTAAGCACTTTTACAATTGTTTATGCACTTATATATTCGGCAATATAGAATATATATATTTATTTCTATGCACATTGCACTTTACATGTTTTATTTGTATGGATTCACTGTAATTGTTTTTTGGTATTCATTCACTTTTATACCAGATTTGAATTTGCATTAATTTATTGGTTGTTTATTCATAAAAAATGATTTTTTTATATACATTTCACACTCTAGAGATAATACAGTATATTGTGTTCACTCTAGCGCAGCGCATATTTTCCATCGTTGTTAGCGTGCACGGTGTATGAAACGTGATCTGCGCTCGCAGCTGGGTATTGGTGTACTTTTGGAATTGGACCATTGTGGCTCGCAAGACTTTCTTGATTTTGTATATGTGTAAATGAAATCTGATTACCCCTTAATGTCCGAACTCGTCAGGAACATGTGGGGAAGGATGCAAAGATGAGAGAATAATAAGAGTAGAGTGATAGTATAGGAGGGAAAGTAGAGAGAGAAGAAGGGGGAGACATCCAGTAGAGTTTCTTTTTAGGGTGAAATATGGCCTGGGTAGAGAGGGACCTTGATATACAACACCCAGGGTTCCCATATGGCCTCAACCTTCCGAACTTTGTCTAAGAGTGTTGCTGTCATTTGTTCTTGGGTCATTATACAGGAGATTTTGCGTTTTGTCGCCTGGATCGAGACCCTGGGCTTCTTCCAGGCCCCCGCCAAAGAAATTTTGGCTCTTAGGAACTTAAAGAAAATCAAAGCTTGTGTTTTGTTTGGGGGGTGTTGTTTATTCTGTGATTCAGAAGAGGTGTTTTAGGGTCTTGTGAGATTGCTAGCCCTGTGACTCTCCTCACCAGATGGAAGAATTTGTTCCAGAAGCTTCGGATGCGTGGACATGTCGACCAAATGTGATTGCCCCTAAAACAAAGGGGTGAAGCATCTGGATATATCTTCACTAGTCTTGTGGGGACATAATACCATCTGGTGAGTAGCTTGACATTCGCTTCAATTAGTCCAGTGTTCAATATACCCTTGTATGAGCGTTGGAAGGCGAGAAACCAATCTTCAAGTTCTATGTGAAGTTCCAGGTCTGAATCCTAAGCTTGAGCGTATGAGGGTGAGTTCTTATTTTGTGCCAATAAGTTATATATGAGTGAAATGCCACCTCTCTGATCCATGAGGTTGGAGCACCACTGCTCATAGATAGTGGGGTTGGGGGGGGGGCGTTTTGTCTACCCAAAGGGTGTGAAGGAAGTGCCTGATCTGAGAAAGTCTGAACTTTTCAGCGTCAGGCATTTCAAATTTACTGATGCAGATCCCCAGTGTGATGGGGCCTGACGAGGTGAAGAAGTGGCCTATTCTGAATAACCCCTTGTTCAACCACCATTTAAAGGCTTGAATGTTAATCCCCGGCTGAAAATCTGGTTTATGGAAGAGATGGGATAGAGGTTTTAAGATCGAAACTAGGGGGGCCTGTTTATGGAGTGTATTGCAGAGTGTCATAGAGTGAGAAAGGGTGGGAGCTAAGATGGGGGGTCTCTGCTTTGGGGGGCGCCATAAGAGGTAGTCTATAGTGTGGTGAGGAACAGTCTGTCTCTCTAATGCAATCCAGTCCGGTTTAGGCCCCTTGGAGTAGACTGCGGAGATCTGAGCTAGTTGCGCTGCCTGATAGTACCACCAGACATTTGGGAGACCCAGCCCACCCTGGTTCTTGAGCCTGAAAAGAGTATCTTTAGAGAGGTGGTGACCTTTCTTCCCCCAGACAAATCCTACAATTTTAGATTGAAATTTGGCAATCACCTTTTTGGGTACTGGGATAGGGAAGGAGCGGAAAAGATAGAGAATCCGGGGCATCGGTGTAATTTTTACTGCATTTATCCTACCAAGCCAGGACAGACCACATCTTGACTAAGTCTTAAGGCCCTCCTCTAGTTTCCGGAACATCGGGGGATAGTTAGATGCATAAAGTTTGTTTACATTATCTGGGACTGTGATTCCTAAGTATGGTATTGATGCCAAGGTCCAGGTAAAGGGGAGGTTGTGTTTTAACCAGTTGCCGACCGCCGCACGACTATATACGTCGACAGAGCGGCACGGGCAGGCAAAAGGACTTACAGGTACGTCCTTGCCTGCCCGCGGGTGGGGGGTCCGATCGGACCCCCCCCCGGTGCCAGCGGCGGTCGGATCGAGGTCAGGGTCGATCAAAGGTGAGGGGGAGGCCACTCATTCGTGGCCCCCCCCTCGCGATCGCTCCTGGCCAATGACAAGCTTCCTCGGCTTCTGTGAATGTAAACAGAAGCAGAGGAAGTGATGTAATCTCTCCTCGAGTCGGTCTTTTCGTCCGGCGCCGAGGAGAGAAGACATCCAAGTAAGTGCACCAACACTACACATACAGTAGAACACGCAGGCACACTTGTCACCCCCCTGTCACCCCCCGATCACCCCCTGATCACCCCCCTGTACCCCCTGTCACTCTGACACCAATAGCAGGTTTTTTTTTTTTCTGATTTATTGCATTGGTGTCAGTTTGTGTCAGTTACAAGTGTTAGGGCAGTTAGGTTAGCCCCTTTTAGGTCTAGGGTACCCCCCTTTAGGTCCAGGGTACCCCCCTAACCCCCCTAATAAAGTTTTAACCCCGTGATCACCCCCCGTCGCCAGTGTCACTAAGCGATCGTTTTTCTGATCGCTGTATTAGTGACACAGGTGATGCTAGTTAGGGAGGTAAGTATATAGGTTCGCTGTCAGTGTTTTATAGCGACAGGGACCCCCATATACTACCTACTAAAGGTTTTAACCCCTTGATTGCCCCCTAGTTAACCCTTTCACCAGCGATCACCATATAATTGTTACAGGTGACGCTGGTTAGTTGGTTTGTTTTTTGTAGTTTATTGTAGTTTATTACAGTTTTAGGGCACCCGCCGTTTATTACCCTATAAAGGTTTAACCCCCTAATTGCCCGGCGGTGATAGAAGTTAAGTTTTTAGGGTCAGATAAGGTCTGCGTCGCCCCAGGCAGCGTCAGGTTAGCGCCAGTACCGCTAAAACCCACGCACGCAGCATACACCTCCCTTAGTGCTATAGTATCTGAACGGATCGATATCTGATCCGATCAGATCTATACTCCCCAGCAGTTTAGGGTCCCCCAAAAAAATGCAGTGTTAGCGGGATCAGCCCAGATACCTGCTAGCACCTGCGTTTTGCTCCTCGGCCCAGCCCAGCCCAGCCCAGCCCACCCAAGTGCAGTATCGATCGATAACTGTCACAAAACACTAAGCACACATAACTGTAGCGTTCGCAGAGTCAGGCCTGATCCCTGCGATCGCTAACAGTTTTTTGGTAGCGGTTTGAATCAGTCGCTGACAGTCAGGAGCTTTTTTGCCTGTGAGTCTCACTAGTGTACCCCTAAATTTAGAGGCCAAAATGGCAAATCGAAGGTACACTAGTGAAGAGGCCTACACGTTTCTGAGTATGACAGATAGTGAAGAGGAAGTCACTCATCTGTCAAGTTCAGGCTCAGAATACGAACCTGTAGAGGACAGCGGCTCCATGACAGATAGCTCTGACGACGGAGTTGTGGTCCCTGCTAGGGTCAGGCGTACCAGACCCCGATCTTCTTCTTCTGTCCTTGAAGTGCAAGAACCGCAGGGCTCTCGTATGGAGCAGAGAGGTACTAGTGCCGCTACTCCTTCTGGTGAACTGGCAAGCACCAGCGGCCTAGTACACCCTGGTCGTACATCCAGCACTGCAGTATCACGTGGTGACGTGGCGAGTCCCATAAGTGCAGTTCAAGCTGGCGAGGTGGCAAGCACAACTAGTGTCCCGCTGCCACCAATAAGACAAAGACAGGCCCGTCGTGCCCATAGTGCCCTTCCTGCTGCATTCGCCAATCCGAATTGGGTACCCACCACTTCTGCAGCACCCGTACTTCCCCCTTTCACCGGCCAACCCGGAATTCAGGTGGAAACAGTTGACTTTATGCCACTGGATTTTTATTCACTGTTTTTCACCGAAGATCTCTATAGATCTATTGTGGACCAAAGCAATTTGTACGCTGGTCAACACATCGCCGCTAATCCCCAGTCCTCCCTTGCCAGAGATTGGAGACCAATTACGGTCTCCGAATTTAAGATCTTTCTGGGCCTTTCCCTCAACATGGGCATAACCAAAAAGAGTGAGTTGCGGTCATATTGGTCCACTGACCCAATTCACCATATGCCCGTGTTCTCTGCCTCCATGACCAGGGCACGATACGAGCAGATTTTGCGGTTCATGCACTTCAACGACAATGAACTCTGTCGTCCTCGTGGAGACCCTGCATACGATCGGCTCTACAAAATTCGGCCCCTCGTAAACCACTTCAACCAACGTTTTGCAGACTTGTTTACCCCCCATCAAGTTGTCTGCGTTGATGAGTCCCTGATTAAGTTTTCTGGCCGCTTGTCCTTCAAACAGTACCTTCCCAGCAAGCGTGCCAGATACGGGGTCAAGATGTATAAGCTCTGTGACAGGGCCACAGGCTATACATGTAGATTTATGGTTTACGAGGGCAAAGATAGTCACATAGAGCCGATCAACTGCCCTGACTACATAGGAAGCGCTGGCAAGATAGTGTGGGACTTGGTGTCACCCTTATTCGGAAAGGGGTACCACTTGTACGTGGACAATTATTATACGAGCGTGCCACTTTTTAGTCACTTGTTTGATCAGCAGATTGGAGCATGTGGCACCGTGCGACCTAATCGCCGGGGCTTTCCCCAGCGGCTTGTAGAGTCCCGTCTTAGGCTGGGGGAGAGAGCCTGCTTGAAGTATAATAATTTGCTCGCTATGAAGTGGAGGGATAAGAAGAATGTTTTCGTTCTCACCTCCCTTCATGCAGACACGACGACCCAAATTACTACGGCGACTGGTGTTGTGGAGAAACCCCTCTGTGTCCACGAATACAACCTTAATATGGGAGGGGTGGACCTCAACGACCAGTTGTTGGCGCCGTACCTAATTGCCCGTAAGGCCAGACGCTGGTACAAAAAAGTGTCTGTTTATTTATTTCAATTGGCTTTGCTGAACGCTCATGTGCTATACAGAGCTTCAGGACAGACTGGATCCTTCCTTAAATTCCAGGAAGAGATCGTCAGAGCCCTTCTGTTTCCAGACGGTGCTCCACCTCACCTTCCCAATCCAAATGCAGTAGGCCGGCTGCATGAGAGGCATTTTCCTTATGTCCTCGAGAGTACCCCTACCCAACGAGCCCCCCAAAGAAAATGTCGTGTCTGCAGAAAGCGCGGATTTAGGCGTGACACCCGGTATTATTGTCCCTCCTGCCCTGGCAATCCTGGTCTTTGCATTGGTGAATGTTTTGAACGCTACCATACACTAGTTGAGTATTAGCGTAGGGTACAGCACTGCACAGACTAGGACACACTTCCACAGGGTCTCCCAAGATGCCATCGCATTTTGAGAGACCCAAACCTGGAACCGTTACAGTTTTAAAAGTTACAGTTATAAAAAAAAAAAAAGTAAAAAAAAAAAAAAATACACAAAAAAAATATAAAATAAAAAAACCAAAAATAGTTGTCGTTTTATTGTTCTCTCTCTCTCTATTTTCTCTCTATTGTTCTGCTCTTTTTTACTGTATTCTATTCTGCATTGTTTTATTGTTATGTTTTATCATGTTTGCTTTTCAGGTATGTAATTTTTTTATACTTTGTTTTTTTTATTGTTAACCACCTTTGTGTTTTCAGGTACGCCATTCAGCTGCAGCGCGGATTTATTTATCTTGACAGCAACAGCGTTTGCTCCCACGATACATAAAGCCGTGACTCCAGCGCTGTCGGAGGTGATTTCACCACCACAGTTACATACTTCAGCATATATGCCGAAGCGTGGGGGCAGAAGTGGGTGGAGGAGCGATTTGCTCCTGCCTTTTGCGGGAGGATGCCCCCATGCTTCGGCATATATATATTTTAGGTAGGCACAGGTTGCGTTAAATGTTTTATTTTTTACTATGGTTTTTTTTTGTATTTGCTTTGCAGGTATGGTAAGTATTACTGTTATACTGTAATGTTACTTTGTTTTTTGTTAACCATCATTTGCTTAGCAGGTACGCCATTCAGTTGCAGCGCGGATTTATTTATCTTGACAGCAACAGCGTTTGCTCCCACGATACATAAAGCCGTGACTCCAGTGCTGTCGGAGGTGATTTCACCACCACAGTTACATACTTCAGCATATATGCCGAAGCGTGGGGGCAGAAGTGGGTGGAGGAGCGATTTGCTCCTGCCTTTTGCGGGAGGATGCCCCCATGCTTCGGCATATATATATTTTAGGTAGGCACAGGTTGCGTTAAATGTTTTATTTTTTACTATGGTTTTTTTTTTGTATTTGCTTTGCAGGTATGGTAAGTATTACTGTTATACTGTAATGTTACTTTGTTTTTTGTTAACCATCATTTGCTTAGCAGGTACGCCATTCAGTTGCAGCGCGGATTTATTTATCTTGACAGCAACAGCGTTTGCTCCCACGATACATAAAGCCGTGACTCCAGTGCTGTCGGAGGTGATTTCACCACCACAGTTACATACTTCAGCATATATGCCGAAGCGTGGGGGCAGTGGGTGGAGGAGCAATTTGCTCCTGCCTTTTGCGGGAGGATGCCCTCATGCTTCGGCATATATAAATGGTGCATGTATGCCCATCATTAGAAGTGGGTGGATGAAGGGAGGTATTCTAATGGTGGGCATACCCACCGATCAATATCTTTTTTTCGTTCAGCCCACAGGCTGCATGAAAAAAAAGTTTACAATATATGCCCAACAAGGACCAGCAACGTACTGGTATGTTGCTGGACTTTGAGTGGTTATACCAGAATGATGCCTGCAGGTTTAGGTATCATCTTGGTATCATTCTTTTCAGCCAGCGGTCGGCTTTCATATAAAAGCAATCCTAGTGGCTAATTAGCCTCTAGACTGCTTTTACAAGCAGTGGGAGGAAATGCCCCCCCCCACCGTCTTCCATGTTTTTCTCTGGCTCTCCTGTCCCAACAGGGAACCTGAGAATGCAGCCAGTGATTCGGCCAGCTGACCATAGAGCTGATCAGAGACCAGAATGGCTCCAAACATCTCTATGGCCTAAGAATCCGGAAGCTACGAGCATTTCATGACTTAGATTTCGCCAGATGTAAACAGCGCCATTGGGAAATTGGGAAAGCATTTTATCACACCGATCTTGGTGTGGTCAGATGCTTTGAGGGCAGAGGAGAGATCTAGGGTCTAATAGACCCCAATTTTTTCAAAAAAGAGTACCTGTCACTACCTATTGCTATCATAGGGGATATTTACATTCCCTGAGATAACAATAAAAATGATTTAAAAAAAATAAAAATGAAAGGAACAGTTTAAAAATAAGATAAAAAATCAAAAAATTAATTAAAAAAAAAAAAAAAAAAAAAAAGCACCCCTGTCCCCCCCTGCTCTCGCGCAAAGGCGAACGCAAGCGTTGGTCTGGCGTCAAATGTAAACAGCAATTGCACCATGCATGTGAGGTATCACCGCGAAGGTCAGATCGAGGGCAGTAATTTTAGCAGTAGACCTCCTCTGTAAATCTAAAGTGGTAACCTGTAAAGGCTTTTAAAGGCTTTTAAAAATGTATTTAGTTTGTCGCCACTGCACGTTTGTGCGCAATTTTAAAACATGTCATGTTTGGTATCCATGTACTCGGCCTAAGATCATCTTTTTTATTTCATCAAACATTTGGGCAATATAGTGTGTTTTAGTGCATTAAAATTTAAAAAAGTGTGTTTTTTCCCCAAAAAATGCGTTTGAAAAATCGCTGCGGAAATACTGTGTGAAAAAAAAAAATGAAACACCCACCATTTTAATCTGTAGGGCATTTGCTTTAAAAAAATATATAATGTTTGGGGGTTCAAAGTAATTTTCTTGCAAAAAAAAATAATTTTTTCATGTAAACAAAAAGTGTCAGAAAGGGCTTTGTCTTCCAGTGGTTAGAAGAGTGGGTGATGTGTGACATAAGCTTCTAAATGTTGTGCATAAAATGCCAGGACAGTTCAAAACCCCCCCAAATGACCCCATTTTGGAAAGTAGACACCCCAAGCTATTTGCTGAGAGGCATGTCGAGTCCATGGAATATTTTATATTGTGACACAAGTTGCGGGAAAAAGACAAATTATTATTTTTTTTTTTTTTTTTTTGCACAAAGTTGTCACTAAATGATATATTGCTCAAACATGCCATGGGAATATGTGAAATTACACCCCAAAATACATTCTGTTGCCTCTCCTGAGTACGGGGATACCACATGTGTGAGACTTTTTGGGAGCCTATCCGCATAGGGGACCCCGAAAACCAAGCACCGCCTTCAGGCTTTCTAAGGGCGTAAATTTTTGATTTCACTCTTCACTGCCTATCACAGTTTCGGAGGCCATGTAATGCCCAGGTGGCACAAACCCCCCCCAAATGACCCCATTTTGGAAAATAGACACCCAAAGCTATTTGCTGAGAGGTATAGTGAGTATTTTGCAGACCTCACTTTTTGTCACAATCTTTTGAAAATTGAAAAAAGAAAAAAAAAAATACGTTTTTCTTGTCTTTCTTCATTTTCAAAAACAAATGAGAGCTGCAAAATACTCACCATGCCTCTCAGCAAATAGCTTGGGGTGTCTACTTTCCAAAATGGGGTCATTTTGGGGCGGTTTTGTGCTATCTTGGCATTTTATGGCCTTCAAAACTGTGATGGGTAGTAAGGAGTGAAATCAAAAATTAACGCTCTTAGAAATCCTGAAGGCGGTGATTGGATTTCGGGGCCCCGTATGAAGCTAGGCTCCCAAAAAGTGCCACTCATGTGGTATCCCCGTACTCAGGAGAAGCAGCAGAATGTATTTTGGGGTGTAATTCCACATATGCCCATGGCATGTTTGAGCAATATATCATTTAGTGACAACTTTGTGCAAAAAAAAAAAAAAAAATTGTCACTTTCCCGCAACTTGTGTCAAAATATAAAATATTCCATGTACTCATCATGCCTCTCAGCAAATAGCTTGGGGTGTCTTCTTTCCAAAATGGGGTCATTTGGGGGGGTTTTGTGCCATCTGGGCATTTTATGGCCTTCAAAAATGTGATAGGTAGTGAGGAGTGAAATCACAACTTTACGCCCTTAGAAATCCTGAAGGCGGTGCTGGGTTTTCGGGGCCCCGTACGCGGCTAGGCTCCCAAAAAGTCCCACACATGTGGTATCCCCATACTCAGGAGAATCAGCAGAATGTATTTTGGGGTGCAATTCCACATAAGCCCATAGCCTGTGTGAGCAATATATCATTTAGTGACAACTTTGTGCAAAAAAAAAAAAAAATTGTCACTTTCCCGCAACTTGTGTCAAAAAATAAAATATTCCATGGACTCAACATGCCTCTCAGCAAATAGCTTGGGGTGTCTACTTTCCAAAATGGGGTCATTTGGGGGGGGTTTGTGCCATCTTGGCATTTTATGGCCTTCAAAACTGTGATAGGTAGTGGGGAGTAAAATCAAAAATGTATGCCCTTTGAAATCCTGAAGGCGGTGCTTGGTTTTCGGGGCCCCGTACGCGGCTAGGCTCCCAAAAAGTCCCACACATGTGGTATCCCCGTACTCAGGAGAAGCAGCAGAATGTATTTTGGGGTGTAATTCCACATATGCCCATGGCATGTTTGAGCAATATATCATTTAGTGACAACTTTGTGAAAAAAAAAAAAAAAAATTGTCACTTTCCCGCAACTTGTGTCCAAATATAAAATATTCCATGGACTTAACATGCCTCTCAGCAAATAGCTTGGGGTGTCTACTTTCCAAAATGGGGTCATTTGGGGGGGGTTTGTGCCATCCTGGCATTTTATGGCCTTCAAAACTGTGATAGGTAGTGAGGAGTAAAATCAAAAATGTATGCCCTTTGAAATCCTGAAGGCGGTGCTTGGTTTTCGGGGCCCCGTACGCGGCTGGGCTCCCAAAAAGTCCCACACATTTGGTATCCCCGTACTCAGGAGAAGCAGCTGAATGTATTTTGGGGTGCAATTCCACATATGCCCATGGCCTGTGTGAGCAATATATCATTTAGTGACAACTTTTTGTAATTTTTTTTTTTTTTTTTTGTCATTATTCAATCACTTGGGACAAAAAAAAAAAATATTCAATGGGTTCAACATGCCTCTCAGCAATTTCCTTGGGGTGTCTACTTTCCAAAATGGGGTCATTTGGGGGGGTTTTGTACTGCCCTGCCATTTTAGCACCTCATGAAATGACATAGACAGTCATAAACTAAAAGCTGTGTAAATTCCAGAAAATGTACCCTAGTTTGTAGGCGCTATAACTTTTGCGCAAACCAATAAATATACGCTTATTGACATTTTTTTTACCAAAGACATGTGGCCGAATACATTTTGGCCTAAATGTATGACTAAAATTGATTTTAATGGATTTTTTTAATAACAAAAATTAGAAAATATCATTTTTTTTCAAAATTTTAGGTCTTTTTCCGTTTATAGCGCAAAAAATAAAAGCGGCAGAGGTGATCAAATACCATCAAAATAAAGCTCTATTTGTGGGAAGAAAAGGACGCAAATTTCGTTTGGGTACAGCATTGCATGACCGCGCAATTAGCAGTTAAAGCGACGCAGTGCCAAATTGTAAAAAGTGCTCTGGTCAGGAAGGGGGTAAATCCTTCCGGGGCTGAAGTGGTTAATTGGTTTAGTAAAGTTTGAGGGATTGATATATTTAAAGCAAGTGATTTCGAAGGATTAATTTTGAGGCCCGAGATAGTACCAAATTCATGGAGTATTTTGAGCATAACAGGATTGGAGATCAAGGGGGACGTAATGAAGAGTAACATATTGTCTGAGAATAATGCGCATTTGTGTTCTTGGTTGCCACAGGTAACCCCCTTAATGTCTGAGTTTGATCTGAGAGCAATGGCCAAACTTTCAATGGCAATTGCAAAGATAAGCGGCGATAGGGGGCATCCTTGCCTAGTACCTTTCCTAATGTTAAAGCTTTCGGAGTGACCCATAAACCTGACTTGTGCACTGGGAGTAGAATATAGAGTGTGGATAGTTCCTATGAAATTAGGACCGAAACACCATCTCCCCAGAATCTCGAATAGATAAGACCAAGAGACAGAGTCGAATGCCTTCTGTGGGTCAATTGAGATTAGCATGCCGTTTTGGGGAGTACCTCCATCCCAGTGGGATTTTAGTAGGGAAATAATATGCATAGCCCTCCTAACCCGATAAGGGACCTGCCTCCCCGGTATAAGGCCCACCTAACCCTTGTGAATTTACATTGCAATGAAGCTAGACATTCTGGTTGCTAGGATTTTAGTCGTTATTTTGATGTTATTATTTATAAGGGAGAGCGGGCGACCTCGTTAGTGTCTTTCCTAGGTTTTGGGAGTACTAATATAAATGCTGTGTTTAGATCTCTGTCCAGGGGGGCTCCATCTTGTAGGGAGTTAAAAAAATCATGTCAAGTAGGGGGCCAACGAGGGACCAAATGTTTTGTAATAGGCACCTGAAAAAATGTCTGGGCCCGGGGCTGAGCCCAGTTTGAGCGATTTTATTACCTCCACAACCTCTTCCAAGGAGAAGGGTTTGTCAAGGAGTTCCCTATGGTTTTCTATAATCTTAGAAAGGGGTAAGTCTCGGAGGAAGATGTCTATTTTGTTGGGGGGGGGGTAAGCTGTCCATGTACAGTTTGGAGTAGAAGTTTTGGAAGGATTTCATAATGTGGATGGGGTCTTGTGTCAGGTCAGGTGTCAGATAAGGTGCATGTTTTAGGGTTCAATTTTGTCACTAGTTTGGCACCTATTTTGTTTGATTAGTAATAAAACTTTTCACCTGTCCATCGGAGGTGTTTTTCTGCTGAGGTGGTTAGAGCCAGATTGAGTTTCACCCAAGCTGACTCTAATTTGGATAGAGAGTCCGACGTAGGGTTGCGTTTGTGTGTTTTGCTTATAGAGAGGAATTCCTCCAATTTTTGGATGTCCACTCTTCTTTCACACTTCAATTTAGAGGCTAGCTGGATGAGCTTCCCCCTCATTACCGTCTTATGTGCCACCCAAAGTGTCAAGGGGGAGACTGATCCATTGTCATTGTCATTGGAGAATTCCTCCAGGGACTTCTCAATTATAGTGCAGTGCACTGGGTTGCTCAATAGTGATTCATTGAGACGCCATTTGTAGGGTCTCTCAACTCCTTGAGGGCACCTTATTGTCAGAGACATAATAGAATGGTCCGAAGGGGACGTGTCCCTAATTTGAGATGTCATGGCAAGAGGGATTGCGGAGGCTGGCAGGAAGATGTGGTCTATCCTGGCATAGGTCTGGTGTGCATAGTAGTGAGTGTAGTCTTTCGCACGTGGGTTAAGTTCCCTCCATATAATCGAGAGGGGGGAGTTTGGGACTTTGAATGAGGCACATTATATGTACCTCCATCCCGGGTACGTGTACGTAAAAAGAAAAGGGAATGTGGGACTTTAAATGAGGCAATTGACTTGTGGAGGTAGAGTGGTTGGTAAACATTATTTATTTGTAACAATAATATAAAACAGATAAAACAAAAGTATTTTCATATATCTGCACATACAAATGGCATAAACGTAATAGATACATATATGTCAACTTGGCAGCACAAGAGATAGTAAATATTAATAAAGTAGCCTCGTCAGTGCTGTGCATGTCATGCGGACCTGACCTACCTGGATGAGAGCGATTATCCTGTTTGGGCCATTTGTGGCATATTCTGCCTCCGGAACCTGGAGTTCGGAACCCTCACTCAGATGACCTACCTGGAAGATTCCTTGAGGTTCGGCTGATGACCCCTGTAGATTCGCTGGAAGTCTATCCTATTAGCTCTACCCTCCTGAAATCCTTTCTGCTGCCCAGCTGGGCTTACCGCCTGATTGACTCCATGTCGCTGACAGGGGAGTCCACCTTATCCGGTAAGAGTACCCATCCTCTCTCATCCACTGTTATTGAGTACTACTGATGTTGGTTTCCTCCACGGATTTATACCACCTTGCCAGCCCACGCTTGCCACTCACCACTCAGAATTGACCCCTCCTGTGTTCTGATACTATTGGACACTACAATTATTTCACAATCCCTCACTTTGAGACTTTATTATTTATTTAACATTTCACGCACCATTGTATCTAAAAGATATGTGGACTTGATAATAATTGTTGTTAATTTTTCTATTTTTCACCTAGCGCTGCATTTACACTTTTTCTTTATTGTTTTTGTCAAAACGTATGTAGCCGCTTCTTTGTTTTTGTCATCCTAATTAGCGCAGTGTTTTTTTGTTTAATTTGCATTATTAATAAAGTATAATACAATGTATTTCCTATTAGCAGGCATTGGTAACCCATATGCAAAAGAGCTGCTGTAAGATAGATGCACATACACATGAGTGGTTACATACTACTCAATGAATTTTGAATGTATAAAAGATATATATGGGCCAGTGAACAGGTAGTGAGCCAGGCTGGCTGAGCACCCCATGGAAACTCGATGCGTTTCATTGCTGTCTGCCATTCATCAGGAGTTAGGTACAGAAGTAAAAGGTCAGCTAAAACACTGTACTTGGCTGGCAGCGAGGAAGATGGGACCCCATATGGTTATCTGTTCCGGAGCTGAGGCAAGGGACCCCACCCCAGCCAAGAAAACACCCACATGGCATGCCCGACTGCTACAGCACATTCCACATGTGTGGGGAGGATTGCAAGTATGGTGTGCTTACATGTGTGTGTATCCAGTGAATGGGCTGTGTGTGTTGCCTCCCTGGTGTCAAACACATAGTGAAAAGTTCCCTCCATATATCTACCAAGCCCAGCGTGTTTAGTTGATGAGCTATTTTGAGACTTTGTCTGGGGGGACATCTAGTTATAGTTTTCTTTGCTCCGGATTTATCTAAGGAGAGATCAAATAGCAAGTTCGATTCTCCACCCAGCACGACCATTCCCTTAAAAAATGGACGTAGTTTTAGCAGCATGGTTTGGAAGAATTTTTCTTGAACCTTGTTGGGGGCATAATATGAGATGAAAGTATAAGATCCCCCCATCTATGGCTCCCTCGATCAGCAAGTATCGGCCCTATGGGTCCCTAATAACCTTAGACATTGAAAAGTAGATTTTTTTTGAGAAGCCTATCGCTACCCTATCGCTACCCCTCTAGTTTTGTTTTTAGCGTTAACTAGGTAGAAGCATGGGAAATTTTGTTGGAGGAATGTTGGGTTATATGAGGAGGGGAAATGCATCTCCTGGAGGAAAATTATGTCTGCCTTTAGATTGTGATATTGATGGAGCAGTTTCCTGGGGAGTTCAGGCCCTGGGCGTTGTAGGAGAGAATCAGTAGCTTATGGGGTGTGGGTGTGGAATCTGGCATGGATCAGAGAAGAGGGCATTCTCTAAGTTAATCAGTAGCGTACCCCAAGTTGGAAGACAGCCTGGGGTGGCGATATGTTTGTGATGTTCCTGGTCTCTCGAGCTGCTTGCGAGTTCCGGCCAGGAATTCCCCTGGAAAGTCATGGCTCTGGTGCAACCTGGATGGAAAGAGAGAGAGAGAGAGGGAGAGAGGAAAAAGGAAGGGGAATAGAAGACATAGAGGTGAGTAAGTCAATCTTTAAAGGATTATTCGATTGTACAAAATGAGAGGGGAAGGGGCTGTCCACTTCTTTCTCTGGTTCCAGGGTGGGGAGTTCTTCCCTAACCCTGGGGAAGTCAGATTGTTTCCGAAAGGCAATAAACATCCTCTCAGGGACAGTGTGAGGTGCAGTGCAACCGTTCCGTCCCCCCGCCAATAAGACAAAACAAAAACTTGTCATTACCTAGCGTTAGGCAGTGCCCAATCCCTATGGTTAAAGCTTAATTAACTAAAATAAATAAAGAGAAATTCCAATGTAGGCCCATTCTCAAAGGTGACTGCGGGGCCGTCGGAGAACACCGTATCGTGGGATCCCCTCCTGGCCCATCAGGGCCCCCGTAAAACAGCTGGGAATGCTCCCCCTTACTGCTCTGTCAGCGCAAAGGGTTTTTTCCTAAAGAGATTAATAGTTTTCAAAACATTGCAGCATTTGGTTAATCTACACCTCATGTGAGACAAACCGGGGGAAACGTGACTTATAAAACAAAAAAACAAAACCAGTAAAACTGTAGAAAGATATAGTTATTAATAAACTGTTAAGATGTGAACCGGCCCCCCTTGTGGGGGGTTTAGGGTGAACGTGTCAGTAGACTCGGATGGCATCCGCTGGGGTTCAAAAAGGACAGTTCCGATGGGAGCTGAGTAGACCAGAACTTCTTGTGTTGTCGAACGGTCCATTATGGCGGGCAGAAGTCCTTATGCCGCGTACACATGACCGGACTTTATGGCATATTTTGCCCGGTGGACTTTTCGACGGACTTTACGACGGACTTTCCGAATGAACGGACTTGCCTACACACGATCAACCAAAGTCCGATGGATTTGTATGTGATGACATACAAATGGACTAAAACAAGGAAGTTCATAGCCAGTAGCCAATAGCTGCCCTAGCCTCGGTTTTTGTCCGTTGGACTAGCATACAGACGAGCGGACTTTTCGACCGGACTCGAGTCCGCCGGATAGATTTGAAACATGTTTCAAATCTAAGTCCGTCAAACTTTTGATAAAACAAAGTCCGCTGGAGCCCACACATGATCGAATTGTCCGATGAAATCCGGTACGCCGGACCAAGTATGCCGTAAAGTCCGATCGTGTGTACGCAGCATTAGACCTTTTGGACTGCTGCTTCTGCCAGACAGGTGTTAGAGGACTGGGCGGAGATGGTCGTTTGGCTGAAAGGGTCCTCTGCTGGTGGTCGGTGGTGGTATCCCTTGCGAGATGAGTCCAAGGTGGATCAGCAAACGTTTGCCTTCAGCAAAGGAAGAAAACCCATAGGGTTTATTCTGGTGGGAGAAGTTTAGGCGAAAGGGGAAGGCCCATCTGTATGCAATTTCTTTTTGCGTTAGGATCATCAGCAAAGGTTTCAGAGAACGTCGTTTTTGAACAGTGAAAGGGGAAAGATCAGCGAATACCTGTATTTGGTGGTCCTGTATTGAGAGCTTGTCGGTTGTCCGAGCAGCTTTCATCACCTCCTCTTTAACTGTGTAGAAGTGAGGCTTGACAATAATGTCTCTGGGGAGGCCATCTTTCCTAACAGGTTGTAGTGCTCTGTGTGCCCTGTCAAGTTCCAACCTGTGTTCTGGGATATCCAGAACAAGGTTCTTGAGGTGGAAGTGGACAGCCGGTTGAACATCTTTTACAGATTCCGGGAGACACAGCCGCCATCTTGGACCAGCCGGGCTGCTGCAATGCTGATTCTAGCTGTCTTGTGAGGTGCCTTCTGGCAGGGCACCTTGACATCAGGCTATGCCTGGGGGTGTCCCCTAGTGATCAGCAGTAGAGCGGGCTCAATCCGAGGGCTCTATCGGCTGCGGTGGGGTTCGAGGGACCAGAACAGTGCGGAGCTCCTTGGCTAAGCGGCCATCTTAGGCAGCTCCACGCATGCGCCTGCCCTTTCCTGATTTATACAGTTCAACTACCTTTCCCCCAGATGCTTGGACAATTCTTTTGCTTTCCCCATGACTCAGAATCCAGAAGTGTCAGTGCAGCACTGGATGAAAAATGCAAGGGTGTGTCAGGAGTCCAGAAACTCATTGACCTTTTATACACTCACACCAATTACAAGCAAACAGATCACAGGTGAGGATGGTTACCTTTAATAGCCATTCAAACCCCTTTGTGTCAACTTGTGTGCATGTTATCAGGCAAATCACCAACGTATGTAAACTTTTGATCAGGGTCATTTGGGTAGTTTCTCTTGTCATTATGATTTAAAAACAGTAAACACAGTTGAGTGATAATAAATGTCTTCAACCAAACACTAACCATGAATAAAAGAAAAGTTTTTGTGTTATCATTCAAAAGGCCAAGAAATCATAATTTCTGCCAGGGTATGTAAACTTATGAGCAGAACGGTAAATCTTTAGTGAGACCTCATTTAGAATCAGTGGCATGACTAGGGTTGGTGTTACCTGGTGCGGAAAAAATTAGTGTCACCACCCCCTCCACCAACTATAGTCCCCCCTCAGTACAGACCCCCCTCCACTAACTACAGACCCCCCTCCATTAAGTACAGACCCCCTCTCTCAGTATAGACCCCCCTCCCTCAGTACATCCCTCCTCCATTAAGTACAGACCCCCCACTCACAGTATAGACCCCCCCACTAAGTACAGACCCCCCTCTCTCAGTACAGACCCCCACACTAAGTACAGACCCTCCTCTCGCAGTATAGACTTCCCTCCCTCAGTACAGACCCCCCTCCCGCAGTATAGATCCCCCTCCCTCAGTACAGACCCCACTCACCAAGTACAGACCCCCCTCCATCAGTATAGACCCCCCTCAGTGCAGACCCTCCTCAGTGCAGACCCCCCTCCATCAGTGCAGAGCCCTCTCAGTGCAGAGTGCAGACCCCCTTCAGTGCAGACCCCCCTCCATCAGTCCAGACCCCCCTCCATCAGTGCAAGGTGTGGACCTTCCTCCATTAGTGCAGACCCACCTCAGTGGAGACATGCCCCCCTCCATCAGTGCAGACCCCTCTCAGTGCACACCACCCCCCTCCATCAGTGCAGACCCCCCTCAGTGCAGACCCCCCTACATCAGTGCAGACCACTCCCTTCATCAGTGCAGACCAACCTCCCTCAGTGCAGACCACCCCCCTCCATCAGTGCAGACCCCCTCAGTGCAGACCATCCCCCTCCATCAGTGCAAACCCCCCCAGTGCAGACCACCCCCCTCCATCAGTGCAGACCCCCCTCCATCAGTGCAGACCCACCTCCATCAGTACAGACTTTAAACTTTAGTACATTAAACGTTACAGACCTCAGAACAGAGAGGGATACAGCGGTGTGTCCCTTGGGCTCCCTCCTCCCTCTCACACAGGAGCGCCGCAGACCGAAGCCTCCTCCCTCTGCTGTAGATGTAAACAGAGAGGAGGGGGAGGCGGTCCACTGTATGACACAGCCAGTGAGAGTTGTGTAGGGGTGAGGACGGACCGTGCGGGGTTAGCGGTGCCGCTGCCCACAGGTGTCATGCGGTGGGGCCTGCACCCCCTGCCCCCCCCAGCGACGCCACTGTTTAGAATACTGTGTCCAGTGAAAGGTTTGGGGGATAAAACATATCAAGAGCGACTTCAGAAACTTCAGAAACTTGATATGTGCAATCTGGAGAAAAGAAGGGAAAGTGGAGACATGAATGAAATCATTAAATACATCAAGAGGGTGAATGAGGTTCAGGAGGGTAGGTTTTATAACTTGTAACCAAAATCAAGAACACAGGGACATGACCTTAATCTAACTGAAGGAGAGTTCAAAACTAATCTTAGAAAGTTGATGCTTGGAATAAACCTCCAGCAGAGGTAGTGAGACAGTCAACAGTAAATGGCTTCAAGCTGCAGGCATTACCCCTGTACAGTTTTTTAGAGTCGGCTGTTATCCCAAGCTGCGAGAGGGGTGTCCCCCCTCCCTCCGCCTTCCGTGGCTTGCCCGGGCTCTCCCATCCCACCGAGAGGCCCGAGTGACCAGCTGGCATGTGCGCCGGCTTGCCGGAGATCCAAAGGAAGCCAGAATCGGGTCTTGGATCTAGTAACCCGGAAGCGATGTCATAACATCACGTCCGGTTTACAGAAGATTTAAAGGCGCCAAATTTTAAAAAAATGACAGTATTCAAAACAACCAAACTTGGCGTTTTGAATGCTTTTAAGTGCAAAGGAGGGATTTGGGGTCTTATAGACCCCAGATCCCTCCATAAAGAGTACCTGTCACTGCCTATTACTGTCACAAGGGATCTTTACATTCCTTCTGACAGCAATAAAAGTGATCAGAATTTTTTTTTTAACCACTTGACGACCGCCTCACGCCGATTTACGTCGGCAAGGTGGCACGGACAGGCAAAATCACGTACATATACGTGATTTGCCTTCCGCGGGTGGGGGGTCCGGTCGGACCCCCCCCGGTGCCCGAGGCGGTCGTCTTCTGTCCCACGGCGATCGGAGATGAGGGGGAGGCCATCCGTTCGTGGCCCCCCCCTCGCGATCGCCGCCGGCCAATCACATC
Source organism: Aquarana catesbeiana (assembly GCF_042186555.1). Classification (NCBI taxonomy): domain Eukaryota; kingdom Metazoa; phylum Chordata; class Amphibia; order Anura; family Ranidae; genus Aquarana; species Aquarana catesbeiana. The sequence continues at coordinate 172,980,332 of NC_133335.1, read as the reverse complement.
ATTCCTTTGCTGCTGTATGCTAAACAGCAGCAAAGGAAATGATGTCATCTCTCCTCGGCTCGGTAATTTCCGTTCCGGCCCGAGGAGAGAACACAGGTATGTGAGTGCACCAACACTACACACACACAGTAGAACATGCCAGGCACACTAAACACCCCAATCCCCCCCCCCGATCGCCCCCCGATCCCCCCCCAATCACCCCCCCCCTGTCACAAACTGACACCAGCAGTTTTTTTTTTTTTTTTTTTGATTACTGCATTGGTGTCAGTTTGTGACAGTTACAGTGTTGGGACAGTTAGTATTACCCCCCTGTAGGTCTAGGATACCCCCCTAACCCCCCCTAATAAAGTTTTAACCCCTTGATCACCCCCTGTCACCAGTGTCGCTAAGCGATCATTTTTCTGATCGCTGTATTAGTGTCGCTGGTGACGCTAGTTAGGGACCTAAATATTTAGGTTCGCCGTCAGCGTTTTATAGCGACAGGGACCCCCATATACTATCTAATAAATGTTTTAACCCCTTGATGGCCCCCTAGTTAACCCTTTCACCACTGATCACCGTATAAGTGTTACGGGTGACGCTGGTTAGTTTGTTTATTTTTTATAGTGTCAGGGCACCCGCCGTTTATTACCGAATAAAGGTTTAGCCCCCTGATCGCCCCGCGGTGATATGCGTCGCCCCAGGCAGCGTCAGATTAGCGCCAGTACCGCTAACACCCACGCACGCAGCATACGCCTCCCTTAGTGGTATAGTATCTGATCGGATCAAAATCTGATCCGAACAGATCTATACTGGCGTCCCCAGCAGTTTAGGGTTCCCAAAAACACAGTGTTAGCGGGATCAGCCCAGATACCTGCTAGCACCTGCGTTTTGCCCCTCCGCCCGGCCCAGCCCAAGTGCAGTATCGATCGATCACTGTCACTTACAAAACACTAAACGCATAACTGCAGCGTTCGCAGAGTCAGGCCTGATCCCTGCGATCGCTAACAGTTTTTTGGTAGCATTTTGGTGAACTGGCAAGCACCAGCCCCAGGCAGCGTCAGGTTAGCGCCAGTAGTGCTAACACCCACGCACGCACCGTACAGCTCCCTTAGTGGTATAGTATCTGAACGGATCAATATCTGATCCGATCAGATCTATACTGGCGTCCCCAGCAGTTTAGGGTTCCCAAAAACGCAGTGTTAGCGGGATCAGCCCAGATACCTGCTAGCACCTGCGTTTTGCCCCTCCGCCCGGCCCAGCCCAGCCCACCCAAGTGCAGTATCGATCGATCACTGACACTTACAAAACACTAAATGCATAACTGCAGCGTTCGCAGAGTCAGGCCTGATCCCTGCGATCGCTAACAGTTTTTTGGTAGCATTTTGGTGAACTGGCAAGCACCAGCCCCAGGCAGCGTCAGGTTAGCGCCAGTAGTGCTAACACCCACGCACGCAGCATACGCCTCCCTTAGTGGTATAGTATCTGAACGGTTCAATATCTGATCCGATCAGATCTATACTGGCGTCCCCAGCAGTTTAGGGTTCCCAAAAACGCAGTGTTAGCGGGATCAGCCCAGATACCTGCTAGCACCTGCATTTTGCCCCTCCGCCCGGCCCAGCCCAGCCCACCCAAGTGCAGTATCGATCGATCACTGTCACTTACAAAACACTAAATGCATAACTGCAGCGTTCGCAGAGTCAGGCCTGATCCCTGCGATCGCTAACAGTTTTTTTGGTAGCTTTTTATTGAACTGGCAAGCGCCAGCAGCCTAGTACACCCCGGTCGTAGTCAAACCAGCACTGCAGTAACACTTGGTGACGTGGCGAGTCCCATAAGTGCAGTTCAAGCTGGTGAGGTGGCAAGCACAAGTAGTGTCCCGCTGCCACCAAGAAGACAAACACAGGCCCGTCGTGCCCATAGTGCCCTTCCTGCTGCATTCGTCAATCCTAATTGGGAACCCACCGCTTCTGCAGCGCCTGTACTTCCCCCATTCACATCCCCAACCAAATGCAGTCGGCTGCATGAGAGGCATTTTCTTTATGTCCTCCCGAGTACCCCTACCCAACGAACCCCCCCAAAAAAGATGTCGTGTCTGCAGCAAGCGCGAATATAGGCGTGACACCCGATATTATTGTCCCTCCTGTCCTGACAATCCTGGTCTTTGCATTGGTGAATGTTTTGAACGCTACCATTCACTAGTTGAGTATTAGCGTAGGGTACAGCATTGCACAGACTAGGCACACTTTCACAGGGTCTCCCAAGATGCCATCGCATTTTGAGAGACCCGAACCTGGAACCGGTTACCGTTATAAAAGTTAGTTACAAAAAAAGTGTAAAAAAATATATATATATATAAAATAAAAAAAAATAGTTGTCGTTTTATTGTTCTTTCTCTCTCTATTCTCTCTCTATTGTTCTGCTCTTTTTTACTGTATTCTATTCTGCAATGTTTTATTGTTATTATGTTTTATCATGTTTGCTTTTCAGGTATGCAATTTTTTATACTTTACCGTTTACTGTGCTTTATTGTTAACCATTTTTTTGTCTTCAGGTACGCCATTCACGACTTTGAATGGTTATACCAGAATGATGCCTGCAGGTTTAGGTATCATCTTGGTATCATTCTTTTCAGCCAGCGGTCGGCTTTCATGTAAAAGCAATCCTAGTGGCTAATTAGCCTCTAGACTGCTTTTACAAGCCGTGGGAGGGAATGCCCCCCCCCCCACCGTCTTCCGTGTTTTTCTCTGGCTCTCCTGTCTCAACAGGGAACCTGAGAATGCAGCCGGTGATTCAGCCAGCTGACCATAGAGCTGATCAGAGACCAGAGTGGCTCCAAACATCTCTATGGCCTAAGAAACCGGAAGCTACGAGCATTTTATGACTTAGATTTCGCCGGATGTAAATAGCGCCATTGGGAAATTGGGGAAGCATTTTATCACACCGATCTTGGTGTCATCAGATGCTTTGAGGGCAGAGGAGAGATCTAGGGTCTAATAGACCCCAATTTTTTCAAAAAAGAGTACCTGTCACTACCTATTGCTATCATAGGGGATATTTACATTCCCCGAGATAACAATAAAAATGATTAAAAAAAAAAAAAAATGAAAGGAACAGTTTAAAAATAAGATAAAAAAGCAAAAAAAAATAAAGAAAAAAAAAAAAAAAAAAAAAAAGCACCCCTGTCGCCCCCTGCTCTCGCGCTAAGGCGAACGCAAGTGGCGGTCTGTCGTCAAACGTAAACAGCAATTGCACCATGCATGTGAGGTATCGCCGCGAAGGTCAGATCGAGGGCAGTAATTTTTGCAGTAGACCTCCTCTGTAAATCTAAAGTGGTAACCTGTAAAGGCTTTTAAAGGCTTTTAAAAATGTATTTAATTTGTTGCCACTACACGTTTGTGCGCAATTTTAAAGCATGTCATGTTTGGTATCCATGTACTCGGCCTAAGATCATCTTTTTTATTTCATCAAACATTTGGGCAATATAGTGTGTTTTAGTGCATTAAAATTTAAAAAAGTGTGTTTTTTCCCCAAAAAATGCGTTTGAAAAATCGCTGCGCAAATACTGTGTGAAAAAAAAAAATGAAACACCCACCATTTTAATCTGTAGGGCATTTGCTTTAAAAAAATATATAATGTTTGGGGGTTCAAAGTAATTTTTTTGCAAAAAAAAATAACTTTTTCATGTAAACAATGAGTGTCAGAAAGGGCTTTGTCTTCAAGTGGTTAGAAGAGTGGGTGATGTGTGACATAAGCTTCTAAATGTTGTGCATAAAATGCCAGGACAGTTCAAACCCCCCCCAAATGACCCCATTTTGGAAAGTAGACACCCCAAGCTATTTGCTGAGAGGCATGTCGAGTCCATGGAATATTTTATATTGTGACACAAGTTGCGGGAAAGAGACACATTTTTTTTTTTTTTTGCACAAAGTTGTCACTAAATGATATATTGCTCAAACATGCCATGGGAATATGTGAAATTACACCCCAAAATACATTCAGCTCCTTCTCCTGAGTACGGGGATACCACATGTGTGAGACTTTTTGGGAGCCTAGCCGCGTACGGGACCCCGAAAACCAAGCACCGCCTTCAGGCTTTCTAAGGGCGTGAATTTTTGATTTCACTCTTCACTGCCTATCACAGTTTCGGAGGCCATGGAAAGCCCAGGTGGCACAAAACCCCCCCAAATGACCCCATTTTGGAAAGTAGACACCCAAAGCTATTTGCTGAGAGGTATAGTGAGTATTTTGCAGACCTCACTTTTTGTCACAAAGTTTTGAAAATTGAAAAAAGAAAAAAAAAAAAGTTTTTTCTTGTCTTTCTTCATTTTCAAAAACAAATGAGAGCTGCAAAATACTCACCATGCCTCTCAGCAAATAGCTTGGGGTGTCTACTTTCCAAAATGGGGTCATTTGGGGGGGGTTTTGTGCCACCTGGGCATTCCATGGCCTCTGAAACTGTGATAGGCAGTGAAGAGTGAAATCAAAAATTTTCACCCTTAGAAATCCTGAAGGCGGTGCTTGGTTTTCGGGGCCCCGTACGCGGCTAGGCTCCCAAAAAGTCCCACACATGTGGTATCCCCATACTCAGGAGAAGCAGCTAAATGTATTTTGGGGTGCAATTCCACATATGCCCATGGCCTGTGTGAGCAATATATCATTTAGTGACAACTTTGTGCAAAAAAAAAAAAAAGTGTCACTTTCCCGCAACTTGTGTCAAAATATAAAACATTCCATGGACTCAATATGCCTCTCAGCAAATAGCTTGGGGTGTCTACTTTCCAAAATGGGGTCATTTGGGGGGGTTTTGTGCCACCTGGGCATTCCATGGCCTCCGAAACTGTGATAGGCAGTGAAGAGTGAAATCAAAAATTTACACCCTTAGAAATCCTGAAGACGGTGCTTGGTTTTCGGGGCCCCGTACGTGGCTAAGCTCCCAAAAAGTCCCACACATGTGGTATCCCCGTACTCAGGAGAAGCAGCTGAATGTATTTTGGGGTGCAATTCCACATAGGCCCATGGCCTGTGTGAGCAATATATCATTTAGTGACAACTTTTTGTAAATATTTTTTTTTTTTTTTTTTTTGTCATTATTCAATCACTTGGGACAAAAAAAAAAAATATTCAATGGGTTCAACATGCCTCTCAGCAATTTCCTTGGGGTGTCTACTTTCCAAAATGGGGTCATTTGGGAGGGTTTTGTACTGCCCTGCCATTTTAGCACCTCAAGAAATGACATAGGCAGTCATAAAGTAAAAGCTGTGTAAATTACAGAAAATGTACCCTAGTTCGTAGACGCTATAACTTTTGCGCAAACCAATAAATATATGCTTATTGACATTTTTTTTACCAAAGACATGTGGCCGAATACATTTTGGCCTAAATGTATGACTAAAATTTAGTTTATTGGATTTTTTTTTATAACAAAAAGTAGAAAATATCATTTTTTTTCAAAATATTCGGTCTTTTTCCGTTTATAGCGCAAAAAATAAAAACTGCAGAGGTGATCAAATACCATCAAAAGAAAGCTCTATTTGTGGGAAGAAAAGGACGCAAATTTCGTTTGGGTACAGCATTGCATGACTGCGCAATTAGCAGTTAAAGCGGCGCAGTGCCAAATTGGAAAAAGACCTCTGGTCCTTAGGCAGCATAATGGTCCGGGGCTCAAGTGGTTAAAGGGACAGTGTAAAAAAAAAAAAAAAAAAAAAAAAAATAAATACAATTTTTTTTAAAGCACCCCATCCCTCAGTGCTTACGCAGCTGGGGGCTTTGTAATATGCAGGGGGGGCTGTGTAATATGCGGGGGGGTGGGTTGGGGGGCTGTGTGATGTGCAGGGTGGGCTGTGTAATATGCAGGGGGGCTGTGTAATGTAAAAGGGTCCAAAAGGTATGGGGGCTGTGTATTGTAAAGGGGTCCAGAGGTGCGAGGCTGTGTAATGTATAGGGGTGCAAAGGTGCAGGGGGCTGTGTAATGTAAAGGGGGCCAGAGGTTTGCGGGCTGTGTAATGTTATCTTTATTTATTAGCAGGTGAATGCGGCCCTCCATGCATTCACATACATTTAATCCAGCCCTTAAGTGGAAAAAGGTTGCTGACCCCTGGACTAATCAGCCTTTTTCTGCCATCACTTTTCTATTTTTCTATGTTTCTAAGATGGTAGCCTGGGTGATGACAGCGCTGGATCCCTGGTGTCTGTATCTTAAAAGACAGCAGCTACAGTATTTGTATTTTAATTTTTTTTACAACCGACTAGGGCTCCTCTTCAAATAGTTTCAGCAAAAAATCTGTACATTCATGTTTCATGGTTATTTAGGGGTGCATGTTTTTTTAAAAAAACATATTCTTTATTTCAAAGGCCATGTATAACACCAGAGTAATGCAATTCATTTTGTATGATAATAAAGATATAAATGAATACTGTCATCATCTTCTTTTGACATCCAGACTTCTGTGATGAGATGAGATCTTGGGTACATCCAGTTCAAGCCACAGAAAAAAAATATACACACAAATCGAACCCCTCCTTATACCCTATCCTATACCAACAGTTGATCCAGAGGAAGGCAAAAAAACCCCAATAAAGCATGATCCAATTTGCTCAGTGGGGGAAAATAAATTCCATCCTGATCCCCCAAGATCAATGTTTTAAGTAGGTGTGGGATAGTTGAGGGATTGGGGTAGTTGGGAAGGGGGAAGAGAGGTAAGTTTGAAAGGGTGTAATAGGATATTAAATAGTTTGTGTGGGTTAAAGAAGCTTGTATTAACTACCCTAGTCTTGTTTTTGTGCTAAATTCTTCTTAGCTAAGGTTAAATATTAAAAACACTAATCAAAATGTCTTTTTCAAGAAAAAATGATTTGTGTACTGTCACTTTAGAACTTATTTTACTTTTTCACTTGTCTGTTTCCTTCTGTGAAAAAAAAATGTCACATAACAATACAATGCACAAAAACAAGAAAAATGCAAATACAACACTTTGCAAAGCAACATGAGGTTTTCTTAAAAAATATGTTTTTTTTTTCATCTAAGCAGACTGCACGGTGAAATTTTACTTTCAGCAAAATTGAAATCAGTCATTTTGCTGAAATCACTCCTCTTTTTTCTAGTGAGCATGTAAGCTGTTATGAATAATAAAAGAGTTCCATGGTGTTGTAAAAATTACAGTGTATTCTTTCTGCTGAGACTTTTTATCAGGATTGAGGTTTCTTTTCTCTTAGGGTACATTCACACCAGGTGCTGTAGGACTGCGTTTGGCAGCTATTCCAGTGCAATCCCACCGCAGTCGTACTGCAATACAAAGCAAAATGCCTTGTCTCCTGCATAAACAAGATAGAAAAGAGACAGGCTCCTCTAAATGTAGTATCTCACATCCGTTTTATTAAAGGAATCAACAAATACCCACTCACATGAGGTAGGAAGTATATGGGCACATCATAGGTAACTGGTGCTTCCGCAGTGCTGGTGAGGTAGGTGCGGGGCTCGTGCTCATGATAAGTCCTCTGCAGGAACCAAGGCAGCGGTCAGATCCACAGGCCTAGGGTGGAAGAACCTAATGTGGGCCTGCAAGTGTTGGAGTGCAGCTTGGACCACAACGTGCGCTGGAACCTTGTCACTGGAAGGAAATGATGCAATGCGTTTCAAAGCATGCGCGGTAATCCAAAGGGAAGCTGCAACGCTCCTTTCTCAAGCTGGCAAGTGAATAGGAAAAACAGTCCTTTAATGCAATAGGCTATGTGGACGTTAGCCTGTGATGTCTATATGGGGATGCAAGTGGCAATTTTAAAAAACAATTAGGCTTTTATGAACAATAAAAGGCACTTATCTTAATGAGATTCTAATGGTTACAATAAAAATAAGATTATATAAATTATAAAAATAAAGCAATATTTCTTCACCAAATGGGTCACAATAGTATTAATAGTGAAAAATAATAGGTTAATAGATAAATTATAAAAAAATAATAATACATTTTTTTTTTTAAATAATGAAAAAAAAAACAAATTTTCAGAGTAATAAAATTTCTTGAATTTTGTATATGAAATTCACCCATAAATAGGATACAATACAATGGTGCACCAGAAAATACACTAAATTAACACTAAATACCAATTATAGGGCAGAAAATGATCAAACCAAACATTTTATATGAATACAGATGACTGTAATAAAGACAAGACAAAAAACCCCAACGAAACGGACATAGAACATATAACGACCTAAAGATAATATAAAAAGGAATTAATATCTCATTCTATAAAAGTAGAATGGTTGTAGTGGAGTAACCACTATAGAAAAAGTAATAGTGTAATTTAGTTGTACTAACATAATGGACTCAGATGATGGTATTTATTTCAAGTGCTTCGTTCAACCCCCCAGGAGTCAAGGAATCCAAGGTGTAAATCTGGAGAGTCTCCCTGTGGCAAAGCTTGGCAAAGAGCTCTCCCTCAGGGAGGTCTCTGGGCATGGACTCAGTGATCCAAACTCGCAGGCTCTGGGTGGATTTTTGATGCACTTCAAAAAAGTGGCGGGGCACACTGTGCTTGTCATTACTGCTTTGTATAACTCAATGATGTACGCCGAAACATTGCCTAGTCGGCCGAATAGTGCGGCCCACATAAGCAAGTCCATATGTAAGACAATAGACAACGAAGTCTGTACAGCAATTATAGAAATCATTTATAGGGTAAGTTTTTCCTTTTACACATCTTGCACAGGGCCTTATTACAGCGATACATCCCCTTCAGTGGTATCAAGCACAAAGACTCCTTGGGATGGTTAGAAGTGGAAGGTTGACTGTTTTGTAGATGAGGATCTTGTATTAAGATACTCCAATGTTTTTTTAAAATGCATTCCATTTTACAGTGTTGATTGTGGAAACTTGTGATAAATCTAATTGACTAAGGGTTTTGACCTTTTTGAAAACAGTAAGAATAAACCCGCGCTGTGGAGTAAGTATTACTAAGTGAAAAATTACAAATAAAAATATGTGTAGAAATAAAAAATCAAGCAAAATGAAAATTAAAAAATGAAAAATATTTTTTTTTTTAGTGAATCCAAAATGTATGTGTGTGTATATGTTTGCACACACACACACACACACACACACACACACACACACACACACACAATGTATATATACAATGAGGCTACAGCTATAGTGTGAGGTAAGTACCCCAAAAAAACTGACCAAAAGAAATGAATACTCAGCGCTGCCTCTCTAAAACATAAATTACACCTACCTACATCAAAGTGTTATAGTGCCAAATAAATTCATACAATGTAATTCAAAGTAAGGTGCAATCAATAAAGTTCATCTATTGTGAAGTACGGGATTGGTGACACATTGGTGCAATCTTGGTGACTTCCTATGTTCCCCTCCTGGGTCCCCACTCACCAAATAGAGATGAAAAATACGCCTGTGTGTATAAAGATGGTGTCTTCTGTCTGTTGTACCTCAGAGAATGGAATCTTCTCCCCTCCACCGCTTGTTATGGGTCCAGCATACTTTACTCAGTCATAGGTGATTGAAGAGGTAAAGTTCGGGCAAGTGAAGAAAGAGAGGATATAGTGTAATACTGCAAGGTTTATTTAAAAGGTTTAAAATCATTACACTTACATCAAAGTCTTTAAAATGTGCAAAAATTGCCGCAATTACTCCAGGAGGTTAGGTGTATGTGTGTCAAAGTCAACAATCAAGAGAAGACTTCACCAGAGTGAATACAGAGGGTTCACCACAAGATGTAAACCATTGGCGAGCCTCAAAAACAGGAAGGCCAGATTAGCGTTTGCCAAACAACATCTAAAAAAGCCTTCACAGTTCTGGAACAACATCCTATGGACAGATGATACCAAGATAGATCAACTTGTACCAGAGTGATGGGAAGAGAAGAGTATGGAGAAGGAAAGGAACTGCTCATGATCCAAAGCATACCACCTCATCAATGAAGCATGGTGGTGGTAATGTCATGCCGTGGGCATGTATGGCTGCCAATGGAACTGATTCTCTTGTATTTATTGATGATATGACTGCTGACAAAAGCAGCAGGATGAATTCTGAAGTGTTTCGGGCAATATTATTTGCTCATATTCAGCAAAATGCTTCAGAACTCATTCACGACAGCGCTTCACGGTGCAGATGGACAACGACCTGAAGCATACTGCGAAAGCAACCAGAGTTTTTTAAGGGAAAGAAGTGGAATGTTATGCAATGGCAAAGTCAGTCACCTGACCTGAATCCGATTGAGCATGCATTACACTTGCTGAAGACAAAACTGAAGGGAAAATGCCCCAAGAACAAGCAGGAACTGAAGACAGTTGCTGAAAGTGCAGTTAAAGCACATATTGTTCATTTCATTCAAATCCATTGTGGTGGTGTATAGAGCCAAAGAGATTAGAATTGTGTCGATGTCCCAATATTTATGGACCTGACTGTATATAAGAGGGAAGGTTTTACGCAAGCGGCTGCAAAAAAAGATCTATATAATGGAAAAATCCAGTGGTGATACTGTTCATGGCTGCAACAATGGGTCGGCCTGGGGGATTATCCAAACTCTTGTGTATTTTGGGCAGGTGATAAAAATACGGCATTTGGTAATAGTCTCTCAGAAGGAGTAAGGCCTAAGTTTTGCTAATAATTCTTCATCAAGGGCACTAGACACTAAGAATTCAGCTTCAATTTTAAACTGGGGTAATGGATCTTTACTTAATTTAAGGTATGTACTTGTATCGGAAAGTAATCTAGTGGCTTCTAAGATATAGTCTAACCTGTTTTGTATGATGATACCGCCACCTTTGTCTGCTGCTTTTATAATAAGATCGGTGTGTTTAGTAAGGGCTAGAGAAGCAGAAGATTCTGCTGGGCTCAAATTCTAGAAAGCATATTTGGAGTTCTGTTCAGTCTTTTTACATAGTTGAAAAAAATATGCATACACAGCTCTATACAAAGCTTCAGTACAAGCTGCTGTCAGGGATGGGCTCAGCCCTTCGTTCTCTGAGCTGGCCACTCAGCTGTCAGCTAATTGCCAGCTCCTATTTATCCACAGCGACTCACCTGTTGATGATTTCCTGCTTGTCAGTCCTGCCTACTTAAGTAGTCCAGATCAGAAGATCTCTACCTTCACCTTGGTTACATCTCTAAAGATGCTCTCCTGTGTTCCTGTTAAAAACTTGCTTGGCTGACATTCCTTCTGGCTCCAGATCCTGCTTGCTGTTCTACTACGCTCATCTTTGGCTTCCTGATGTTTTGGCTTGTCTGACTATCCGTTCCGGTTCCTGAACTCTGGCTATGTTTTGACTATGTTTACTCTGTTTTACCTTTTTTTATTATTATTAAACAAGTGAGAATTAACTGTACTTCTATCTCAGTCTGATTCATGGTTTCTGACTGCTGCAATCCAACACTTGCAGGCCGCATTAGGTTCTTCTACCCTGGCCCGTGGATCTGACCGATGCCTTGGTTCTTGAGGAGGACTTATCATGAGCGTGAGCCCCACACCTACCTTACTAGCTCCTGTTCCCCCCCCTGCAGCCTCTGACGTCCTGTCCACCCCCCCGCAGCCTCTGACCTCCTGTTTCCCCCCCCCTGCAGACTCTAACCTCCTGTCCGCCCCCCCTGCAGCCTCTGACCTCTTGTCATCGCCCCCCCGCAGCCTCTGACCTCCCATCATCCCCTCCGCAGCCTCCGACCTCCTGTCCCCCCCGCCCCCTCCGCAGCCTCTGACCTCCCCTGTCGTCCCCTCCACAGCCTCTGACCTCCCCTGTCATCCCCTCCGCAGCCTCTGACCATCCCCTGTTGTCCCCTCCGCAGCCTCTGACCTCCCTTGTCGTTCCCCCTGCAGCTTCTGACCTCCCCTGTCGCCACCTCCGCAGCCTCTGACCTCCCCTGTACCATCCGCAGCCTCTGACCTCCCCTGTCGTCCCCTCCACAGCCTCTGACCTCCCCTGTCATCTACTCCGCAGCCTCTGACCTCCCCTGTCATCCCCTCCGCAGCCTCTGACTTCCTGTCGTCCCCTCCGCAGCCTCTGATCTCCCCTGTCTTCCCCTCCGCAGCCTCTGACCTCCCCTGTCATCCCCTCCGCAGCCTCTGACCTCCCCTGTCGTCCCCTCCGCAGCCTCTGACCTCCCCTGTACCATCTGCAGCCTCTGACCTCCCCTGTACCATCCGCAGCCTCTAACCTCCTGTCGTCCCCTCCGCAGCCTCTGACCTCCCCTGTCGTCCCCTCCACAGCCTCTGACCTCCCCTGTCGTCCCCTCCACAGCCTCTGACCTCCCCTGTCGTCCACTCCGCAGCCTCTGACCTCCCCTGTACCATCTGCAGCCTGTGACCTCCTGTCGTCTCCTCCGCAGCCTCTGACCTCCCCTGTCATCCCCTCCGCAGCCTCTGACCTCCCCTGTCATCCCCTCCGCAGCCTCTGACCTCCCTTGTCGTTCCCCCTGCAGCTTCTGACCTCCCCTGTCGCCACCTCCGCAGCCTCTAACCTCCCCTGTACCATCCGCAGCCTCTGACCTCCCCTGTCGTCCCCTCCACAGCCTCTGACCTCCCCTGTCATCTACTCCGCAGCCTCTGACCTCCCCTGTCATCCCCTCTGCAGCCTCTGACTTCCTGTCGTCCCCTCCGCAGCCTCTGATCTCCCCTGTCTTATCCTCCGCAGCCTCTGACCTCCCCTGTCATCCCCTCCGCAGCCTCTGACCTCCCCTGTCGTCCCCTCCGCAGCCTCTGACCTCCCCTGTACCATCTGCAGCCTCTGACCTCCCCTGTACCATCCGCAGCCTCTAACCTCCTGTCGTCCCCTCCGCAGCCTCTGACCTCCCCTGTCGTCCCCTCCACAGCCTCTGACCTCCCCTGTCGTCCCCTCCACAGCCTCTGACCTCCCCTGTCGTCCACTCCGCAGCCTCTGACCTCCCCTGTACCATCTGCAGCCTGTGACCTCCTGTCGTCTCCTCCGCAGCCTCTGACCTCCCCTGTTATCCTCTCCGCAGTCTCTGACCTCCCCTGTCATCCCCTCCGCAGCCTCTGACCTCCCCTGTCGTCCCCTCTGCAGCCTCTGACCTCCCCTGTTGTCCCCTCCGCAGCCTCTGACCTCCCCTGTCATCCCTTACGCAGCCTCTGACCTCCCCTGTACCATCCGCAGCCTCTGACCATCTCTTGTCTTATATCACGTCTGCAGTCTGGAGAGGAGTCAAGAGTGGGAGTGCCTCAGGGATGGGGGTCATGGGAGAAGTCAGACATGTATGGACTGTGGAGAGGAAACTATGGGATAAAACAAGAGCCACCAAGCTGGAGCCGACTGACTGAGCCCTGCATGGTGCACCTGAGAGGAGGTCAGTGATAGCGCCGCCAGGTCAGCCTGGGGGGGGGGGGTTGTCAATACAATATTGTAAGGGGGCACTGATATAAAGGTTTCCCCCTTATATCAGTATACCCCCTTACCTTAGTGTTTTCTTTCTGCGGAAGGTGGTCTCTGGTCATTGGAGTCCTCCCCACATTCCCAGAGTTCCCATTTACATCATAGTCTGCAGGATTCCACCTTACAGTGCAAGGGGGAACTCTGATGTAAAGGGTAATGCTGCAGACCCTGATGTAAGTGAGAACTCTGATGTAAAGGGGAATGCAGTGGACTCTGATATAAGTGGGGTCTCTGGTCACCAGTGCCCCCCTTTTATATCAGAGTTCCTGCTTAGATCATGCAATGTTCCCCTTTATGTCAGAGTTCCCTTGCACTGTAAAGGGGAATCCTCCTGATATATGGGGGAACTCTGTGCTGGGTTATATTAATCTCCCATTTTAGGCACCTTTTTTTTGCAGTGTCAGTAAAAAATGTGCCAGTAAATGGCATGATTTTTGCCAGTAAAAAATTGGTGCTCTTTGTAAATGCCATGTCTCTCTTATCTATATATAATACACTCTTAAAGTGTGCTTTAAAATGCACGGTTTTCCCTTTTGTGAACAAGAAAATAATGACGTTATGTGGTTGGGCTGGTATAAAAATGCTATGGGACTGGTATGAAATTATTTCCAGGGCTGGTTTTTATTCCCAGTCCGGCCCTGACTAGATACCTTTATGACGTACAGTCTTATGTTATGCTTTTCTATGTGCCACTTTTGCCTCAGTAAACAAATCTAAATTGTTCCACTAACATTCTGTAAGTTTATTATTTCGGTGATAGTTGGTAAAAATGACTGAACCCAGGGTGTCAGAGGTCTTTCAGAGTCGGGGCAACCAGTGGGGTACCGATTCTATCATCGGCCCTTTACGAGGGTAGGGCTACATGTACATTACACACTTCTGACCCCTGCGCTCTGTACTTGGGTATGATGATTGGGTGTGCACAGCACAGATGAGGGGGAGCAGTTTAGCCTCTTCACCCTGGGCACCAGGTGACCTTTTCTCAGCATTGCATGGGAAAATCGCTGCTGTGTTAAAAGCAAATGGTAGTCACACCAATTATTGCTTTATATTTTCTATTTAATGTAGGTCCCAGAAGGATTATTGATTAATAAAAAGTATTCATTACATATTTTTGAAGTCATTCTAGCTTTGTAGCATTTTTTCACAAGTGTCTGAAACTTTTTCACACTACTGTATTATTCTAATGTAATGTTCTGGTATTATAGACTGCACAGTAACACTGATTCTTTGATGTCAGAATAGTTTTTCTAGCACTTGCAACAAACATTGAGTAGCTAGTGTAGTGTGTTAGTTAATTAGGTGCTCATTTTTTACTGTTCATACTGCGTCAACAGGTTAATTATAAAATGTTTATATACAAAATGTATATTCGCTTTCAGGATTTCACCATACTGCATGCTTTTTTTTTATAGAAAAGGTAGCTTCATCATTAAAAAAGAATGATAGCATTGTAAGTGGCACTGACAAGAGACATTTTATTGCCCACACAACCCAATATAAAAATCAGGAGAGAAAGTAATAATGATGGGGGGAAGGGAGTGCAGACATAGCGGCACCTGTAGTACAAGAGAGGTGCTATTCCCAAAACTGCAATTCACCAGTCAACTGATTCATCCCAACCATTGTCATTGACATTGTCATCTCAATAGCTCATCTGTCCTTGCAGTCACAGCTCTGAACCTGTATATCCTACAATTTATTGGTTCTTTTTTTATCCTTAAATCATTTTATTGAGAAATGGAAGCCTTAAAGTAGTATTAAACCCTCAGAATTTTTAGGTCAATACATTGAGCATAATAAAATAAAAATTCTTACCCCAGCACTTGCAGTTTACAATTTACAATGCTGCTGCCTCCTACTCTCTCAGTGCTGCTTTCCTGAACTTCTGGTCTTCACAGGAAAGAGTCAACCGTGGACAGTACAGTCGTCAGTCTGTTAGCTGGGACAAGGGGGGGGGGGGGAGTAGTAGGGAAGTGCCCTGCCATCCTAGGCTGTGTGTTTCTATTCATGCGCACAGCGTAGGTATACACAGCTCCAGTCTCTCCATGTAAGGGTGGCTCCACAGGATGCCCCCGATCTCTGTAAAGAGCCGCGGCCGCGGCTCTTTAAAGCGGGGTTCCACTCAAACTTTTAACTTAATCTTACCCCCTTCAGTTAATTGCATAGATGTTCAAATGCCACACGAAAATTTTTTTATCGCTGTAATTACCTTTATATTGTACTTTATTGTGGCACTTTCTGTCTCTCCTCCCATGGGAGTAGGCGTGTTTATTGCCTTTCCCCGGCGCCGCACTGTCTCCTGGGATCTTAGTGTCAGGCTTCCCAAGATTCAGTGCGGGAACAATGATCATGCGTGTGAACAAGCTGTGAATGAACAGCATTCACCGCATCCTGGAAATCAATGCTTGTGGGCTTCACATGCCCACAAGCAAGATGGAAACAGCCAGCATCACATTTTTTAAGTTATTCTTCAGTATGAAAACAGACAGAGGCGGAAATATTACACCCAAACTGTGAGTATTATTTTAGAGTTAGCAAAGTGTCTCAATGACCTAAAAAAAAAAAAAAAGATTGGTCGCCGGACTCCCGCTTTAACCATGTGATTGGCTGTGTCCAATCACAGCCGGTCACATGTAAACACGGAGATGCCGGTAATCGGCGCTCCTTGCCTCACACTGACAGAGTGTGAGGAGAGAAGAGCCGATCAGTGGCATCTCCTCACAGGGGGCAGCTAGGTATGTAATCAGGGCACTGATCATCAGTACAAAGAAAAATCAAAAAAAGACTGCGCTAAAAAGAGAACACATAATTGACAACATATATGATTATGTAGATAATAAAAAATTCAATCAATCAGGTGATCAAAACAAATATTGTGAGTATAAACAATACAGCAAAAATGAATTATCAATGTAGTAAACCAAGTATAACACAAAATTGTAATATTGAAAACAAATGTGTCAAATGGCAAAAAGTATCCAAAAGTATAGTGGAAATGTTCGAAGGGAATTAGTCCTTAGAGCCAAAGCAGATAGAATAGGTGATCCTACGGTTAAACACCCAGCTCCCAGTGAGAAATCCTCCACCTTAATAGATGTACGCTTACCAGAGGTAAGCTAGATAACAGCTTATCTGTGGACATCCACACAGGGGACACAACTCCTTAGATCTCCTCACACGGAAGGGGCAGACAGGAACTTTCTTTCAGCAAACCTCAAACAGCATGCCAGGGGGACCCAGAAGAATAAAAAATTTCCTCCATAGTGTGAATCCGTAAAACCATTTATTAAAATAAGGGTAAATACACTTACATAAAATCCTAGTATAAAGATCAAGAGAACAGCCGGCCGGCTTGCATACACCCGTTCTATCCTATCTCGTTAGAACGGGTGTATGCAAGCCGGCCGGCTGTTCTCTTGATCTTTATACTAGGATTTTATGTAAGTGTATTTACCCTTATTTTAATAAATGGTTTTACGGATTCACACTATGGAGGAAATTTTTTATTCTTCTGGGTCCCCATGGCATGCTGTTTGAGGTTTGCTGAAAGAAAGTTCCTGTCTGCCCCTTCCGTGTGAGGAGATCTAAGGAGTTGTGTCCCCTGTGTGGATGTCCACAGATAAGCTGTTATCTAGCTTACCTCTGGTAAGCGTACATGGGTGCTGGGTGTTTAACCGTAGGATCACCTATTCTATCTGCTTTGGCTCTAAGGACTAATTCCCTTCGAACATTTCCACTATACTTTTGGATACTTTTTGCCATTTGACACATTTGTTTTCAATATTACAATTTTGTGTTATACTTGGTTTACTACATTGATAATTCATTTTTACTGTATTGTTTATACTCACAATATTTGTTTTGATCACCTGATTGATTGAATTTTTTATTATCTACATAATCATATATGTTGTCAATTATGTGTTCTCTTTTTAGCGCAGTCTTTTTTTGATTTTTCTTTGTATATATGTGTGCACACCTCACTTTAGGACTGCAGCTTGAAATATCCTACTAATTATTAGTAGCACATCTTTAAGAGTAGCGCGGTAATTTTTTGTGGTTTACACTGATCATCAGTGCCCTGATTACAATTTAAGTGCCCACCAGTGCCAGCAATGATTGCCCACCACTGCCAGCAATCAGTGCCAACCAGTGGCCACAATTACCACCAATCTGAGCACACAAGTGCCAGCAATCAGGGGCCATTAGTGATGCCAGTCTGTGCTGGCTATCAGTGCTGGCCATCAATGCCTATCACTGCTGCCCATCAATGCTCATCACTGCTGCCCATCAATGCCCATCAGTGCCCATCAGTGCCGCCTATCCGTGCCGTCTATCTGTTCCCACCAGTGCTGCCTATCTGTGCCCACCAGTGCCCCATTATTGTGCCCAGTGCCCAGCAATGCCACCCATCAGTGCCGCCTATCAGTGCTCATAAGTGCCACATATCAGTGCCACCTATCAGTGCCTATAAGTGCGGCATATTCGTGCCTCCTCCTCATCAGTGCCACCTAATCAGTGCCCATAAGTGCCACCTTATCAGTGCCCATTAGTGCTGCCTCATCAGTGCTCATCAGTGAACGAGAAAAATGACTTATTTACAAAATTCACTCAAGAAAAACTTTTTTTTTTCAAAATATTTGGTCTTTTTTTTTAGGAAAAAATAAAAAACCCAGGAGTGATTGAATACCACCAAAAGAAAGCTCTATCTGTGTGAAGAAAATGCTAACAATTTCACATGGTTACAGTGTTGCATGACCGCGTAATTGTCATTCAAAGTGTGACAGCGCTGAAAGCTGGGTAGGAAGAGGGTGTAAGTGCACTGTATTGAGGTGGTTAAAAAAAAGGGTTTAATATTACTTTAAGTGCTATTTTTACATCAAAGTATTACATGCTTTTGGGACATATTCATACATTACTATAGGCAAACCTTTTTTTTAGATGTGGACGGAGGTGAGGGATAGAGATGAGCCGAACACCACCCGGTTCGGTTCGCACCAGAACCTGCGAACGGACCGAAAGTTCGCACGAACGTTAGAACCCCATTGACGTCTATGGGACTCGAACGTTCGAAATCAAAAGTGCTCATTTTAAAGGCTAATTTGCATGGTATTGTCCTAAAAAGGGTTTGGGGACCCGTGTCCTACCCCAGGGGACATGTATCAATGCAAAAAAAACTTTTAAAAATGGCCGTTTTTTCGGGAGCAGTGATTTTAATGATGCTTAAAGTAAAAAAAAAAAAAAAAGTGAAATATTCCTTTAAATATCGTACCTGGGGGGTGTCTATAGTATGCCTGTAAAGTGGCACGTGTTTCCCGTGTTTAGAACAGTCCCTGCACCAAATGTCATTTTTAAAGGAAAAAATCTCATTTAAAACTGCTTGCGGGTTTAATGTAATGTCGGGTCCTGGCAATATGGATGAAAATCAGTGAGACAAATGGCATGGGTACCCCCCAGTCCATTACCAGGCCCTTTGGGTCTTGTATGAATATTAAGGGGAACCCCGCACCCAAATTAAAATAAGGAAAGGTGTGGGGCCACCAGGCCCTATATACTCTGAACAGCAGTATACAGGCGGTGCAAACAAGACAGGGACTGTAGGTTTGTTGTTAAGTAGAATCTGTCATTTTGAACGGGTACATTTTTAACGTGTTTAGCTCCAGCCAAAAAATCTTTTTTAAGCTTTTTGGAAAACATAGGGAAGGGTTATCACCCCTGTGACATTTGTTTTGCTGTCTTTCCTCCTCTTTAGAAGATTTCACCTCACTTTTTGTCCCAATGACAAATGTTTTTTGAGAATTTGGGTTTTTTTGTGGAACAAGGATTGGAAAGCGTCAGTGGAAAGGAGAAATGTTTTTCCCATATTAACTCTTACAGGAGAGAATTTCCCTTCCTAGGGGTAGATTTCATCTCACTTCCTGTTGTCTCCTTCCGTTTGCAAGTAGGAGTCGTTTGTAAGTTAGATGTTTGAAAGTAGGGGCCTGCCCTATATACTCAGCAGAAATTTGGGCCTTAGGTGTTGTTGTGGCCACAACAACGTAAGCCCTCACAAGGCCCTGCTGTGAAATATTAGATCAAGAATTGTAATTACATGCCCCTGTTGAACAGGGGCAGAAAAACTGGGCCTTTGGTGGTGGTGGTGCTGGTGCCACAACACTGTAAGTCCTCACTCGCTCTTGGTGGGTGCAGAAATGAGCCCTGCTGTGAAATATTAGATCAAGAATTGTAATTACATGCCCCTGTTGAACAGGGGCAGAAAAATTGGGCCTTTGGTGGTGGTGGTGGTGGTGCTGGTGCCAGAACACTGCAACCCCTCACAGACACTCTAGTTGGAACGCAGGAACGAGCCCTGCTGCAAAGTATTGTATCAAAAATTGTAATTACACGCCCCTGTTAAACAGGGGCAGAAAAATTGGGCCTTAGGCACTGGTGCCACAACACTGCAACCCCTCACAGACACTCTAGTTAGAACGCAGGAACGAGCCCTGCTGCAAAGTATTGCATCAAAAATTGTAATTACACGCCCCTGTTAAACAGGGGCAGAAAAATTGGGCCTTAGGCACTGGTGCTGGTGCCACAACACTGCAACCCCTCACAGGCACTCTAGTTGGAACGCAGGAACGAGCCCTGCTGCAAAGTATTGCATCAAAAATTGTAATTACACGCCCCTGTTAAACAGGGGCAGAAAAATTGTGCCTTAGGCACTGGTGCTGGTGCCACAACACTGCAACCCCTCACAGACACTCTAGTTGGAACGCAGGAACGAGCCCTGCTGCAAAGTATTGCATCAAAAATTGTAATTACACGCCCCTGTTAAACAGGGGCAGAAAAATTGTGCCTTAGGCACTGGTGGTGGCGCCCAGAACCAAAAATGTTCTTACAAGCTATCAGCGTGATGATTGAGGAGGAAGAGGATAATTACTCAGGGATAGTCACTCAGCATCAGCATAGGCAGTCTTTGAAGGGATCTGAGATATCCAAAAAAATTATTCGGTTACATCAGCATCAGGTGCTTGGTAGCTGGTGGTGATCCAAGACTGATTCATTTTTATGAAGGTCAGTCGATCGACCGAGTCGGTGGACAGACGCACCCTGTGATCGGTTACCACTCCTCCAGCAGCACTGAATGTGTGTTCCGAAAGAACGCTGGATGCAGGACAGGCCAGTAGCTCAATTGCATACTGTGCAAGCTCTGGCCAGTGATCCATCCTCAAGACCCAGTAACCCAGAGGATTTTCGGTGGGAAAGGTGTCCAAGTCTGATCTTGCCCCTAGGTATTCCTGCACCATGTAAAACAGACGCTGGCGATGGTTGCTGGAACCGATCATACCTTGGGGCTGCGGACCAAACAATTGTCTGAATGCATCGGTCAGACGGCCACCTTCTCCACCGCTCCTTCTTTGACTGACCAAAGCCTCAGCAACACGTTGTCCAGAAACAGGAGTTTGTAACCTCCCAGTCTCTGGGAACGCGTTGCACAGACCTTTCTGCAAGGCCTCCCGAAGATGTTTCATCCTCTGCTCCCTCTGCGATGGCAAGATAAGGTCCGCAACCTTACCCTTGTAACGTGGATCAAGGAGGGTTGCCAGCCAGTATTGGTCCTTCTCCTTGATACCACGAATACGAGGATCCTTACAAAGGCTTTGCAGGATCAGGGAGGCCATGCAGCGTAGGTTTGCTGAGGCATTCGGTCCGGAGTCCTCTGGGTCACTAAGGACGACATGGTCCGCAGCCACCTCCTCCCAGCCACGTACAAGTCCATGTGTTTCTTGGGACTGATCCCTTAAAGACTGCTGCTGATGCTGAGTGCCAGACTCCACCTCCATACTGACACAATCTTCCTCCTCCTCCTCCTCCTCGTCCTCTTCCTGTGTGATCGGCGGGCACGCAGGAACACTGTCTGGATAAAGGGGGCCTTGAGAGCTAAGGAAGTCCTCCTCTTCCTGCCTCTGTTCTGCCTCAAGTGCCCTGTCCATTATTCCACGCAGCGTGTGCTCCAACAGGTGGACAAGGGGGACAGTGTCACTGATGCATGCACTGTCACTGCTTACCATCCTCGTGGCCTCCTCAAATGGTGACAGGACAGTGCATGCATCCCTGATCATGGCCCACTGGCGTGGGGAAAAAAAACAAGCTCCCCTGACCCTGTCCTGGTGCCATAGTCGCACAGGTACTCATTGATGGCCCTCTGCTGCGTGTGCAGCCGCTGCAGCATGGCCACCGTTGAGTTCCACCTGGTGGGCATGTCACAGATTAGGCGGTTCTTGGGCAGGTTAAACTCCTTTTGGAGGTCCGTCAGCCGAGCACTGGCATTATATGACCGGCGGAAATGCACACAGACTTTCCTGGCCTGCCTCAGGACATCCTGTAAGCCCGGGTACCTGCCCAAGAACCGCTGCACCACCAAGTTAAGGACGTGAGCCAAACAGGGCACATGGGTCATTTGTCCCTGTCGGAGGGCAGAGAGGAGGTTGGTGCCATTGTCGCAAACCACCATTCCTGCCTTAAGTTGGCGTGGCGTCAACCACCTCTGAACCTGCCCCTGCAGAGCTGACAGAACCTCTGCCCCAGTGTGGCTCCTGTCCCCCAAGCACACCAGCTCAAGCACCGCATGGCATCTTTTGGCCTGCGTACTTGCGTAGCCCCTTGAACAGCTACGGAGCACCGCTGGTTCCAAGGACAAAGCACAGGAAGAGGCCATGGAGGAAGAAGAAGAGGAGGGGGTGGAGGAGAGAGGTGTGTCACAATCATTAGCATTTTGGAGGCGTGGTGGCGGAACAACCTCCAACACTACTGCACCTTGTCCTGCATCCTTCCCAGCTGCCAGCAGAGTCACCCAATGCGCCATGAAACTTAGGTAACGTCCCTGTCCATGCCTGCTGGACCATGAGTCAGCGGTAATATGCACCTTACCGCTGACCGCCCTGTCCAGCGAGGCATGGACATTGCCTTCCACATGCCGGTAGAGAGCCGGAATCACCTTCCGTGAGAAAAAGTGGCGTTTGGGTACCTGCCACTGAGGAACCGCACATTCCACAAACTCACGGAAGGGGGCAGAGTCTACCAACTGAAAAGGCAGCAGTTGAAGTGCTAGCAATTTTGCCAAGCTAGCATTCAACCGCTGGGCATGTGGATGGCTGGGAGCAAACTTCTTTCGGCGGTGCAGCAGCTGGGGCAGGGAAATTTGCCTGGTACAATCTGATGTCGGTGTACCAAAAGCAGATTGCCCACAAGTACTTGGCTGTGACACACCTAATTCTACACCTTCATTCCTCTCAGTGCAGGTCTCAGAGAGGACTGAAGGTATAGTGGGGTTGGCAATCTCAGCTGATGAGGAGCAAGGAGAGGTCCTCTTTGTTCTTTGGTGTGGGTCTTTTAGATACGCTTGCCAACGAACTGCATGGCAGGTCAACATATGTCTGGTCAAGCATGTGGTACCCAAGCGGGAGATGTTTTGGCCACGCGAGATACGCTTGAGACATATGTTGCAAATAGCAGCGGTGCGATCTGATGCACTCGTCTCAAAAAAGGCCCACACCAAAGAACTTTTTGAATAACGCGCAGAGACTGCAGCGCCCTGCACATGTGGAGCTTTGGGTTGTGATTCAGTCAATGTGCTGCCCTTAGGCTGGCCCCTGGAGGGCATCCTGCCTCGTTGGTGATGTGCCGCCTCCTCCTCCTCCTCCTCTCTCCTATCAGGCACCCACGTTGAGTCAGTGACCTCATCATCCCCTCCCTCCTCATCACTGGAGCAAACCTGGCAGTATGCTGCAGCAGGGGGAGCATGACTGCCAGATTGCTGTCCTTCTTGGGCACCCCCTCTGTCCGTGCTCATGTTACTGCCTTCATCGAGCTCAGTATCATCATCAGAGCCTTCCAAACGCTGGGCATCCTCCTGGAGCATGTACCCAACACTGTGGTCAAACAGTTCGAGGGACTCCTCAGGAGGACATGGTGGGGCTAGGGAAGGAGTCACTGATGACATTGAGCCGAGGGAAGAGGCCGCTGCTTTGCCAGACAAAGTACCCTGGGCATGGGTGAGAGAGGATGAGGAGGATGAGGACGGCTTGGTCATCCACTCGACCAAGTCTTCCGCATGTTGCGGCTCAACATGGCCAGCTGCCGAAAAAAAGGCCAAGCGTGTCCCACGGCCACGTGCTGATGAGGATGCACCGTCTCCACGACCAGCACTAGACACAGAGCCTGCTTGCCCTCTCTTATTGGCTTGTGACTGTCTGCTTCTCCTTCTTGGCCTTCCAGACATACTAATGGCCTGTAGCTGTACTAAGCTGGGATATATATATATATATATATATATATATATATGTACTGATACTGCAGCTAGCAAAATCAACTGCCTGCCTGTAGTATGAGAACACCACCAACCTTCTACAGGTAGCTTTAGCTGAACACTGTGAGGTGGACGCACCCCACTAACTTGTAGGTTTAGCTGAACACTGTGAACAGGACGCACCCCACTAACTTGTAGGTTTAGCTGAACACTGTGAGCAGGACGCACCCCACTAACTTGTAGGTTTAGCTGAACACTGTGAGCAGGACGCACTGCACTTACTGTAAATAGTCTAGCTGCCTGACTGTGGTACTAATAGGATCAAAAGAACACCAGTAATTTTCTTCAGGTAGCTGTATATAGTGTAACAAGACAAGCCTGCCTGTCAGTAAGAAGATAACAGGAACGGATCTAGCTGAACACTGTGAGCAGGACGCACTGCACTAACTTGTAGGTTTAGCTGAACACTGTGAGGTGGACGCACCCCACTAACTTGTAGGTTTAGCTGAACACTGTGAGCAGGACGCACCCCACTAACTTGTAGGTTTAGATGAACACTGTGAGCAGGACGCACTGCACTAACTGTAAATAGTCTAGTTTCCTGACTGTGGTACTAATAGGATCAAAAGAACACCAGTAATTTTCTTCAGGTAGCTGTATATACTATAACAAGACAAGCCTGCCTGTCAGTAAGAAGATAACGGGAACGGATCTAGCTGAACACTGTGAGCAGGACGCACTGCACTAAACTTGTAGGTTTAGCTGAACACTGTGAGCAGGAGGCACCCCACTAGCTTGTAGGTTTAGCTGAACACTGTGAGCAGGACGCACTGCACTAACTGTAAATAGTCTAGCTGCCTGACTGTGGTACTAATAGGATCAAAAGAACACAAGCAATTTTCTTCAGGTAGCTGTATATACTGTAACAAGACAAGCCTGCCTGTCAGTAAGAAGATAGCAGGAACGGATCTAGCTGAACACTGTGAGCAGGACGCACTGCACTAACTGTAAATAGTCTAGCTGCCTGACTGTGGTACTAATAGGATCAAAATAACACCAGTAATTTTCTTCAGGTAGCTGTAAATACTGTAACAAGACAAGCCTGCCTGTCAGTAGGAAGATAACAAGAACGGATCTAGCTAAACTGAATACAGTGTATATATATATATATGCAACACCTGGGATGCATATATATACACAATACACTGTAAGTGCAGCTAACTTACTGACTGTTCTGCCTAATCTATCTAACTCAAATCAAATGTCACTGTCTGTCTCTCTCTCTCTCTCAATGAACGCCGGAACACACACTACACAGGGCCGCTGTGCAGGCGGCCTTATATAGTGTGGGGCGTGTACAAATTCCCCTGAGCCATAATTGGCCAAAGCCTCCTTGGCTTTGGCCAATTACAGCTCTCTGTTCAGGTGGCGCTGTGAATGGCCAAGCATGCGGGTCATAGTGCATGCTTGGCCAATCATCAGCCAGCAATGCACTGCGATGCCGCAGTGAATTACGGGCCGTGACGCGCCACACGAATTTGGCGCGAACGGCCAATATCGTTTGCAATTCGGCGAACGACCGAACAGCCGATGTTCGAGTCGAACATGGGTTCGACTCGAACACGAAGCTCATCCCTAGTGAGGGATATAAGACCCCTGTCTGCACATATGTACATATGCTCTCTCTAATTGTCCTGATCACCAATGTCATCAGGAAAGAGAATAAGGGTAAATCCAAGATTCTGAGCTGTCACCAAAACAGGAAAAGAAGGGAAATCTTGCAATGAGGACATTAGCCTAAAAGGAGCCTAAAAGGAGATTTCCCTCACACTATCCTCTCACTTCCTGTTGCATCTACAGGACAAGAAATAGAAGGGAAATCTCCCTGTAGAGACAAAGATAAAAAAAATGGCTTAACTGTCTCCTAATTTAAAATGAAATAAAAGGTGTTGGCTTTAGATTTAAACTGGCCATAGATGGACTGAAAATCATCCAATTCAGCAAGGACTGGACAAACTTTGATCCATCTATGGCTGTTCCCGCTGGAGAGAAGTTGATCTAATGATCATCTTCTCTTGAATGGGTATGTTGGATCATTTTCATTCAATTAGCGCGTGAAGCCAGACGATTGCAGCACTGATCAGTGTTTTCTGATAGCGGAGGAGTACCCGCTGTCAGTAGACACAGCGGGGAGGATTCCTCCATCCACCTTCCATCCATTTGGCTGTTAAAAAAAAGATCCATTTATGGCAAAACCTTATGCTGCGTACACACGAACGGAAATGCCACCAGCAAAACTCTGATGAGAGCTTTTTGTTGGAAAATGCGACCGTCTTTTGCTGGTGGAATTCCAGCCAGCAAAAGATTGAGAGCAGGTTCTCTATTTTTCGGTCGGGAAAAGTTCCTATCCGAAAATGCGATCGTCTGTATGCAATTTGGATGTGCAAAAAAATCACGCATGCTCGGAAACAATTCGACGCATGCTCGGAAGTATTGAACTTCATTTTCTCGGCTCGTCGTAGTGTTGTACGTCACCGCGTTCTTGACGGTCGAAAGCTCAGAGAACTTTTGAGTGACCGTGTGTATGCAAGGCAAACTTGAGCGGAATTCCGTCAGAAAAACCATCCAAGTTTTTCTGACGGAATTTCTGATCGTGTGTACGCGGCAAAAGTTTAATACATGTTGAGTTGAAGAAAAAGAAAATACGTGATATACAGTATAGCTACAGTCATATTTCCCTTTTTAATTGGTTAATTTGTTGACCTAATAATAACTTTTTTGGTTGAACTAGATGGACTTGTGTCTTTTTTCAACCTATGTAACTAGCACACGCTAATTTGGATATTCTAGTATGCTTGGTTGTTGCAAGGGTCGTATGATTGTTAATGGCTTTTGGAAGTTGTAATCTATGTAAGGCCTGGTTCACACAGATGCGGCTCTACAAGGCAAGTTTTGCATGGGTACAGCAGTCCATTCATTTGAATGGGCTGCCATGCCTCCTGAAACGCAGGGAAAAGGTCCCTGCTGCTTTTTTGCAAATGCAGCCCGCATAAGAACCGCAAGTGCAGTGCACTTTCCAGTGCAGGAGCAATTTCCAGTGCGTGCAGGATTAATGCACCCGCACACATCTCCTGCGTTTTTCTGTGCGGTTGGTTGCGGCTGCAGGAACAGGGGCAGACCCACAGCGGCAATCACCCACACAGATGTGAACAAGGTCTTACTTTGTATTATATTATATTATTTGTATTATATTATGTTATTATCAGGGCTTTTTTTTCTCAGACAATAGGTGCAGGAACTCCCCCTTTCCGAGTCACCCCTTTTCTCTGCCCCTACCCACCTCCCAGTACCGTCCCTTTTAGACAATATAGAACCAAGTATCATTTTGAGGTGCTAAATAATTTGTATGGAATTTGGTATTGATATCAAGAAAAGCAGTAAAATAGATCCCCTGCAGCCAGCAACAATAGATCCCACTAACAACAATGGACCAACCACAACAAAATTTCCCTGCCAGCAACAGTAGACTCCCGGCAGCATCAACAGATCTCCACACAGCCAGCATTATTAGTCTGTCTAGCTGCCATCAACAATAGACCCCCTCCCTTCAACAGTAGATCTCTTTCAGCAACAATTGATCCCCCAGCAACAACTGACCCCCCCCAGTTACAGTAGGTCCCCCACCAGCAACAATAGACCTCCCCAGCAACAATAGACCCCCCTTGCAAAAATAGATCCCCAGCAGTGAGCATTAATACCCTGCAGCACACCGCAGCACCCCTTGCCATACAGTCAGTCCAAGAGGTGCCGGAACTGCGTTCCCCCGCATTCCCGTTGAAAAAAAGCCCTGGTTATTGTTAATACTGCTACAACAGACAGGCATGTCTCTATTTCTATTTCTTTATGAAGTGTTGTGAATAAAAAAAGGAAAAGATTTCCATGATTATGAAGCATTAATAGGTGGATCATTTGCTAAAATTTTGATTAGATGCCAATCATTTTTTTATTGATGATGACAGTGAAAGACTGAAATGGGGAATGTTAATGCTGTGATTAATGCAGCCAAGTAAGTATAACTGTCTGCTTTTCTAGGGTCTAAAACATTAGATATTAGACTATTAGAGAGATGATAATGGGTAGCAATATGCTTGCTTTTCCTTATGATAATGTAAATCAACATGTGTTCAGGTCAATCAAGTGGTGCAGTGTATAGATAGTATAATAGGGAGAATTTTCCAGTTTTCCACCGCCCAAAAACTTTTGATAATTTGTCATAAAAAAAAAAAAGAAGAAATTTCACTGCAGATCCTGCTTGTGTCCTTTAGTTACTGAAACATGCTGTCACGTACCTTTTAACAGAGCCTGACGTGTAGAAGAAGACCTCTCTTACAGCCCTAGTTCAGGGACCACTGGAGTTGCGACAGTGGCCACAAGAGTGCAGTAAGGTAGGAGTGCCTGCGGAATCTCTTGTTGAGGGTAGAGATGACCAGGCTGGGTCGTGAGCAGCAGGTGGCGGTAGCAGCAGTAGGTGTGGATGCACAGCCGATGCACAGCGGATGCAGGACAGTGTCACCAGGTACTGGATGGAGTGGGATGGAGCAAGACTGGAGCAGGATCAGACAAGACGGGTCAATCACAGATAATCAGCCATGGCATAGATTGGTCAGTAGCCAGGCAGAGGTTGGCAGCAGATATATTCAAGGGGTGAACAGCGCTGATCAGCAGACATAAATAGGACCCTCAGAGGCAAAGAAAAAACTTTTTTTATTATTGTTAAAAAATAATAAAATGGGGGGCAGGAGGCGGAGCCTAGCGGAGCAGACATGCATTGTTAGAGCTCCACACCGCTGAGGAGAGAAGAGAAGGACAAAGCGGAGCCTGCAGGCTCAAAAGGTATCAGTTTGAACCTTTTTGCCCATGGGAACAAACTGTGAAAGTTTGGGCAGGAAATATGGTACTGGGAGGAAACCGTAGCAGAAATAAAAATCACCTCACAAAGAGCTCACAGGCACTCACTGCAGCTGAAGCAGCTCCAGTCACCTCACAAGATACAGCATCAGGGCGCTCTCACAGACAGAAAATGTCACAGCAAGACTCTCCATTTGAGTCAGATACAGAACAAATCCTCTCACAAACTTCTCCACAAGCCTCCTCAGCATCCCCAGTAATATTATTACAATTTGAAAAGATGCTTCATAAGGCTTTAAAACAAACCTCAGACCAAATAACAAAAAAGCCTAACCAAAGAAATAAGAGAGCTGGGAAACCGCACCGCAGCCCTAGAAATAAAAATGGATGAAATTGAAATTACAACCCAAGAAAATATAACAGAATTGGAACAATTAAAAAAAGAGAATTTAATACTTCAAACTAAGCTCGAAGATTACGAAAATAGAGCCAGACGTTCAAACTTGCGCATAAGGGGAATACCTGAAACTGTGACAGACCTGCAATCTACTATTACTGCTCTATTACAAGAACTAAAGCCAGATATCCCTATTGAACGTTTAGAACTGGACAGAGTACACAGAGCCCTCACAGCCAATAAGAAAGATGGACCCCCACGTGATATAATCACAAAATTTCATTATTACAGAACGAAAGAACAAATACTAATTGCTGCAAGAGAAAAAAAGGAACTTAATTTTCAAGGGCACAATTATCAAATTTTTGCTGACCTATCCCAACTTACTATTACTAAAAGACGATCCATGAAACCCCAACTAATGGAACTGCAACGCCACAACATTATGTATCAATGGGGCTTCCCCTTTTCAGTCAGATTTAACTACCAAGGTACAATTTACAGAAGCAGATCAGCAGATGAACTACAACAAACCCTTTTAAAATTAAATCTGACAGAACCCACAAGCAGCAACACTCCCACATGCAGAAGAATGGTATCATCTTCACCTTCAGGCAGCACCCAGAAAATTTCAGAACAAAATGGGAATCATCATTCTCACAAAAGAGGCCATTATGCCACATCATCCATGGACCAAGAAGATTCAATGGACTGACATCCTAATTCCTGATATCTCTTCATTTATTATACTAAGAGATGGTTCTCTATAAAAAACCTATATTTATAACTGAATGTAACAGCATTCTGATAATCACACACTGTGTGGGATCATGTTACATTCCAGTTATATTTCTTATTACTTCTGATTCATATAGCCTTAGAATATATAAGTGAAATAAGGAAATTCTTGTTCAGTTATATATTATCAGGTAATAACAATAGATTTATTACTTTTTAGGACAAATATGTTCAATAATCC
Organism: Aquarana catesbeiana; assembly: GCF_042186555.1. NCBI lineage: Eukaryota > Metazoa > Chordata > Amphibia > Anura > Ranidae > Aquarana > Aquarana catesbeiana. Next base: position 172,950,370 of record NC_133335.1, on the reverse strand, counting down.
AGAAGTAATGGAAGCTTTTTCTTTCTTTTCTTAAAACAAATATATTATTACCTAACTAGTTCCTAGAATTATGTTTTTGTTTATTCTAATCTGAAGCAATACAACCTCAATTTTATGAGTTAACATATCTAAACAGTTGCATATGAATAAAATATGTAATTGTTTACTCTAAAAGGGTTAAAATCCCCAAATAATTCAAACTATCTTCATCAATACCAAAGTTATTAACAGTACCTTTCTAACTGAATTATTTAGCCTAGGGCAAGACTAACCATATACAACCACCCTGGAATAAATAATTTCAACAAAAACTATATTCTGCACTCCAATTAATGAAACATCATTTTGATGTCTTTTGACATAGCACTTCTCTCCTGTAAGCGGAAGATCCGTGTACCCCCATTAGCCCTCCTCATTCTCCCAACCATATTATGTGGGAGTGTGACGAAGGCACTTATTCCCCTGAGAGAGATATTTATTCTCTTTCACGGGTAAATTGTGATTACTTGCAAAAAATAATTTATACAATGTATCATCTAATCTCATATGTTTTTTGTTTACTCTTTACTCCAGAATTCACTGGTTTCTTTTCTATCTATTCATCTCTTCAGTCCACACAGGTTGATCTGCGCAGTCAGCTCTGCATAACAAAAAGTAAGTCAAAACTATTTGATCTATTGCCATGGCACCACTGAATATACTTTCCCTGAATGTTCAGGGAATAAATGTCCCTCAAAAAAGGACCAAAGCCTTCCGTACTTTCCATAACAAGAAGGCTCACATAGTATGCCTCCAAGAAACACACTTCACCAAAGATTCTACTCCAAAATATATTTCTCCTTTTTATCAACAAATTTACACGGCTTCTGCCTGTACCAAACAAAGGGGAACTCTAATTGCATTTCACCGATCCACACCATTCACCTTATCATCAGAAATTAAAGACCCAGAAGGTAGATACCTGATACTCATGGGTTATATAATGGATACAGCAATCACGGTGATTTCCTACTACGCTCCTAACAAACAACCTACACCATTCCTCTCACATATATTACAAGTGATTAATACACACAAAATAGGAACAGTGATAATGTGTGGGGATTCGAACCAGGTCCTCCTCCCATTTCTAGATAAATCACCTTTTACACCATCCAAAATAACCTCTAGATTACCTTTTTCTCAACTTCTTTCCAAATACAATCTGGTAGATTCATGGAGAGAAAGTAACCCAATGAAAAAGAAATTCACTTATTTCTCGCACCCTCATCAAACATTTACCAGAATAGATCATATTTTTCTAACAATAGGAATGATACCAGAAATTATTGCATCAGATATAATTCCGATTCCGTGGTCTGACCATAATGCAGTATACACTACTATAGCCTCAGCCATACCAAAAGCGCATGACCCAACGTGGTACTTACCGGACATAATGCTCAAACACCCACTACATCAGATGGCCATTGAACAAGCTTTAAAGGAATACATATCAATTAATAATACAACAGACATCTCCCCAATAACACTGTGGGAAGCTCATAAGCCTGTCTTGCGTGGTACAATACAAAGACAAATGGCACTATTTAAACGGGAACGCAAAAATCTAGCAAAAAAACTAGAACTCAATTTTAATGCAGCCTACATATCATTTCAAGATAATCCATCTCAGAGTACAAAATCTCATCTGGAAAAATCTAGATTGGAATACGATCTATTTCTCACTGAGTCAGTTGATAAATCCCTCAAACGCTCCAAACACAATTTCTACATGAATACAAACAAACCAGGTACATATTTGGCTCGGGCATTAAATTCAACTAACAAATCTTTCAAACCAATACGTTTGAAATTATCAAAAAATGTTTACACTTGTAATCCAGTTAAAATAGTCCATAAATTTCACTCACATCTCGCAACTTTATATAAGACAAACAATGAATTTAATCCTACAGAGGCTGAATCCTTCTTCTCAAAAATAACCTTACCTGAGTTATCTCAGAATCAAAAAAGCAGTTTGGATGAGCCTATAACTATAGATGAAGTTGCTAACGCCATAAAAGACCTAAAACTTAACAAAAGACCAGGCCCAGACGGCTACTCGGCTTTATACTATAAAACATTCTCAGAAATACTTTCTCCCATTCTCACTGAAACGTTTAACAAACTTCTAGATGGACATTCTTTTCGGCAAGAAACACTAATGGCAATTGTTTGTATGATCCCAAAACCCCTTTCTGATGATACTTCCTGTGTGAATTATCGGCCTATCTCTCTGTTAAACCTCGATATTAAATTATTAGCAAAAATAATAGCAAAACGCCTTAATAGCATTATAGGAAAATTAATACATAGAGATCAAGTAGGCTTCATGCCAAATAGACAGGCAGGCGATAATATACGCAGGGCAGTGTTATTGGCACATATTGCTAAAAAACGGAAAATCCCTTTATGTTTTCTATCTCTCGATATTAAGAGGGCATTTGACACAGTATCCTGGCAATATATGCAATATTCATTACAAAAATGGGGTTTTGGACCCCACTTTTTAACATGGATCAAAGCATTATATAATAAACCCAAAGCCTATATAAAATATGCTGGATACAAATCTGAAGCCTTTAATATCGAAAGAGGTACCCGACAGGGTTGCCCATTATCTCCCTTATTATTTGCCCTTATACTCGAACCCATGGCCCAATACATCAGAACAAACCAAACTATAACTGGCATTGAAGTAGGAGGTATTACACACAAATTATGTATATTTGCAGACGATATATTACTTTTTCTATCATCACCACAGGTCTCTGGTCCTAACTTAATACCAGCTCTTGATGGATTTGCAGCCCTATCTGGCCTTATGATTAATCCTAAGAAATGCCTAATGCCTAATGCTTAATATTTCACTCACAAACATGGAATTGATCCCGGCTAGGGCTGCACTCCCATTCACATGGGCAGGAAAATCAATCCCATATCTTGGAATTCATTTAACAGCATCTCATTCTGACTTATTCTCAACCAATTATCCTCCTGTATTAAGACAGATCACAAATCTAATAAAACAATGGTCGCAACTTCCTTTATCCTGGATAGGGAAGATTAATGCAATCAAAATGACTATTCTACCCAAATTGCTTCAGAGTCCTCCCTATTCCAATTCCTTCCTATTTTTTGAGAATAGTACAAAAAAGAGCAACTTCATTTATATGGGGCTCTTCTAAACCACGTATACCTATACACACACTACATCTTCCCAAAAATAAAGGAGGCCTGGGATACCCTAATTTTACTAACTACTACAGAGCAGCACATTTGGCCAGTCTGTCCAAATATCATGCAAAACAGGAAATCCCATTATGGGTATTTATAGAGGCTTCAGAAAATGACCCACTATTAATATCAAATTTATTATGGCTTGATCCTAAAGACCGCTTTAAAATTCATAATCCCATAACTAAACACTTCTTATCTCTCTGGGATAAACTAAAAACCAAATATCAGTTACAATCTCCACACAATCCTCTCCTTTCTTTTATCAGAAATCCGGCCTTTTATCCGGCATGGATCTACCCAAATTCTTTTAAAGCTTGGACAACATCAGGCATTCAGACACTAAATGACTTCATAGCATCTAAATCATTCCTTTCATTCCCATCGCTTAGAGAAAAATATGATCTACCAAACTCTGAGATATTTAGATATCTCCAAATCAAAAATTTCTATACACCATTCCTAAAGGGGGATACACCATTATCCCAATTATCCATTTTTGAATCAATCTGTACAAAAGATCCATTTGCTAAAGGTACAATTTCATCACTTTATAATCAATTATATGGAGTAGCAAATCTTAATAGACCCTCTTACGTTCAGAGGTGGGAGGAGGACCTGGGACGAACTTTAGAAGACACGGACTGGTCTAACATATGGCTCACATCTAAGTCATCTTCACCCAACATCTTAGCACTGGAGACAAATTATAAAGTCCTAACTCGCTGGTACCTTGTACCCGCTAGAGTGGCAAAATATTCACCTAATACCTCAGCTCTTTGTTTTCGAGGATGCCCAGAAATAGGCACATATTTACACATATGGTGGACATGCCCAGTAATCCAAACCTTCTGGAAGGAAGTCTTCGTGATTGCATCTAAAATATTAAAAAAAATAATACAACCAGATCCATATTTAACTTTACTTAATCTAAAACCGGAATGGTTAACACTCTCTCAATTCAAACTTATGATCCAACTAATAACGGCTGCAAAACAAACAGTGGCCAAGGCATGGAAATCTCCTACATTGGTACTAGCAGAAACAATTCACAGAATGAATAATACAATGTCCCATGCTAAGATGGTAGCCATCGATCAAAATCAAATTCCAAAATTTGAAAAACTTTGGCATCCTTGGATAAAACAACAGTTCCTGTCAAACTTCAATGACTCTGTCCTGTTGCCATGGTAACAGATTAAATGACTTACAGAGACACCCATTCTAAGGCTTCAAAGAGAACTAAAAAGAATAATAAACTGACGAGCGGGACAACCTTGTGGACCATACCTCTACCTTTCAACCCTTTTTCTTCTTTTTCTTTCCTTTTCTCCACCTTACGATTAAAGCTCATTATCAGAATTTATTTGACCTATATACACTCTACTTGTAAACAATATGTATAGTAGGTATAAATCATTTAAATACCTACAAAAGTAACTAAGGAAATGATATATATCTTTAATTTAGGTTTACGTAAACCCAATGTTTATTATTTGAAATTTCATTATATTTACCTATAGAAACCCTACTGTAAAACAATGAGCTTACTTTATAGATCCTTGTAAACTTACTTTATGTATCTTTATAACATTGTATACTCAATAAACTTCTTTTGACAAGGAAAAAATAATAAAATGTTCACCAAGGAATACAGCAGTCAATTGATGGTCATGCAGAGACTTGGATTAAAAAACTGACAGTAACCTGGAAGTGATGTCACAGCCTGGTGGAAGTCAGCCAAAGGAATCTGAAGAGTATGGGCAAACCCTGCTGCTGGAGCCCATTAGGAACCGCCGATGCCAAGGGAGCAAAGAGAGTCACACATCGCCAACTGGAGACACTACATGTTTCGGAGACACGCCCCTTCTTCAGGTTATCTGATTAGTTGTCTGAGTGTGAAGTCCAGCAGCATGGTTTGCCCATACTCTTCAAATTCCTTTGGCTGAATTCCGCCAGGCTGTGAAATCACTTTCGGGCTTTGTACAGTTGTATACTGGCCCCAACAGTTCCTGTGCCTGCAGTTTGGTTCCCCTTTCATCAGACCCCTGGCTTTTCGGTCCTGGACCGGCCCCCCATCAGCAGTGCTCCTTTGTTCTTTGTCCAAGGGCTTTGTGCTGGGTTTCCCTAAGCCCCTGTGTCATCCATGCGACTCCAGGTACTGTCAGTTTTTTAATCCAAGTCTCTGCATGACCATCAATTGACTGCTGTATGCCTTGGTGAACATTTTATTATTTTTTTTAACAATAATAAAAGTTTTTCTTTGCCAAAAGTGTTCCCAAACACTTCCTGTGTCAACGTAAAAAATCCATCCTGGGCCGGAAGGTTTGAGTCTACAGTGCAAGGGGGAACTCTGATGTAAAGGCCAATGCTGCAGACCCTGATGTAAGTGAGAACTCTGATGTAAAGGGGAATGCAGTGGACTTTGATATAAGTGGGGTCTCTGGTCACCAGTGCCCCCCTTTTATATCAGAGTTCCCGCTTAGATCATGATCTGCAATGTTCCCCTTTATGTCAGAGTTCCCTTGCACTGTAAAGGGGAATCCTCCTGATTAGGGATGAGCTGAACACCCCCCGGTTCGGTTCGCACCAGAACCCGCGAACGGACCGAAAGTTCGCACGAACGTTAGAACCCCATTGACGTCTATGGGACTCGAACGTTCGAAATCAAAAGTGCTCATTTTAAAGGCTAATTTGCATGGTATTGTCCTAAAAAGGGTTTGGGGACCCGGGTCCTACCCCAGGGGACATGTATCAATGCAAAAAAAACTTTTAAAAACGGCCGTTTTTTCGGGAGCAGTGATTTTAATGATGCTTAAAGTAAAAAAAAAAAAGTGAAATATTCCTTTAAATATCGTACCTGGGGGGTGTCTATAGTATGCCTGTAAAGTGACGCGTGTTTCCCATGTTTAGAACAGTCCCTGCACCAAATGTCATTTTTAAAGGAAAAAATCTCATTTAAAACTGCTTGCGGGTTTAATGTCATGTCGGGTCATGGCAATATGGATGAAAATCAGTGAGACAAACGGCATGGGTACCCCCCAGTCCATTACCAGGCCCTTTGGGTCTTGTATGGATATTAAGGGGAACCCCGCACCCAAATTAAAATAAGGAAAGGTGTGGGGCCACCAGGCCCTATATACTCTGAACAGCAGTATACAGGCGGTGCAAACAAGACAGGGACTGTAGGTTTGTTGTTAAGCAGAATCTGTTTGTAATTTTGAACATTTTTAACGTGTTTAGCTCCAGCCAAAAAATCTTTTCTAAGCTTTTTGGAAAACATAGGGAAGGGTTATCACCCCTGTGACATTTGTTTTGCTGTCTTTCCTCCTCTTCAGAAGATTTCACCTCACTTTTTTGTCCCAATGAAAAATGTTTTTTGAAAATTTGGGTTTTTTTGTGGAACAAGGATTGGAAAGCATCAGTGGAAAGGAGAAATTGTTTTCCCATATTAACTCTTACAGGAAAGAATTTCCCTTCCTAGGGGTAGATTTCATCTCACTTCCTGTTGTCTCCTTCCGTTTGCAAGTAGGAGTCGTTTGTAAGTTAGATGTTTGAAAGTAGGGTCCTGCCCTATATACTCAGCAGAAATTTGAGCCTTAGGTGTTGCTGTGGCCACAACACTGTAAGCCCTCACAGGGCCCTGCTGTGAAATATTAGATCAAGAATTGTAATTACATGCCCCTGTTGAACAGGAGCTGAAAAATTAGGCCTTAGGCACTGGTGCTGGTGCCACAACACTGCAACCCCTCACAGACACTCTAGTTGGAACGCAGGAACGAGCCCTGCTGCAAAGTATTGCATCAAAAATTGTAATTACACGCCCCTGTTAGACAGGGGCAGAAAAATTGGGCCTTAGGCACTGGTGCTGGTGCCACAACACTGCAACCCCTCACAGACACTCTAGTTGGAACGCAGGAACGAGCCCTGCTGCAAAGTATTGCATCAAAAATTGTAATTACACGCCCCTGTTAGACAGGGGCAGAAAAATTGGGCCTTAGGCACTGGTGCCACAACACTGCAACCCCTCACAGACACTCTAGTTGGAACGCAGGAACGAGCCCTGCTGCAAAGTATTACATCAAAAATTGTAATTACACGCCCCTGTTAAACAGGGGCTGAAAAATTGTGCCTTAGGCACTGGTGGTGGCGCCCAGAACCAAAAATGTTCTTACAAGCTATCAGCGTGATGATTGAGGAGGAAGAGGATAATTAGTCAGGGATAGTCACTCAGCATCAGCATAGGCAGTCTTTGAAGGGATCTGAGATTTCAAAAAAAATTATTCGGTTACATCAGCATCAGGTGCTTGGTAGCTGGTGGTGATCCAAGACTCATTCATTTTTATGAAGGTCAGCCGATCGACCGAGTCGGTGGACAGACGCACCCTGTGATCGGTTACCACGCCTCCAGCAGCACTGAATGTGCGTTCCGAAAGAACGCTGGATGCAGGACAGGCCAGTAGCTCAATTGCATACTGTGCAAGCTCTGGCCAGTGATCCATCCTCAAGACCCAGTAACCCAGAGGATTTTCGGTGGGAAAGGTGTCCAAGTCTGATCTTGCCCCTAGGTATTCCTGCACCATGTAAAACAGACGCTGGCGATGGTTGCTGGAACCGATCATACCTTGGGGCTGCGGACCAAAAAATTGTCTGAACGCATCGGTCAGACGGCCACCTTCTCCACCGCTCCTTCTTTGACTGACCGAAGCCTCAGCAACACGTTGTCCAGAAACAGGAGTTTGTAACCTCCCAGTCTCTGGGAACGCGTTGCACAGACCTTTCTGCAAGGCCTCCCGAAGATGTTTCATCCTCTGCTCCCTCTGCGATGGCAAGATAAGGTCCGCAACCTTACCCTTGTAACGTGGATCAAGGAGGGTTGCCAGCCAGTATTGGTCCTTCTCCTTGATACCACGAATACGAGGATCCTTACGCAGGCTTTGCAGGATCAGGGAGGCCATGCAGCGTAGGTTTGCTGAGGCATTCGGTCCGGAGTCCTCTGGGTCACTAAGAACGACATGGTCCGCAGCCACCTCCTCCCAGCCACGTACAAGTCCATGTGTTTCTTGGGACTGATCCCTTAAAGACTGCTGCTGATGCTGAGTGCCAGGCTCCACCTCCATACTGACACAATCTTCCTCCTCCTCCTCTTCCTCCTCGTCCTCTTCCTGTGTGATCGGCGGGCACGCAGGAACACTGTCTGGATAAAGGGGGCCTTGAGAGCTAAGGAAGTCCTCCTCTTCCTGCCTCTGTTCTGCCTCAAGTGCCCTGTCCATTATTCCACGCAGCGTGTGCTCCAACAGGTGGACAAGGGGGACAGTGTCACTGATGCATGCACTGTCACTGCTCACCATCCTCGTGGCCTCCTCGAATGGTGACAGGACAGTGCATGCATCCCTGATCATGGCCCACTGGCGTGGGGAAAAAAAACCAAGCTCCCCTGACCCTGTCCTGGTGCCATAGTCGCACAGGTACTCATTGATGGCCCTCTGCTGCGTGTGCAGCCGCTGCAGCATGGCCAACGTTGAGTTCCACCTGGTGGGCATGTCACAGATTAGGCGGTTCTTGGGCAGGTTAAACTCCTTTTGGAGGTCTGTCAGCCGAGCACTGGCATTATATGACCGGCGGAAATGCACACAGACTTTCCTGGCCTGCCTCAGGACATCCTGTAAGCCCGGGTACCTGCCCAAGAACCGCTGCACCACCAAGTTAAGGACGTGAGCCAAACAGGGCACATGGGTCATTTGTCCCTGTCGGAGGGCAGAGAGGAGGTTGGTGCCATTGTCGCAAACCACCATTCCTGCCTTAAGTTGGCGTGGCGTCAACCACCTCTGAACCTGCCCCTGCAGAGCTGACAAAACCTCTGCCCCAGTGTGGCTCCTGTCCCCCAAGCACACCAGCTCAAGCACCGCATGGCATCTTTTGGCCTGCGTACTTGCGTAGCCCCTTGAACGCCTACAGAGCACCGCTGGTTCCGAGGAAGAGGCCATGGAGGAAGAAGAAGAGAGGTGTGTCACAATCAGCATTTTGGAGGCGTGGTGGCGGAACAACCTCCAACACTACTGCACCTTGTCCTGCATCCTTCCCAGCTGCCAGCAGAGTCACCCAATGCGCCGTGAAACTTAGGTAACGTCCCTGTCCATGCCTGCTGGACCATGAGTCAGCGGTAATATGCACCTTACCGCTGACCGCCCTGTCCAGCGAGGCATGGACATTGCCTTCCACATGCCGGTAGAGAGCCGGAATCGCCTTCCGTGAGAAAAAGTGGCATTTGGGTACCTGCCACTGAGGAACCGCACATTCCACAAACTCACGGAAGGGGGCAGAGTCTACCAACTGAAAAGGCAGCAGTTGAAGTGCTAGCAATTTTGCCAAGCTAGCATTCAACCGCTGGGCATGTGGATGGCTGGGAGCAAACTTCTTTCGGCGGTGCAGCAGCTGGGGCAGGGAAATTTGCCTGGTACAATCTGACGTCGGTGTACCAAAAGCAGATTGCCCACAAGTACTTGGCTGTGACACACCTAATTCTACACCTTCATTCCTCTCACTGCAGGTCTCAGAGAGGACTGAAGGTCTAGTGGGGTTGGAAATCTCAGCTGATGAGGAGCAAGGAGAGATCCTCTTTGTTCTTTGGTGTGGGTCTTTTAGATACGCTTGCCAACGAACTGCATGGCAGGTCAACATATGTCTGGTCAAGCATGTGGTACCCAAGCGGGAGATGTTTTGGCCACGCGAGATACGCTTGAGACATATGTTGCAAATAGCAGCGGTGCGATCTGATGCACTCATCTCAAAAAAGGCCCACACCAAAGAACTTTTTGAATAACGCGCAGAGACTGCAGCGCCCTGCACATGTGGAGCTTTGGGGTGTGATGCAGTCAATGTGCTGCCCTTAGGCTGGCCCCTGGAGGGCATCCTGCCTCGTTGGTGATGTGCCGCCGCCTCCTCCTCCTCCTCCTCCTCTCTCCTATCAGGCACCCACGTTGAGTCAGTGACCTCATCATCCCCTCCCTCCTCATCACTGGAGCAAACCTGGCAGTATGCTGCAGCAGGGGGAGCATGACTGCCAGATTGCTGTCCTTCTTGGGCACCCCCTCTGTCCGTGCTCATGTTACTGCCTTCATCGAGCTCAGTATCGTCATCAGAGCCTTCCAAACGCTGGGCATCCTCCTGGAGCATGTACCCAACACTGTGGTCAAACAGTTCGAGGGAATCCTCATGAGGACATGGTGGAGCTAGGGAAGGAGTCACTGATGACATTGAGCTGAGGGAAGAGGCCGCTGCTTTGCCAGACAAAGCACCCTGGGCATGGGTGAGAGAGGATGAGGAGGATGAGGACGGCTTGGTCATCCACTCGACCAAGTCTTCCGCATGTTGCGGCTCAACACGGCCAGCTGCCGAAAAAAAGGCCAAGCGTGTCCCATGGCCACGTGCTGATGAGGATGCACCGTCTCCACGACCAGCACTAGACACAGAGCCTGCTTGCCCTCTCTTATTGGCTTGTGACTGTCTGCCTCTCCTTCTTGGCCTTCCAGACATACTAATGGCCTGTAGCTGCACTAAGCTGGGATAGAACACCTGTAATTTTCTTCAAGTAGCTTTATATACTGTAACCAGACAAGCCTGCCTGTCAGTAGGAAGATAACAGGAACGGATCTAGCTGAACACTGTGAGCAGGACGCACTGTACTAAATGTAAATAGTCTAGCTGCCTGACCGTGGTACTAATAGGATCAAATAGAACACCTGTAATTTTCTTCAGGTAGCTTTATATACTGTAACCAGACAAGCCTGCCTGTCAGTAGGAATTTAACAGGAACGGATCTAGCTGAACACTGTGAGCAGGACGCACTGCACTAAATGTAAATAGTCTAGAAGATAACAGGAACGGATCTAGCTGAACACTGTGAGCAGGACGCACTGCACTAAATGTAAATAGTCTAGAAGATAACAGGAACGGATCTAGCTGAACACTGTGAGCAGGACGCACTGCACTAAATGTAAATAGCAGGAACGGATCTAGCTGAACACTGTGAGCAGGACGCACTGCATTAAATGTAAATAGTCTAGATAGAAGATAACAGGAACGGATCTAGCTAAACTGAATACAGTGTATATATATATATGCAACACCTGGGATGCATATATATACACAATACACTGTAAGTGCAGCTAACTGACTGACTGTTCTGCCTAATCTATCTAACTCAAATCAAATGACACTGTCTCTCTCTCTCTCTATCTCTCAGCACACCGGAACACACACTACACAGGGCCGCCGTGCAGGCGGCCTTATATAGTGTGGGGTGTGTACTAAATCCCCTGAGCCATAATTGGCCAAAGCCACCCTGGCTTTGGCCAATTACAGCTCTCTCTACTGACGGCGCTGTGATTGGCCAAGCATGCGGGTCATAGTGCATGCTTGGCCAATCATCAGCCAGCAATGCACTGCGATGCCGCAGTGAATTATGGGCCGTGACGCGCCACACGAATTTAGCGCGAACGGCCCATAACGTTCGCAATTCGGCGAACGATCGAACAGCCGATGTTCGAGTCGAACATGGGTTCGACTCGAACACGAAGCTCATCCCTACTCCTGATATATGGGGGAACTCTTTGCTGGGTTATATTAATTTGCCATTTTAGGCACCTTTTTTTTTGCAGTGTCAGTAAAAAATGTGCCCGTAAATGGCATGATTTTTGCCAGTAAAAAAATGGTACTGTTTGTAAATGCCATGTCTCTCTTATCTATATATAATACACTCTTAAAATGTGCTTTAGAATGCATGGTTTTCCCTTTTGTGAACAAGAAAATAATGACGTTATGCGGTTGGGCTGGTATAAAAATGCTATGGGGCTGGTATGAAATTATTTCCAGGGCTGGTTTTTATTCCCAGTCTGGCCCTGACTAGATACCTTTATGACGTACAGTCTTATGTTATGCTTTTCTATGTGCCACTTTTGCCTCAGTAAACAAATCTAAATTGTTCCACTAACATTCTGTAAGTTTATTATTTCGGTGATAGTTGGTAAAAATGACTGAACCCAGGGTGTCAGAGGTCTTGCAGAGTCGGGGCAACCAGTGGGGTACCGATTCTATCATCGGCCCTTTACGAGGGTAGGGCTACATGTACATTACACACTTCTGACCCCTGCGCTCTGTACTTGGGTATGATGATTGGGTGTGCACAGAACAGATGAGGGGGAGCAGTTTAGCCTCTTCACCCTGGGCACCAGGTGACCTTTTCTCAGCATTGCATGGGAAAATCGCTGCTGTGTTAAAAGCAAATGGTAGTCACACCAATTATTGCTTTATATTTTCTATTTAATGTAGGTCCCAGAAGGATTATTGATTAATAAAAAGTATTCATTGCATATTTTTGAAGTCATTCTTGCTTTGTAGCATTTTTTCACAAGTGTCTGAAACTTTTTCACACTACTGTATTATTCTAATGTAATGTTCTGGTATTATAGACTGCACAGTAACACTGATTCTTTGATTTCAGAATAGTTTTTCTAGCACTTGCAACAAACACTGAGTAGCTAGTGTAGTGTGTTAGTTAATTAGGTGCTCATTTTTTACTGTTCATACTGCGTCAACAGGTTAATTATAAAATGTTTGTATACAAACATACGTCTATAGATGTCTATATACGACTGGCTTCACGCGCTAATTGAATGAAAAAGTTCCTATCCGAAAATGCGATCATCTGTATGCAATTCGGACGTGCAAAAAATCACGCATGCTCGGAAGCATTGAACTTCATTTTCTCGGCTCGTCGTAGTGTTGTACGTCACCGCGTTCTTGACGGTCGAAATGTCAGAGAACTTTTGTGTGACCGTGTGTATGCAAGGCAAGCTTGAGCGGAATTCCATCGGAAAAACAATCCAAGTTTTTCTGACGGAATTTCTGATCGTGTGTACGCGGCAAAAGTTTAATAAATGTTGTGCTGAAGAAAAAGAAAATACGTGATATACAGTATAGCTAAAGTCATATTTCCCTTTTTAATTGGTTAATTTGTTGACCTAATAATAACTTTTTTGGTTGAACTAGATGGACTTGTGTCTTTTTTCAACCTAACTATGTAACTAGCACACGCTAATTTGGATATTCTAGTATGCTTGGTTGTTGCAAGGGTCGTATGATGGTTAATGGCTTTTGGAAGTTGTAATCTATGTAAGGCCTGGTTCACACAGATGCGGCTCTACAGGGCAAGTTTTGCATGGGTACAGCAGTCCATTCATTTGAATGGGCTGCCATGCCTCCTGAAACGCAGGGAAAAGGTCCCTGCTGCTTTTTTGCAAATGCAGGACGCATCAGAACCGCAAGTGCAGTGCACTTTCCAGTGCAGGAGCAATTTCCAGTGCGTGCAGGATTAATGCACCCGCACACATCTCCTGCATTTTTCTGTGCGGTTGGTTGCGGCTGCAGGAACAGGGGCAGACCCACAGCGGCAATTACCCACACAGATGTGAACAAGGTCTTACTTTGTATTATATTATATTATTTGTATTATATTATGTTATTATCAGGGCTTTTTTTTCTCAGACAATAGGTGCAGGAACTCCCCCTTTCCGAGTCACCCCTTTTCTCTGCCCCTACCCACCCCCCAGTACCGTCCCTTTTAGACAATATAGAACCAAGTATCATTTTGAGGTGCTAAATAATTTGTATGGAATTTGGTATTGATATCAAGAAAAGCAGTAAAATAGATCCCCTGCAGCCAGCAACAATAGATCCCACTAACAACAATGGACCAACCACAACAAAATTTCCCCGCCAGCAACAATAGACTCCCGGCAGCATCAACAGATCTCCACACAGCCAGCATTATTAGTTTGTCTAGCTGCCATCAACAATAGACCCCCTCCCTTCAACAATAGATCTCTTTCAGCAACAATTGAACCCCCAGCAACAACTGACCCCCCCCCAGTTACAGTAGGTCCCCCACCAGCAACAATAGACCTCCCCAGCAACAATAGACCCCCCTTGCAAAAATAGATCCCCAGCAGTGAGCATTAATACCCTGCAGCACACCCCAGCACCCTTGCCATACAGTCAGTCCAAGAGGTGCCGGAACTGCGTTCCCCCGCATTCCCGTTGAAAAAAAGCCCTGGTTATTGTTAATACTGCTACAACAGACAGGCATGTCTCTATTTCTATTTCTTTATGAAGTGTTGTGAATAAAAAAAGGAAAAGATTTCCATGATTATGAAGCATTAATAGGTGGATCATTTGCTAAAATTTTGATTAGATGCCAATCATTTTTTTATTGATGATGACAGTGAAAGACTGAAATGGGGAATGTTAATGCTGTGATTAATGCAGCCAAGTAAGTATAACTGTCTGCTTTTCTAGGGTCTAAAACATTAGATATTAGACTATTAGAGAGATGATAATGGGTAGCAATATGCTTCTGATAAAAACACACTTTTTTTCCTTATGATAATGTAAATCAACATGTGTTCAGGTCAATCAAGTGGTGCAGTGTATAGATAATATAATAGGGAGAATTTTCCAGTTTTCCAACTCCCAAAAACTTTTGATAATTTGTCATAAAAAAAAAAAAGAAATTTCAATGCAGATTTTTACCTGCTTGTGTCCTTTAGTTACTGAAACATGCTGTCACGTACCTTTTAACAGAGCCTGACGTGTAGAAGAAGACCTCTCTTACAGCCCTAGTTCAGGGACCACTGGAGTTGCGACAGTGGCCACAAGAGTGCAGTAAGGTAGGAGTGCCTGCGGAATCTCTTGTTGAGGGTAGAGATGACCAGTCTGGGTCGTGAGCAGCAGGTGGCGGTAGCAGCAGTAGGTGTGGATGCAGAGCGGATGCACAGCGCATGCAGGACAGTGTCACCAGGTACTGGATGGAGTGGGATGGAGCAAGACTGGAGAAGGGTCAGACAAGACGGGTCAATCACACATAATCAGACATGGCATAAACGGTAAGCAGAGATTGGTCAGTAGCCAGGCAGAGGTTGGCAGCAGATATAATCAAAGGGGCGAACAGCGCTGATCAGCAGACATAAATAGGACCCTCAGAGGCAAAGTAAAAACTTTTTATTATTGTTAAAAAATAATAAAATGTTCACCAAGGCATACAGCAGTCAATTGATGGTCATGCACAGACTTGGATTAAAAAACTGACAGTAGCCTGGAAGTGATGTCACAGCCTGGTGGAAGTCAGCCAAAGGAATCTGAAGAGTATGGGCAAACCCTGCTGCTGGAGCCAATTAGGAATTGCCGATGCCAAGGGAGCAAAGAGAATCACAAATGGCCGACTGGAGACACTACATGTTTCGGAGACACGCCCCTTCTTCAGTTTATCTGATTAGTCATCTGAGTGTGAAGATTAAATTGGCTCCAGCAGCATGGTTTGCCCATACTCTTCAGATTCCTTTGGCTGACTTCCTCCAGGCTGTGACATCACTTTCAGGCTTCGTACAGTTGTATACTGGCCCCAACAGTTCCTGTGCCTGCAGTTTGGTTTCCCCTTCATCGGACCCCTGGACTTACAGTCCTGGTTGGGCCCCCTATCAGCGGTGCTCCTGTGTTCTTTGTCCAATGGCTTTGTGCTGGGTTTCCCTAAGCCCCTGTGTCATCCATGCGACTCCAGCCTCCAGGTACTGTCAATCTTTTAATCCA
The DNA here is from genome assembly GCF_042186555.1 of Aquarana catesbeiana. Classification (NCBI taxonomy): domain Eukaryota; kingdom Metazoa; phylum Chordata; class Amphibia; order Anura; family Ranidae; genus Aquarana; species Aquarana catesbeiana. The sequence continues at coordinate 172,934,449 of NC_133335.1, read as the reverse complement.
AGTCTCTGCATGACCATCAGTTGACTGCTGTATGCCTTGGTGAACATTTTAGTATTTTTTTTAACAATAATAAAAAGTTTTTACTTTGCCTCTGAGGGTCCTATTTATGTCTGCTGATCAGCGCTGGTCACCCCTTTGATTATATCTTCTTTCCTCATTTGTCTATGAGTTTTGGACAGCAGCGGCCACAGCTACATTCAATTTTTCTTTTTGACTTTTCACTTGACCTCTGGTCTGTGTGCCTGGATTTTTCCTTTTAGAGGTTGGCAGCAGGATATCAGGCAGAATAGCAGGTATAACAAGGCTAAGGCAAGCCAGGGTCAGAAGATAAGCAAGCATGGTCAAGGAAGCCAGGTCAAACACAGGTTATCAGATGCAGATACAGGATCAGACTAAGGCAGCATTAATGGCTAATGAGCGCCCATATTTTAGAGTATGCGCATATGCTTTCGCCTGTTAGCGAGGCATTAGCGTATGCCCAGCAAGACGGGCACCTGCAAATGCACCTCTGCGCATGCCTCTGTATTTGCCTAGTATTTGCCTCTAGCTGCACTATAGCCAGCACATCCCTGACACATACCAATTAATTAAACAGATTGCTGGGTGTGAGGATGTTCTTGCTCCATTACATTTCAGTTTTAGGCTCGGTTCATATCTATGTGGCTCTGCATGCCACGTTTATGTGGGCATGGCAGCCTTTTCATTTGAAAGGGCTGCCGTGAATGTGTCTTCTGCAGCGCAAAGGTCCCTGCGCTTTTTAAAAAAAAATGTGAACACATGGAAATCTTCAACACTGCAGGTATAAGATAAATTGAAAATCCCAGTAATAAAAGTAGGAGCACCTCTTAATGGCCACAGCAGGAATACAGACCTGGGAACATAAGTGTAGAGATCTCATCAATAAAGAACCCTAAAATTATAGTACACTTTCGGGTAACCTTAACTCTCTGACGTTCACCAAAAATAGAAATAATTGTTTTACGTGGACCGATCCTTTAACCACTTTCCATCCGGGCCAATTCTGGCATTTCTCTCCTACATTTAAAAATCATAATTTTTTTGCTAAAAAAATTACTCAGAACCCCCAAACATTCTATACATTTTTTTGGAAAGACCCTAAAGAATAAAATGTCAGTTAAACCAATTTTTTGGTAAAATATAAAAGAGGATGTTACGCCGAGTAAACAGATACCAAACATGTCACACTTTAGAATTGCGCACATTACAGTACTTAAAAATCTCCATAGGCAACGCTTTACATTTTTTTACAGGTTACCAGTTTAGAGTTACAGAGGACGTCTAGTGCTAGAATAATTGCTCTTGCTCTGACGTTAATGGCAATACCTCACATGTGTGGTCCGAACTTAATTTACATATGCGGACGCAACCTACGTATGCGTTTGCTTCTGCGTGCAAGCAGGAGGGGACAGGGGCGTTCTAAAAAACATTTTTATTATTATTATTTATGTAGCACTAACTCTTGGTGGAGCTGCTGGTTTAAGGGGGCTTGTTACCTTCACTCTCCTTCCCTCTGTTTCGCCGGCACCGGGTCTAGGGTTCCGTTGAGTTTACCTCTGGACGATACACGCATCAACACTTAAGTACTTTTTCAATGCTTTATTGAACAACTTACTAAGGAAATAGCAGGAAAGAGGCAGAAGGGAAACTGTAGAAGAAACACAAATATCTTCCTGTAAGGTTCTTGACAAATGTCCTGGTAGAATTTGGATATTACAATGGAATGCGATCCCCTCGTGGGACACACTCTTTGCTCGCCTGGATAGGCCCCTCTCACTAGCCTAGCAGCCAGTACGTAGCACGAACAAAAGTCTCTGCCACAGACTTGTTTGGGATAAACCTGTACGATCCTCTGCCACAGGATGTACCGGTCTTTCTGTAGTGAACGTCAGTCACCGTGCTTGAACCTTTAAGCCAACCCGGCAACACTATGCTGTATAGTTACTTTTAGGATACGTCCTCCGACCGAGTCACCAGGCCCCTCTCCAGACTAGCACGCTGCGTGATCCTTCCATGACGGGTCCTCTCCTGGGATCTCCTCGGTTGTCCAGCTTCTTCACTCTGGATAGACAGCTCAGGACCATTCCTCGGCTGCTGCGGTAGGCCCCAGACAAGCTTCTGGGCCCACCCACATGCCGCAGCAGCGCGGGCCTCCGGAACAGAGGACCACGAGATTGCCCTCTAATGCATACCTGCCGGCCAGGAGGGCCAGCAGGTGGCTGTAAAACGAACCCCACAATATGGCGTCTGTCCCATAAATACCCTCACCCAGAATGCAACTCGGAGGACCACCTCCACCGAGTTGTCTCCGGGACAGAAGAGCATCCATACGCTTCGACACGTTGCCCTTCCAACACTGACCAGCGACAACAGTGACACCCACCGGTCAGTATGGAAACACACACAACGTCAGCCAAGCTGGAACAGAGGCAAACCTAACCTTCTTAACGAACAAGTTGCTAAATTTACCTAACATATGGTAGATCGCAAATCTACCAGCGCTACATACTCCCCCCACTATAGTAGACGTTGTCCCCAACGTCTGTCCAAAAACAGTAACAGTAACTCCCAGCCTGGGAGTAAGTATTTGAGTTTCTTATAACTTGGATAGACAAAGAGAGAGAGGAAAAGACAGTGGAAAGATATTATAAGACTTACATCTATAAAACATTATGTTCACATCCGCAAACAAAACCATCCTATGATTGTACACAACCTTACTATCTATCTAGCTGAAAAGCTTGATAGGAGATCCAATAATTCCTGAAAAGGAAAACTTATTAAATACACACATATATACTGTACAATATCAGGAGCAAAGCCTCATTTTTAGAGAAAATGAGCCTCTCTTCCCATCATCTAATATCAAGGAAAAAGAAAAAAATCTTTAAGGAGTCCATCTCTGTAATATGATCTCTTCAAATAAAAAAAAAATCCGGCTAGCAAAAAGAAGTCCTTGGATTTAAAACACTGAACAGAATATGTAGATCTTGACCACGCAGATCTCTTTACACTGACACTAACTAACTAACCCAAAGTTCTTTTGTCCAAAATCACCAATAAAACCCGGGATCTGGCAATGTCAGTGGTTTTCCCGTTTTGTCCACAGTGGTGATGAACAGGGATGAGCTTCGAGTTCGAGTCGAACTCATGTTCGACTCGAACATTGGCTGTTCGCAAGTTCGCCGAACAGCGAACAATTTGGGGTGTTCTGCGGCATTCGAATTTGCTATGGGAGAAATCAAAAATGCTAATTTTAAAGGCTTATATGCAAGTTATTGTCATAAAAAGTGTTTGGGGACCTGGATACTGCCCCAGGGGACATGGATCAATGCAAAAAAAAGTTTTAAAAACGGCCGTTTTTTCAGGAGCAGTGATTTTAATAATACTTAAAGTCAAACAATAAAAGTGTAATATCCCTTTAAATTTCGTACCTGGGGGGTGTCTATAGTATGCCTGTAAAGGGGCGCATGTTTCCCGTGTTTAGAACAGTCTGACAGCAAAATGACATTTCGAAGGAAAAAAAACATTTAAAACTACCCGCGGCTATTGCATTGCCGACAATACACATAGAAGTTCATTGATAAAAACGGCATGGGAATTCCCCACAGGGAAACCCCGCACTAAAATTAAAAAAAAAAAATGACGTGGGGGGTCCCCCTAAATTCAATACCAGGCCCTTCAGGTCTAGTATGGTTATTAAGGGGAACCCCGGCCAAAATTTAAAAAAAAAATGACGTGGGGTTCCCCCTAAATTCCATACCAGACCCTTCAGGTCTGGTATGGAATTTAAGGGGAACCCCGCGCCAAAAAAAAAAAAAAAAACAGCGTGGGGTCCCCCCAAAGATCCATACCAGACCCTTATCCGAGCACGCAACCTGGCAGGCCGCAGGAAAAGAGGGGGGGACGAGAGTGCGGCCCCCCCCCTCCTGAACCGTACCAGGCCACATGCCCTCAACATTGGGAGGGTGCTTTGGGGTAGCCCCCCAAAACACCTTGTCCCCATGTTGATGAGGACAAGGGCCTCATTCCCACAACCCTGGCCGGTGGTTGTGGGGGTCTGCGGGCGGGGGGCTTATCGGAATCTGGAAGCCCCCTTTAACAAGGGGACCCCCAGATCCCGCCCCCCCCCCCTGTGTGAAATGGTAAGGGGGTACTTACCCCTACCTTTTCACTAAAAAACTGTCAAAAATGTTAAAAATGACAAGAGACAGTTTTTGACAATTCCTTTATTTAAATGCTTCTTCTTTCTCCTATCTTCCTTCATCTTCTTCTTCTTCTGGTTCTACTGGCTCTTCTGGTTCTTCCTCCGGCGTTCTCGTCCAGCATCTCCTCCGCGGCGTCTTCTATCTTCTTCTCCTCGGGCCGCTCCGCACCCAGGGCATGGGGGGAGGCTCCCGCTCTTCTCTTCATCTTCTTCTTCATCCTCTTCTCTTCTTTCTTCTTCTCTTCTTCATTTTCTTCTCCGGGCCGCTCCGCACCCATGCTGGCATGGAGGAAGGCTCCCGCTGTGTGACGCTGTGTGACGGCGTCTCCTAGTCTGACGGTTCTTAAATAACGGGGGGCGGGGCCACCTGGTGACCCCGCCCCCTCTGACGCACAGGCCATGACGGGACTTCCCTGCGGCATTCCCCGTGACGTCACAGGGAAGTCCCGTCAAGTCACCGTGCGTCAGAGGGGGGCGGGGTCACCGGGTGGCCCCACCCCCCCGTTATTTAAGAACCGTCAGACGAGGAGTCGCCGTCATACAGCGGGAGCCTCCCTCCATGCCAGCATTGATGCGGAGCGGCCCGGAGAAGAAAATGAAGAAGAGAAGAAGAGAAGAAGGAAGAAGAGAAGAGGATGAAGAAGAAGATGAAGAGAAGAGCGGGAGCCTCCCCCCATGCCATGGGTGCGGAGTGGCCCGAGGAGAAGAAGATAGAAGACGCCGCGGAGGAGATGCTGGAAGAGAACGCCGGAGGAAGAACCAGAAGAGCCAGAAGAACCAGAAGAAGAAGAAGATGAAGGAAGATA